>NC_073231.2:105932500-106262500 GCF_029281585.2 Gorilla gorilla gorilla | reverse complement strand
AGGCTAAATGCTAAGGAGCTAAAAAGCAGGAAAGAGCTAAAAACCACTGGGCTGCTTTGCCATGTGAACCTCATTATTAAGAATGCTACCTCATGGGTGGGCACGGTGGCTCACGCCTGTAATCCCAGCACTTTAGGAGGCGGAGGCAGGTGGGTCATTTGAGATCAGGAGTTCGAGACCAGCCTGACCAACATGGTGAAACCCCGTCTCTACCAAAAATACAAAAATTAGCCAGACATGGTGGCATGCACCTGTAGTCCCAGCTACTTGGGAGGCTGAGGCAGGAGAATTGCTTGAACCTGGGAGGTGGAGGTTGCAGTGAGCAAAGATCACGCCACTGCACTCTAGCCTGGACAATAGAGCAAGACTCTGTCTCAAAAAAAAAAAAAAAAAAAAAAAAAGAGGCACAAGATGTGATGGGCATGTGAGTTGCTAGAAGACAGAACTGTTTTTCTTTTTCTTTTTTTCTTTTTTTTTTTGAGACAAAGTGTCGCTCTTGTTGTCCAGGCTGGAGTGCAATGGCGTGATCCTGGCTCACCGCAACCTCTGCCTCCCAGGTTCAAGTGATTCTCCTGTCTCAGCTTCCCAAGTAGCTGGGATTACAGGCATGCACCACCATGCCCGGCTAATTTTTTATATTTTTAGTAGAGACGGGGTTTCTCCGTGTTGGTCAGGCTGGTCTTGAACTCCCCACCTCAGGTGATCCGCCCACCTCGGCCTCCCAAAGTGCTGGGATTATAGGTTTGAGCCACCGCACCCAGCCAGAACTGTTTTTCAATCTTGAAATCCTCTAAAAATTGATCACTTCTTACAGGTTCCTATCAGCCTAAATGTAAACATTTGTTGCCATAGGCAACAGAGTTTGTGAGTGAACAAAACTGCCCAGGGCAAATGTGCTTCTGGAAACATGATAGCAAACAGTTATTATTGGGTCATTTCAATGTGAACTTATTTGGAACAGCTGTACTTGGTTCAGGCACATAAATGTACCCACAATTAATTAACTATCATGATTGATTTACTGGGGAAAATGCAGAACACCAGGAAAGTAAATGTCACATTTGTTTTTATTTTCTGCCCTAAACAAATCATAAGTACCATAAGTTTAGTAGTCTGACACAACTGTGCCAGGGATATTCATCCTCCTGTAATGAATGAGGTGGAGGGGAAAATGTGTTGATTGCCAAAAGCACTGACCAGGGAGACAAAGTAGTTTCTTCATTAAAACACACACACACACACACACACACACACACACACACACACAAAATCGAGGCCGGGCGTGGTGGCTCACGCCTATAATCTTAGCACTTTGGGAGGCTGAGTCATGTGGATCACCTGAGGTCAGGAGACCAGCCTGGCCAACATGGTAAAGCCCCGACTCTACTAACAATACAAAAAATTAGCCAGGTGTGATGGCAGATGCCTGTAATCTCAGCTACTTGGGAGGCTGAGGCAGAAGAATCACTTGAACCCGGGAGGCGGAGGTTGCAGTGAGCTGAGATCGCACCACTGCACTCCAGCCTGGGCAGCAAGAGCAAAACTCCATCTCAAAAAACAAACAAACAAACAAAAAAACACTAATCCTTATTCAGTGAAGGAGAAAACCAAAGACCACCGAAAGCACCTGTCTGTATTTCAATTTGATCATGTTAGAAACTGGGCTTTCTCAGTGTCGTTGGTTTTGCTCACCACGTGCCAATGGATTTTCTGCTCCTCATCCTCCCCTAGATATCAGCACAGTTCACTTTCTCCTCCTTCAGGCCTTCACTCAGACATCACCTTTTCCTCAGTGCCCTCCCTAGTTCTCTATCTAAAACTACGCACTCCCCTGCCTCCACACTGCCTATGCATCTTTCCTGCTTTTCAGCTCCTTAGCACTTATTACTATTTCAATACTCTATGTTTTAAATATTTATTTGTGATTGCTGTCTCCCCCACTAAAATGTAAGCTCTGTGAGAGCAGGGATCTTTGTCCTTTTTGTTTTCCCCTGTTTTTCCAAACAGCACAGTGCCTGACACACAGTAGGCTCTAAATATATATTTGTGGAACAGGTGAATGAATGAATGAATGAACGAAACAATCAATCGATTTCTTCAATAAAGTTATTGAGAACCTACTAAGAGGTGACACATAGTAGGCTGTAAATACCAATTTGTTGAACAGATGAATAAATGGGCTGGTCAATCAATCAATCAAATTCTTCAATAAAATTATTGAGAACCTAGTAGGAGGTGTGGCTAAGGAGTGATGAAGAAAATATCATTTATTGAGTCACTTGATAGCACTTATTCAGCCTCTATGATCTTTCTTAGACATGGAAAGCTAGGTGATTTTCATGTCTAATACAGAAACCCCAAAATGCTATTTTAAAATATGGCTGCCAGTTGTCACCCTTGCTCTAGTGGATAGGGACAGAATTCATCCTAGAGATGAAACTGCTCTACTGTGTAAGAAAATATTTCATGGCACTTGGCTGTGAAAAATGAGGGGAAGGTGGACTGAGGTTGTTCTTCATAAGTAAAGTAAAATCGACAATGATTTCCTTGGGCAGTATTTTTGGTTGTTTTTGTGAAGGCGTTGTTGGTTTGTCCCTGACGAATGTAAAATACAGAAATTCTGGTTTGAGCTGAGCTGGGGAAGAATTCTAGGCTTGAGCGTGAAAGCAGATTTGAGAAGGAACTTGGTTCTGAGGGAAAAGACCCCACAATCATGGAGGCCAACTGGTAGCCAAAAAGAGAGACTGTCAGTGAGGGGCTCCTTCTAATGCGGGATGATGATAGACCTACAGTGATGTTTAAGATATAATTTTCAGTTGCCCAAGCAATGTGCTCTACCCCTTAGCAAACTGGGTACACAAAACTACTGAGTGAGCACCAACTGTATAGCTGTACTAGGTGTTAAAATATTAAAATATTTCATACTGGTTGGTAGATGGCCGCTGTCCTGAGGCTTTCTCTCCCAGTTATCCCCTAGGACACTGGTACCTTGTGTACCCCAGCCCACCCCAAGCCCCCTTAGCCACCCCATGATCCATAACCCTAAAGGGTTATGCCTGACACCACAAGGATCCTTTAGGATGGATTGGCCATACTCTGGGCCACAGCAGTTGTTAAATATTCTGACTCTCATGGCTCACACCTGTAATCCCAGCACTTTGGGAGGCCAAGGTGGGCAGATTGCTTGATGCAGGAGTTCAAGACCAGCCTGGGCAACATGGCAAAAGCCTGTCTCTACTAAAAATACAAAAAACAATTAGCTGGACGTGGTGGCATGTGCCTGTAGTCCCAGCTACTCAGGAGGCTGAGGTGGAAGGATGGCTTGAGCCTGTGGGGGTGAAGGCTGCAGTGAGCCAAGATCACACCACTGCACTCTACCTGGACATTGGAGTAAGACCCTACTCCAGAAAAAAAAAAAAATTCTGACTCAGCCCTGCCTCCACACACATACCAGCCTGGTTTGGTAGCTGAGGTAGAGAATATAGGGGAAGACTGTGTCCACAACCACGTAGAAGCAGAGCAGAAAGAGACAATAGTATGAGAAACTGGAGGGCCAGCTACAGCAGAGAGGTGGAAGGTGTCATGGGATGGGAGGTAGGGGGTAAGTGACAGGCAACATCCAGGACACGCAGGCACTTGGCAAATATCTTCAGTACTATCTGGACAGCCCTAGTATCCTGCAGTCACACAGAGCAAGGATTCAGGCTATCACTATCTAGTGTTAAAGAAAATGAGCTTGCAGAAGGCTAGGAACTCAGGGTCACTGAGATTACATATCAGATGGAGAGAAATACAACATAGCCCTTCCCAACAAGGAACTGCTGATTCTGATAGATTCCGTTTTATATCAAAGGATAGTTGGTGTCAGCGAAGAACAGGCTGAAAGAAAACAGCATCATTCCACGTGTATTTAATCAGATGTTTAACGGTGCAGGGGTTTGGCAAGGCTGTGGCTGGCACCCTCATGCCAGCTCCAAATCTGACACATTCCACGTTGCAAGCGCCCCAGGAAGGAACACAGGGCCCCTGCTGTGTTTATTAGACTCTCTGCTCAGCCCCAGCACTCTTTTCTGTTAATATCAGGAAAATTAAAGAGAAACTATGCAGCAGAAGTCAAAGCAATCATCTTCAAGAGACCCAAGCCAACACTTTTGGGGAGGTGGGGACTCGCATTTTCATAGGCCCCTTCATTCTAGTTCTCTCTTCTCCTTTTGTCCTTCCATGTTCAATCTCTGCTTTTCCTCTCACACCTGCACCTTTTCCTTAATGATAAGGATCACACCCCACTCGCCGGCAACATGGCCAGCCCCATGCCAGGCACTGAGGTGACACTCTGCCTGGGACTTGCTGAAAGCAGACCAACGGCTCCCCTCTCACTGCAGAAAAGCCAGCTTGTGCCCAGGAAGCCAGAGAATGAAAATGGCAATTCACCATGATAACTAGGACTCAAGACAGAGCTATCAGAAAGGCTGGGAGGAAAGAGCCAGTGGTCCCTTCATCCTCCTCCTGTAGGGCGGTGAACGCTTCAGAGAAACACTTCATTTGAGACCAAGGAGGTTTGTCTGCCATGCTTAGCAATATTCGTTCAGGATCTTCTAGAGCAAAATGTTTTCTCTGCTGCCTCTTTGACCTTCTCACCTATAGCTCTCCCCATGCTCCACTCTGGTCACACGGACTTCCTTGCGTTCCAGGGATTTGCCAAGCATGACCCTTCCACAGAGCTCTGTACCTCCTGTTCTGTGTGTCTGGAACGCTCTAGATGTCTCTGCAGCACCTTCCCTCCCTTCCCTTAGGTCCTCGCTCAAATATCACCTTCTCAGAGATCCTCCATGATGACGCTACCAAAAATCACATATACCTCCAGTCACTGTCTCCACCCTTACCCGGCCTTATTTTCCTTTCCAGCACTTTCCCCACTGGACATATCTGATGTTTGTTTATTTTCTGTCTCTTCCATTACTATGTAAAGTCTCAATATCAGGCACATGTCTGTTTTGTTTGCTGCAGAGACCTCAGTTCTCAGAAAAGAACTTGGTGCAAAGCAGATGCTCAATAAATAATATTGAATAAATGACCAAATGGTCCCTCAACTCTTGCACTACCAAATATTGTTCTATTATTAATTTTTCCCCAAAAAATCTTAAGAAATCCTTATGACATCACTGAAAGCCAGTCTAAGCTTCTGAGAAGCAGAAACTAACTGATGTAGCCTCACTAACTTGTTATAATCCCAGCCATGGGAGCCTTTTAGTTGACCTTGTTAGCTTCATTCCAGGTAGAAGTGTAATTTACATTAGCCTCTCCAGCCCCCTACAACCCAGGGCACAGATGTTCCCTGGCTGGGAATCGCTGCTTCATGCCTTCGATAAGATCACTTCTTCCCACTAACAGAGCGTCTACCCCCACGCACTGTGTGTATACACTTGTCTACACCCCCATCCAGATGCCCAGGCACCGCACGAGCACTAGACTCAAGAATATCCCATTTGATCACTAATATCAAACAAATATTTTCCCCGCATCTACAAGATGTTGGTAATACAGCAATAAACAACAGAGCTGTGGAGCTTACGTTGTAGAAACTAAACAATTAAATGTTAACTTGAATTAAAACTGACCTAGAAATGTGGAATATTCAAAGACATAATCTATGCTAAAATTTTTTATTTTCATAGTTCTGGAAATGGATAGTGGTGATGGCTTCACTATATTCTGAATGTACTTAATGCTACTAAATTGTACACAAAAATGGTTAAAATGGTCAATTTTGTGTTATGCGTATTTAACCACACAAAAAATTTTTTTCATTTTCTTTCCTGGGATATGCTTTAAACATGTGTTTTGTGGTTCAGCAATCTGCACATTTTCACTTACATTTCTTTGGTTAGGTAGAAAAGGCGTTTACACAAAGGGTATTAGGTAGCTCACAGAATTATCAGGAAGACTGGAGATACAGGCTTGAGACTGTGTTTTGAGAAATAACATTCACAGAACTGCTCTGTCACCACTACCACCAGGCACTGGATGCTACGGTTCACAGTGTCGCTACTTACACCAGGATCTTACTTTACTGCAGCTGCTGCTGCCCTCAACACCAGTAGTAGCACTTCTGAACCAGGAATTTGACTTTTCAGCCACTGCCACTACAAAACATCCCCTCCACCATCTTCACCAGAAAATGGATTCTGCATGGCACTGGCATTCTTACATTGTCCACTTGCAAAGAGAAGTCTCAAGTATCACACAAGCATCATGTCTGGTGGGTGGAGCCCAGATCACATGCCAGGGCATTAGCTGCAAGGGAGCCTAGGAACACGTTTTCAGATGAGCTCATAAGGCAGGACTTTCTCCAAATAGTGGAAGGCTTTTCAACAGCTGCTGTGCAGTCGGGAAACATGACAAGTGTCCCCTACAGATACGCCCTTATTTTGCTCTTTTCTTTTTTCCCTCCTAGCCACATTTTCACTTCTCCAAAGCTTCACTTACACTCTACTTCCTCAGACTCCTATAGAGCAGCAGCTAGAATAGTTTGGAGTCTCCCCCAAATTTCTCTGTATACAGATGCACAGTGGGGTGTCAGGCTGTCTGTGGGCCGGAAGAGAATCAGAACACAGAGCAGTTTCTCTGCAAGCCAAACTCCCCTGATGCTTAATCCCTAGACAAAATTTAGACACTTGAGGATGGACCATAGGATGGAGTAGACAGACAGAGGCAGAGTGAGCCAGATAACGGTTCTTACCCTGGAAAAATATTGTCAGCCTAGCAGATACTCATGAAGTCCTTTCAATTTATTTTATTTTATTTTTTGAGACGGAGTCTTGCTCTGTCGCCCAGGCTGTAGTGCAGTGGCGCAATCTTGGCTCACTGCAACCTCTGCCTCCCGGGTTCAAGTGACTCTCTTGTCTCAGCCTCCCGAGTAGCTGGGACTACAGGCACGCACCACTGTGCCTAGCTAATTTTTGTACTTTTTAGTGGACATGGGGTTTCACCATGTTGGCCAGGCTGGTCTCGAACTCCTGACCAGTGTGATCCGCCCACCTCGGCCTCCCAAAGTGCTGGGATTACAGGTGTGAGCCACTGTGCCTGGCCAAAATCCTTTCAATTGATGTTAATTCATTGATTCAACATTTCACAGACGTTTATCAAGGACCTACATTGTTCAATGGGCCAGGCTCTGTTATAGGTGCTGGGGATTCAGTCACTGATAAAACAGATGAAATTCACTGCCTTCATATACAGTCTAGTACATGAGGAGAAGTACTACTCAACCAACTTACCAACCAATTTACTGATGGAATGACCCATAGACAATCCAGTGTGGTGGTTCCTGGCCTTCTTTCTACTGGTAGATGCATGAAAAATGACACAGTACCTCCAAGGGGGTGACAGTATAGTAGCACTAGTTACATGCCAGGCACTATGCTAAATGCTCTACACACATGAACCCACTCCGTCCTTGCCACAACTCTCTGAGGTAGGTTCTCTTACCATTCCCATCTACAGATGAGGAAACTGAGGTAGAGAAGGTAAAGTTGCTTGTCCAAGGCCACACAGCTAGTGACCAGCTGAGCCAGGAGTAAAACCGAGGCAGTGTGGCTTCAGTGTTCAGCTCTGCTACAGCACAGCTGGCAAATGTGGGGGATTATTGCGTCATTCCCTGAGAGTCAGCTATAACTAACTAATTTTCCCTACTACTCAGAAAGCAACTTTAAACCCATGCTAATTCAATTATTTTGTTAAAGACATAAATCTATGGAAAATGTTTACTCTTTTTGATCAGTAAAGAACTTGCTGCAACATACATTACATTGATCATGACAGGCTGGTTGGAGACTGATTTAAGGAAACTCAGGCAGGATGATTACTTCTGACCAGCTAGTGTTATTCTGTTCCAGGTAGGTTTGGGGCACCTCTGGAATGAATCAGACTGCCAAATAAAAATAGCTATTAGGCCAGGGGTGGTGGCTCATGCCTGTGTTACCAGCACTTTGGAAGGCCAAGGTGGGCGGATTGCCTGAGGTCAGGAATTCGAGACCAGTCTGGCCAACATGGTGAAACCCCGTCTCTACTAAAAGTACAAAAAAATTAGCCAGGCTTGGTGGATGTGCCTGTAATCCCAGCTACTCAGGATGCTGAGGCAGGGGAATTGCTTGAACCAGGGAGGTTGAGGTTGCAGTGAGCCAAGATTGCGCCACTGCACTCCACCTGGGTGACAGAGCAAGACGTTGCCTCAAAAAAATAAAATAAAATAAAATAAAATAAAATAAAAAGCTATTATTTATTTAGGGCTTATGATGTGCTGGACAATGATCTAAGCTCTTTAAACATATTAACTCTCCTGTCTGCTCCAAGGGCCCTTTTCCCAGCACAGAGCCCAGCCCAAACCCATGCCCTCTGAGAATGTCCCCAAGAGATCCAAGACGGTCCAGGCAAGAAAGTTGTGTTTACCCCAGTTTCTTGAAGGACCTGTCAGTCCAGCCCGGTCTTGCCTTGGCATTGAAGAAGCCAGTGCCAAGGTACACAGTTTCAGGGACCTCTTGGTGAGCCGAGATGGCCTCCAAGAAGGAGACAATGTCATCACCTCTCCCTGAAGCAATTTGCCCTTCCCCTCTCCACCTAGGAGGGCACTCTCTGATTCACTTAATGCTAGGCTGCTTCTGAACAGTGATCTGCTGTTCAGAACTGCTCCATCCTCTGTGACAAATCAAAGAACACAACATCCTAGAGATAAAGCCGACAGGCATACCTTATTCTGACTTGACAGCCTTCATGTCTGTGTCAGCCTGCCTTATTCTATTTAGGAATCATCACAGCTCCAGCTTTCCTTCTAAATAATACAGTAAACATCCAGCCATGATTCAAGCCAGATATTTGCTGCTGCCCAAACTGCACCTTACCCAGGTTCTCTTGTGGTCCCTGAGTCATTATCCACACAACAAGCCAGGTGCCAGCTCCACCTAGCAAGGCCTCCCTCCCCTGGCTTCTTGCCAAGGCTGCTCTTAGCCTGGGTTAATTAGCCCCCTCCACCCCCGCCCCACCCTCTGCTCTGCCAACCACTCAAGCAGGCTGGAATTGAGAGAGTTCAAGAGATGTGAAAAATGAGCAAGGCTTGGAAAACAGGAAAAATGCAAACTGGAAGCCCTTCACGCCAATTTTAGGGCAGCCCCTGTTAGGAGAGCAATAAAGAAATAGCAATTTATGCAATTTGGAAGCAAATAGCCCTTTCATCTGGAGTGGCTGTTTAATGAAAAGCACACTGTGCTGCAGAGGGGGAGTGGGCTCCAGCTAGAAGTGCACACCTTCCTGCAGCAGAGGAAAGGCTGCCTTGCTGAGCGGCCGCTCGCTGCTGCTCCTAAAGCAGTTGGAGGCGGGGTGACCGAGCAGAGAATCGCCTGGTGGATGCGAAATTTCATTTTAGGCTTTTGTGTCTTCTGAATGTTCTCTTCCAGGGGGTCTACCCTGCACTCAGGTACAGGAGGCAGGCAGCTGGCCGGAGCACCAGTCAGGCTGGACTGTGTGACAGAGAAAGAAGGGCAGTAAGAGACAGCAATAGCAGCAGCACTCCACCTCTGGAATAGTCTCCAGGGCTAAAATTGGAGATCTGCTGTCATCAGAAAAACACCACCTTTATCAATCTAACCACATGAGCCAACTCCTCCTCTCCACCACAGCATGAGGTAGATGGTTTGGAACCAGCTAGGCCACTCCTATCCAAGTGTGGTTCGGTGACTGCGTGGGCATTGGGATTACCTGGAGTTTAGTAGAGATGCAGACTGTGAGGTCCCGCCACCCAGGAGCTACTGAATCCAAATCTGCATTGGCCCACCATGTCCTGGTGATTCTCCTGCACTCATTCCCTGAGTGGAGCTGTTCTAGGCCTTCCTTTTAGTTACGAGGAGAGAGATGACAGGGAGGAGATGAGCCCCGAAGGCATAGGCTCTTTCTTGGGTGAGCTTGTGAGTAGACACAGGGAAAGTGGCCTGTGTCTGCTTGCGGGAAACTTTCAGCACTGAGTCACCATCATTGTCTCCCTGCTAAATTCTACAGCCCCTCCTCTCTCCTGCCAGGTGAGAAACACCAAGGGGCAATGACCTCAGCCCTTTACGTATGCAGAGCTGTTTATTTCCTTTTGCCTGTAGGAAATCATGTCCATCAAGTATTCCTGGAGCTTCTGACTGCATCAAAGTGAGAGGGGCTCAGCCCCTTGGGAGGAGCTCTGCCGGTTCAAGACCCTCACCCCCACCCTCTTGTCTGGCCCAGGCCTTATTCTCAGCTATCTGGGGCTAGCAGGCAGGTTGGCCTTCACCACTGAGGTCCCTGGTAAACTTCTACAGATAAACCCTATTTAATTTTTTTTCGTGTTTCCAGCCCCTCCCCCACCACTGCAAGATATCAGGAGCAAAGAAAGGTTATATTACAAAATTTATTTGAAAGAAAACCTCCTAAGCATTTTCTTAACCTTGCAAATATTTCAAGAATGTCTGTGTTGTCAAGAGTGTGAAGAATGTCTCCTTGGACATCCGTCAGCATCACTGAAAAAAGAAATCAATCTCTGATGTGGGGAGTGTGAAAAACAGTGTATGAAGGAAAAGCAGGGCTTTTCGTAATAAACAACGCTGGCATGCACATGTTTTCTCATGTTACATTAGAACATGCTCTGGCCCCCGTCCCTTCTGCCCCCATCTGCCCTTCTCTTTCTGCTTCAAGAAGGCCTTCAAGATAGGAATGTTCATTTATTTGAGCAAAGATGTGTCAAAATTGGTTTTAAAAAATTGCTGATGAGAAAGCTACGTGAACGTGATCTTTGAGCCAGCTAATTACTCACAAGCTGGGGCCATTTTCAAGTATTAACAGAGTTTGACAAAACATCAAGTGTGATATTGAGGAGCTTATTATGTTTGTGCTGTATTCCCAAGCCCAGCACAGTTCCTGCCACATTTTAGGCACTTGGAAAGTGTCTGTGGCTGAAGGAGTGAAGGAATCAGAAGAACAGAGGGCCAGATAGCAGGCAGTGCATCTCAGAGTGCCTCACTGCTTTCCTCCACAGGGTCATGTCAAGCACCCAGAGACCCTGAATATTTACATATAAATTGAGGATGAAAACGGAACAATAAAGATTTAGGGGAGAGTGAACCCTAGCAATCCTCAGGCCTCCTAGTCTGTAGGACCTACCATAAGTATCCTTTCTTATTGCTTGGGGACCCTGTCTTAGGCTGAATTCTGTTAATAGCAGAACTGGAGACAGGGATTCTCATGCAAGTGATTTATCAAAGAGTGCTCCCAGGACAATGGGAGTGAGGACAGCAGGATAAGGTAGGGGAAAACTAGCAAGGAGAATGCTCATGGAGTGAAACTACACCACCAGGTTGGCCCCACCTTGAGGCAGGGGCCCATCAGTCTCAGTCATTGAGTCATTGACAGGATGTGAAAGGAGCAGGGTGAGGAGAGAGGTTGGAAGTGAAGTTATATCAGAGTTGTATCAGCCCTAAAGGGGATTGGGCAGTGCACCAGAAGAATCTACCACATTCCCGAGGTTTACTTCAAGATGCAATTGGGCCTGCCTGTCAAGCCTTTGCAATAAACATGTAAGTTGATTTTTGTGGATGCATATAATTTAGGAGACATTTTAACAACCCTCCATCCTGACCCCCCCTTCCTTACTCTATTTACATGCTACATAGTTCATCCATCTTTATGTTAATTAACAGCTTATTTATTATCTCTGTTTCCATAAACTAGAATGGGAGCTCCACGAGGGCAGGCATTTGTCATGCTTTTGACTGATGTATCCCGAGGATAGTGCCTGACATGTAGAAAGTACTGGGTAAATATTTGTTGAATGATAGAGTATTCTGACAAACATATTCTGCCTCGTTGTGGTTTAGGGATTTTTGTAATGATTCTTTGGGTCCCAGCAATCAACTTCTGACTTTCATGAATAAGCAGGGAATGCTAACATACTGGAAGAAGGATTAGAGAGCCCTGTGATTCTCAGATTTTAGCACATTTAAGAATCACCTGGCCGGGCGCGGTGGCTCACGCCTGTAATCCCAGCTCTCAGAGGCAGTGGCAGGAGAATAGCTTGAGCCTGGGAGTTCGAGACCTGCCTGGGCAATATAGCGAGACCCCATTCTCCACAAAAAGGAAGAAAAAAAAAAGACAAAAAATAAATAAATAAGCGTAAGAATCACCTGGGGATCGTGTTAAAAATGTGATTCTTGGTTCCCCAACCCAGAAATTCTGATTCAGTAGTTCTGATGGAGCCCAAGAATATGTATTTTACAAAAGCATAACTATCAATTTTGATATAGGTGACCTAAGCACACATTTTGAAAAACACTGGTAGAGTCTGAGACAGTGGGTCAGTTATAAATAGCTACCCTAGCCCACCCAGCTGATCAGCCACAGAGCTGGGGCTAGACCTGGCTCTTCCCAGTTCAGTGCAGCATGTTTTCCACTCACAGTCTTTCTTAAGATATGTTTATAAGCTTTGCACGTATGTTGGTTACCATGGGAACATAAAAGCCTGCTGAAATCCTACAACTTTAGTTGGGCTTTGAGGCATAGGTTGATAGCTATCTTTAGCAAAATTTGGCATCACAGTTTATTATGGCTTGTATTGCCCCTATTTTCCTGTAGATTCTTTTAAAATTGTAAATGTGCTTTTGTGGTGTGCCGATGTCATAATCGTTTGTCAGGAGGGAATCCAGTGTGAGCCAGGAACTGGGGCAAAGATGCATGAATTGATTTGGGGGGTGTACTAAAAAGACATGGGGAAGTTGTACGGAAAACTTTGGAATGAAGTGGTGTGATTTAATGCATGGTGAAGAGCTTTGGGGCAGGAATACATTCGCTGATTAGGAGTCAGTAAGCTAAAAAAAAAAAAAGCCGTGAGGAGGAATTTCTCTGGGCCTAAATGAATGAATGAATGAATGAGGGTTGGCTTAAAGATATTGCAATGAAGCAAATTTCATTCACCATAAATCTTCTGGTTGAGAGCACTGACCATCCTTAAAAGGAGTGTGCTGGGGGTGGGGGTTAGATCCCAAAGAAGGTGTTCAGTGGACAAAGGTGGTTGATAAGCTGTCTCCTAAGAACAAATCCTTAAAGTAAGCACTGTATTACTTGTGTATGACACTTACAGTGTGCCAGGCCCTGCTTTAAGTTTTATATATCATCTCATTTGACTTCATAACAATACTCTAAGGTAATAATTATTTTTTAAGTTTGAGACTGGGTCTCACTGTGTCACCCAGGCTGGAGGAGTGTAGTGGTGCAATCATAGCTCACTGCAGCCTCCAACTCCCAGGCTCATGTGAACCTCCTGCCTCAGCCTCCTGAGTAGTACAGTAGACACTACTATCTTCATTTTACAGATGAGGAACCACAGAAGTTCCATCAGTTGTCAAAAATTCATACAATATTTGAGCTAGGATCTAATCCAGGCAATCTGGGCCCAGAACCTTTGCTTTTAACCAACCACTACTCTCCAGTGCATCTGAAATGTAACAGATGGGACTTTGTCTTCTGGAGCATTGACAGTAGGGTTGAAGAACCATTTAATAAAGAGAGCTTCGACAAAACTGAATTTCTTCGCATGTTGGTAGGGGGAGGGCATCAGGAAGGGGAGAAGCAGCACTGAAAATGGTCTTGGAAGATGCATTTCAAGTCATTTCTCTGGAGTTACATGACCTAGATTCTCTCTTCCTTGCCTCTTTGACCTACACAGAAAGTGTACCATATTCATTATCGCATTTGTCAAGTGGATTCTTTTCTGGGGGAGCTCAAAGAGCAGGAAGAGGGGACAGTTGATATCAGTTCCATAGAGGACAGGAGGCACTGGGTTGAAGAGCACAGGGAGTCTCTCTTGACCATTGTCTTGAGTTGTGTGCCCTGACCCAGGATTCAGTAAGTGAGGGGCCCAGGGAGAGAAGAGCAGTAGGACTGGGGAGGAACGTGGTCTAGATCCCAAATGCTTCCAGGCTGTGGCTGGGAAGCTGTAGGAGAAACCCCGTTGCCTTGGCAATAGAGGCTGCCCAGAGAAAAAGAGAGCCTGAGAGACTGGCCTGGGGGAGGAAACCACCGAAGGCTGGAAACAAAAACCAGAGCTGGTGGCAAAAGTTTGCACTAAACCTCAAACCAGAAAACTTTCTTTTCATATATGTGCCATCAGAGAGAGACCCTGTGAGTGGGTATTTTTCTGGAATCCATCTCAAATGCAAAGAAGCTAGAGGTGGAAGGGAAAGAGAACGTCTTGAAAGAGAAGCTGGTCTCACTCAGAGTGGTGTGTAGCTCCTCCCTGATCCTACTACATCCTCTGTCCCTCTTTTCCTCCTCCTTCTCCTCTTCCTCCTCTTCTTTCTCTAGCTCTGCTACTTCCTGTCTTCCTCCTCTGTGGCAGCTAAGGTGTGATGAGAGCAAATGAGATAGAAATATACAGAAAGGTTTGTAGACTTAACCCTTCACCCAGGAAGTGTATTTACACTCTAAATAAAGTGCAGCTTGTTAGCCCTAAAGAATTTCTAATGATGAATTTCAAACAGGTGACTGTGGGTGTACAGGGCTGGAGGAAGCCAGGCAGTGGTAGTGGATATTTGTGAATGAGACATCTACTGTTGTTCCTTTCTTATACAGGAAACCCTATGCAACACACACACACACACACACACACACCATCCTCTTCACATGCACACCTGCACTACAGTTGGGTCATACTCTGGGGAAGGCTGCCCAAAGACTCTGCAGTCTGGAGGAGGAGGAGAGTTAGCCAGGTGAAGTAGGTGCTCCAGGAATAATGCCTTGGACCTGGTAAAGCTAATGGGGAAGGAGCCACAGCTGCTGAAGCAGTAACATGAGCATCTCATCAAGTAACCCTGTAGGATCCCTCTTGTATAAGCCTTTGCTAAGTACCAGTACTTTAGTGTGGTCTGATACCAGTATTCAATGTACCAGCATCAGTATATCCTTGGAAGACTGGCTCAGTGTAGCCAACGCTCTCCACCTCCCAGCCACTCTCTCCCAGAGCCTACCAATGTTCGAAGTCTCATGTGACTATGACCTCTTTGGTACCCACAGGCTAGCAAGGTCTGGGGATATTTGAGTTACAGAGCAAAAATAGAAAAATATGTTTTTGCCTTATTATCTGCAATTCAAAGCATGTTCCCTGATCTTTTTCAGTCCATGCATATCTAATGAGTGACACAAACACAGCTTGGTGAGTAGTCCCCTCCCTGTCCCTCAGCCCTCACATGTGTATTCACTGATATGACCCCCTCTGCCCCGGGAGCCTCATAGCCCGGCCTGCCCCATTCCATGCGTCATCATTACAGTTCATTACTTACAACCATCTACGATTTCATGGTGAGTAGGCAACAGAGATCCATACAACGGCTGTGTTTTGGGTACAAATAGTATGGTTGATTTTTTTTTCCAAGTTCTCAGTTTATTTTTGAAGAGTGAGATAGATTTTCTCACACAGCATGACATTGAGGGTTTGGAAAGGTTTCTGGTCTGGGAAATCCATGACTGTAATAAAAGGGTTTATCAAAGCTGGTTGTTTCTGAAGCAGGCGTCACACACTGGTGTGAACAGTGCTGACGTGGGTCCTAGGAGGGTTAGGCTCGGAGGGCAGGTGAAACCACCTGATGCCAGACAAGAGCCAGAGATACTCAGGAATCAGGGCTGTGGCTGGTGACGCTCAGAAGAGACTCCAAGATAGGAATCAAGCAAGGGGCCACCCCCAGGTTCCCAGGAACTCCCTCAGAGGATGACGCAGGGTTGTGACAAGAAAGGCAAGAGTGGGAGGTTGGCACATCCTGCCAAAGAGCTCCAGCTGCTCCAGCCCCACAAACGTGCTTTGCCTTGCCCTTTGATTACGGACCTGCCAGCCCTCACATGGCTCTGTACTGAGACCTCTGGGCTCTGTAGATGCCTGGTTTCTGTTACTTCATTTCTCACATTCTAAAGAAGTGTGACCTCTTCTGCAGAAGTTAGGGGCTCAAGTCAATGGTTCATGGGAAATCGCTCAGACAGAAAGCCTGAGCTGATATTTGATGAGTGCAAATGAGTCTGACAGTGCTGGTTGTTCAACATTTTGACTATCATCCCCGTGACCATTGAATCACATTCAGCCCAGAGAGAAGCTCATACTGTGAGAGGCCAGATAAGGGACCAGTCACACATATATGGCACCCTCTAAATTCTTTCCAGGACCACTCTGCTTATGGCTGGTGTCATCATCACCTGCATTATTTCTATTGTTATTTTCTCTCTCTCTCTCTCTGTCTCCCCCTTCCTTGACTATACTATTGAATACAAAGTAAATTAAGTGTGTTTTATATGTCTTGATCTTTGTCTTCCTCTGCATGTCTAGTTCTGGGCCTCCTGCTCATTCTTGGTTCAGCTCAGGCCCCTGCATGCCTGCCCCTCACCCACCCTAGTCCTCAGCACTGTCAACATGAATGTGTGACACCCTGTTTTGGAAACAATGCTGGAAGCAACCTCTTCAGGCTTTGTGGTTCTGCAGCATCTGGGCCCAGCCAAGGACTCTCTCTCCCATTCACCCAAACAACAGATGCTCTTGTGAACACTGTGTTGCCATCCAACACTAACACATTTTGGTTACAAGAAGGGTTGCTGGATTTAGCAAATAAAAATACAGGACACCCTGTTAAATTTCAATTTCAGATGAGTAATGAATAAAATTTTACTGTATGTCCCATGCAATATCTGGAACATACGTATAATAAAAATTAGTTATTGTTTCTTTGAATTTCAAATTTGACTGGGTGTTCTGTGTTTTATCCGGTAAACCAAGTGACAAGTCATACAACAATAACAATAAGGAACTAGAACTTAACTGATGTAGACACCTGAGATATCTAAAGGCTGGACAGGCTGCAGCACACCTGACACTGGGGCCTAAATGATGTCACGAAGAACAGGAAATCCTCTTTCTCTACCTTCTAGGTCAGCCTCCGTGAGTTGGCTCCATTCTTAGATAAAGTTCTGTCCTTGTGGTGGCAAGATAGTTGCAGTTTTCCAGTCTCCTGTTCTAAGATTCTGAGATGGTAAAAAATGAAAAGTTGTTTGTCCAAAGCCTCCCACAAAACTTTTAAGATTCATTCCAGGCCAGGGGCGCAAGGGCTCACACCTGTAATCCCAGCACTTTGGGAGGCCAAGGCAAGAGAATCACCTGAGGCCAGGAGTTCAAGACCAGCCTGAGTAACATAGGGAGACCTCCCCACCCCCAGCCCCGGTCTCTACAAAATATTTTTAAAAATAAATTAGCCAGGTGTGGAGGTGCACACCCATGGTCCCAGCTACTTGGGAGGCTGGGACCATGTAGTTTTCTCAGTATGGAAAACTAGGGATTGCTACAATCCTACAAAGATTCTATGAGCAGAACTAAATGGAGAAATGAACCATTAATCAGTGGCCTAATTAATATTTTTCTTTATATGAGAAAAAGTTGAAAGGCTACAGTCCTAAGAAATAAGATAGAAGCTTCTTTCTCTCTCATGTAAAAGAAGTCTGGAGGGAGGTAGCCCAGAGCTGATGGAGTGTCTTCACCGTCATCAGGAACCCAGCCTTCTAACTGCCCTTTCATTCTTGGCATATTTTACCTCATGGTCCACTATAGCTGCTTGAGCTCCAGCCATCATATCTGCATTATAGCCAATAGGAAGGAAGAATGGGTCAAAGAGCATGCTCATGCCCTTCAAGGACATTTTCTTAAATTTATACATAACATATTTTATTTCATTGGCCAGAACTTAATCACATGGCCACATATATCAGCAAAAAAAGCAGGGGAAAGTAATTTTTATTACAAGTGGCCTTTTGCCCAGTTGAAAATTGGGAGTTCTATCAGTAAGAAAGAAAGAATGGATATTAGGTGCAAGTAGGAATCTTGGAGCCACGGACAACTGGAAAACTTTTAATAATATAATGACAGTGAAACATTGGAATGTTTTTATTTTTTAATTTAATTTAATTTTATTTATTTATTTTTTTCATTATACTTTAAGTTCTAGGGTACGTGTGCACAATGTGCAGGTTTGTTACATATGTAGACATGTGCCATGTTGGTGTGCTGCACCCATTAATTCGTCATTTACATTAGGTGTATCTCCTAATGCTATCCCTCCCGCCTCTCCCCACCCCACAACAGGCCCTGGTGTGTGATGACCCCCTTCCTGTGTCCATGTGTTCTCATTGTTCAGTTCCCACCTATGAGTGAGAACATGCAGTGTTTGGTTTTTTGTCCTTGCGATAGTTTGCTGAGAATGGTGGTTTCCAGCTTCATCCATGTCCCTACAAAGGACATGAACTCATCACTTTTTATGGCTGCATAGTATTCCATGGTGTATATGTGCCACATTTTCTTAATCCAGTCCATCATTGTTGGACATTTTGGTTGGTTCCAGGTCTTTGCTATTGTGAATAGTGCCTCAATAAACATACGTGTGCATGTGTCTTTATAGCAGCATGATTTATAATCCTTTGGGTATATACCCATTAATGGGATGGCTAGGTCAAATGGTATTTCTAATTCTAGATCCCTGAGGAATTGCCACACTGTCTTCCACAATGGTTTAACCAGTTTACGTCCCACCAACAGTGTAAAAGTGTTCTTATTTCTCCACAGCCTCTCCAGCACCTGTTGTTTCCTGACTTTTTAATGATCGCCATTCTAACTGGTGTGAGATGGTATCTCATTGTGGTTTTGATTTGCATTTCTCTGATGGCCAGAGATGAAGAGCATTTTTTTAAGGGTCCGTTGGCTGCATAAATGTCTTCTTTTGAGAAGTGTCTGTTCATATCCTTTGCCCACTTTTTGATTGGGTTGTTTTTTTCTTGTAAATTTGTTTGAGTTCTTTGTAGATTCTGGATATTAGCCCTTTGCCAGATGAGTAGATTGTAAAAATTTTCTCCCATTCTGTAGGTTGCCTCTTCACTCTGATGGTAGTTTCTTTTGCTGTGCAGGAGCTCTTTAGTTTAGTTAGATCCCACTTGTCAATTTTGGCTTTTGTTGCCATTGCTTTTTGTGTTTTAGACATGAAGTCCTTGCTGATGCCTATGTCCTGAATGGTATTGCCTAGGTTTTCTTCTAGGGTTTTTATGGTTTTAGGTCTAACATGTAAGTCTTGAATCCATCTTGAATTAATTTTTTTATAAGGTGTAAGGAAGGGATCCAGTTTCAGCTTTCTACGTATGGCTAGCCAGTTTTCCCAGCACCATTTATTAAATAGGCAATCCTTTCCCCATTTCTTGTTTTTGTCAGGTTTGTCAAAGATCAGATAGTTGTAGATGTGTGGTATTATTTCTGAGGGCTCTGTTCGGTTCCATTGGTCTATATATCTGTTTTGGTACCAGTACCATGCTGTTTTGGTTACTATAGCCTTGTAGTGTAGTTTGAATTCAGGTAGCGTGATGCCTCCTGCTTTGTTCTTTTGGCTTAGGATTGACTTGGCAATGCAGGCTCTTTTTTGGTCCCATATGAACTTTAAAGTAGGTTTTTCCAATTCTGTGAAGAAAGTAATTGGTAGCTTGATGGGGATGGCAATGAATCTATAAATTACCTTGGGCAGTATGGCCGTTTTCACGATATTGATTCTTCCTATCCATGAGCATGGGATGTTCTTCCATTTTTTTGTATCCTCTTTTATTTCATTGAGCAGTAGTTTATAGTTCTCCTTGAAGAGGTCCTTCAGATCCCTTGTAAGTTGGATTCCTAGGTATTTTATTCTCTTTGAAGCAATTGTGAACGGGAATTCACTCATGATTTGGCTCTCTGTTTGTCTGTTATTGGTGTATAAGAATGCTTGTGATTTTTGTACACTGATTTTGTATCCTGAGACTTTGCTGAAGTTGCTTATCAGCTTAAGGAGATTTCGGGCTGAGACGACAGGGTTTTCTAGATATACAATCATGTCATCTGTAAACAGGGACAATTTGACTTGCTCTTTTCCTAATTGAATACCCTTTATTTCCTTCTCCTGCCTGATTGCCCTGGCCAGAACTTCCAACACTATGTTGAATATGAGCGGTGAGAGAGGGCACCCCTGTCTTGTGCCAGTTTTCAAAGGGAATGCTTCCAGTTTTTGCCCATTCAGTATGATATTGGCTGTGGGTTTGTCATAAACAGCTCTTATTATTTTGAGATACATCCCATCAATACCTAATTTATTGAGAGTTTTTAGCATGAAGGGCTGCTGAATTTTGTCAAAGTCCTTTTCTGCATCTATTGAGATAATCATGTGGTTTTTGTCTTTGGTTCTGTTTATATGCTGGATTACATGTATTGATTTGTGTATGTTGAACCAGCCTTGCATCCCAGGGATGAAGGCCACTTGATCATGGTGGGTAAGCTTTTTGATGTGCTGCTGGATTCGGTTTGTCAGTATTTTTTTGAGGATTGTTGCATCGATGTTCATCAGGGATATTGGTCTAAAATTCTCTTTTTTTGTTGTGTCTCTGCCAGCCTTTGGTATTAGGATGATGCTGGCCTCATAAAATGAGTTAGGGAGGATTCCCTCTTTTTCTATTTATTGGAGTAGTTTCAGAAGGAATGGTACCAGCTCCTCCTTGTACCTCTGGTACCTCTGTGAATCCATCTGGTCCTGGACTTTTTTTGATTGGTAAGCTATTAATTATTGCCTCAATTTCAGAGCCTGTTATTGGTCTATTCAGAGATTCAACTTCTTCCTGGTTTAGTCTTGGGAGGGTGTATGTATCGAGGAATTTATCCATTTCTTCTAGATTTTCTAGTTTATTTGCGTAGAGGTGTTTATAGTATTCTCTGATGGTAGTTTGTATTTCTGTGGGATCGGTGGTGATGTCCCCGTCATCATTTTTTATTGAGTCTATTTGATTCTTCTCTCTTTTCTTCTTTGTTAGTCTTGCTAATGGTCTGTCAATTTTGTTGATCTTTTCAAAAAACCAGCTCCTGGATTCATTGATTTTTTGAAGGGTTTTTTGTGTCTCTATCTCCTTCAGTTCTGCTCTGATCTTAGTTATTTCTTGCCTTCTGCTAGCTTTTGAATGTGTTTGCTCTCGCTTCTCTAGTTCTTTTAATTGTGATGTTAGGGTGTCGATTTTAGATCTTTCCTGCTTTCTCTTGTGGGCATTTAGTGCTATAAATTTCCCTCTACACACTGCTTTGAATATGTCCCAGAGATTCTGGTATGTTGTGTCTTTGTTCTCGTTGGTTTCAAAGAACATCTTTATTTCTGCCTTCATTTTGTTATGTACCCAGTAGTCATTCAGGAGCAGGTTGTTTAGTTTCCATGTAGTTGAGTGGTTTTGAGGGAGTTTCTTAATCCTGAGTTCTAGTTTGATTGCACTGTGGTCTGAGAGACAGTTTGTTATAATTTCTATTCTTTTACATTTGCTGAGGAGTGCTTTACTTCCAACTATGTGGTCAATTTTGGAGTAAGTGCGATGTGGTGCTGAGAAGAATGTATATTCTGTTGATTTGGGGTGGAGAGTTCTGTAGATGTCTATTAGGTCTGCTTGGTGCAGAGCTGAGTTCAATTCCTGGATATCCTTGTTAACTTTCTGTCTTGTTGATCTGTCTAATGTTGACAGTGGGGTGTTAAAGTCTCCCATTATTATTGTGTGGGAGTCTAAGTCTCTTTGTAGGTCTCTAAGGACTTGCTTTATGAATCTGGGTGTTCCTGTATTGGGTGCATATATATTTAAGATAGCTCTTCTTGTTGAATTGATCCCTTTATCATTATGTAATGGCTTTCTTTGTCTCTTTTGATCTTTGTTGGTTTAAAGTCTGTTTTATCAGAGACTAGAATTGCAACCCCTGCCTTTTTTTGTTTTCCATTTGCTTGGTAGATCTTCCTCCATCCTTTTATTTTGAGTCTATGTGTGTCTCTGCACATGAGATGGGTTTCCTGAATACAGCACACTGATGGGTCTTGACTCTTTATCCAATTTGCCAGTCTGTGTCTTTTAATTGGAGCATTTAGCCCATTTACATTTAAGGTTAATATTGTTATGTGTGAATTTGATCCTGTCATTATGATGTTAGCTGGTTATTTTGCTTGTTAGTTGATGCAGTTTCTTCCTAGCCTCAATGGTCTTTACAATTGGCATGTTTTTGCAGTGGCTGGTACCGGTTGTTCCTTTCCATGTTTAGTGCTTCCTTCAGGAGCTCTTGTAGGGCAGGCCTGGTGGTGACAAAATCTCTCAAGACAAGCATTTGCTTGTCTGTAAAGGATTTTATTTCTCCTTCACTTATGAAGCTTAGTTTGGCTGGATATGAAATTCTGGTTTGAAAATTCTTTTCTTTAAGAATGTTGAATATTGGCCCCCACTCTCTTCTGGCTTGTAGAGTTTCTGCTGAGAGATCAGCTGTTAGTCTGATGGGCTTCCCTTTGTGGGTAACATGACCTTTCTCTCTGGCTGCCCTTAACATTTTTTCCTTCATTTCAACTTTGGTGAATCTGACAATTATGTGTCTTGGAGTTGCTCTTCTCGAGGAGTATCTTTGTGGTGTTCTCTGTATTTCCTGAATTTGAATGTTTGGCCTGCCTGCTTAGGTTGGGGAAGTTCTCCTGGATAATATCCTGCAGAGTGTTTTCCAACTCTGTTCCATTCTCCCCATCACTTTCAGGTACACCAATCAGACGTTGATTTGGTCTTTTCACATAGTCCCATATTTCTTGGAGGCTTTGTTCATTTCTTTTTATTCTTTTTTCTCTAAACTTCTCTTCTTGCTTCATTTCACTCATTTGATCTTGCATCACTGATACCCTTTCTTCCAGTTGATCGAATCGGCTACTGAAGCTTGTGTATTCGTCACGTAGTTCTCGTGTCATGGTTTTCAGCTCCATCAGTTCCTTTAAGGACTTCTGTGCATGGTTATTCTAGTTAGCCATTTGTCTAATCTTTTTCAAGGTTTTTAAATTCTTTGCATTGGGTTCAAACTTCCTCCTTTAGCTCGGAGAAGTTTGATCACCTGAAGCCTTCTTCTCCCAACTCTTCAAAGTCATTCTCCATCCAGTTTTGTTCCATTGCTGGTGAGGAGCTGTGTTCCTTTGGAGAAGGAGAGGTGTTCTGATTTTTAGAATTTTCAGTTTTTCTGCTCTGTTTTTTCCCCATCTTTGTGGTTTTATCTACCTTTGGTCTTTGATGATGGTGACATACAGATGGGGTTTTGGTGTGGGTGTCCTTTCTGTTTGTTAGTTTTCCTTCTAACAGTCAGGACCCTCAGCTGCAGGTCTGTTGGAGTTTGCTGGAGGGCCACTCCAGACCCTGTTTTCCTGGGTATCAGCAGTGGAGGCTGCAGAACAGCAAATATTGGTGAACAGCAAATGTTGCTGCCTGATCGTTCCTCTGTAAGTTTTGTTTCAGAGGGGTACCCGGCCATGTGAGGTGTCAGTCTGCCCCTACCAGGTGATGCCTCCCAGTTAGGCTACTCGGGGGTCAGGGACCCACTTGAGGAGGCAGTCTGTCTGTTCTCAGATCTCAGACTCTGTGCTGGGAGAACCACTACTCTCTTCCAAGCTGTCAGACAGGGACATTTAAGTCTGCAGAGGTTTCTGCTGCCTTTTGTTTGGCTATGCCCTGCCCCCAGAGGTGGAGTCTACAGAGGCAGGCAGGCCTCCTTGAGCTGTGGTGGGCTCCACCTAATTTGAGCCTTCCAGCTGCTTTGTTTACCTACTCAAGCCTGAGCAATGGCGGGCGCCCCTCCCCCAACCTCGCTGCTGCGTTGCAGTTTCATCTCAGACTGCTGTGCTAACAATCAGCATGGTTCCGTGGGCATGGGACCCTCCAAGCCAGGCACGGGATATTATCTCCTGGTGTGCCGTTTGCTAAGACCATCGGAAAAGCATAGTATTAGCGTGGGAGTGACCTGATTTTCCAGGTGCCGTTTGTCCCCCCTTCCCTTGGCTAGGAAAGGGAATTCCCTGACCCCTTGTGCTTCCCGGGTGAGGCAATGCCTCACCCTGCTTCGGCTCATGCTTGGTGCACTGCATGCACTGTCCTGTACCCACTGTCCGACAATCCCCAGCGAGATGAATCCGGTACCTCAGTTGGAAATGCAGAAATCACCCATCTTCTGTGTTGCTCATGCTGGGAGCTGTAGACTGGAGCTGTTCCTATTTGGCCATCTTGGAACCTATCAGAATGTTTTTATAAGTGGGATTTTAAAACAAAACTGAACAAAGATACCAGACATGAGCAAATAAACATTAAACCCTCAGCTGGGCTCAGTGGCTCATGCCTGTAATCCCAGCACTTTGGGAGGCCGAGGCAGGAGGATCGCTTGAGCCCAGGAGTTCAAGACCAGTTTGGGCAACATAATGAGGCCTCATCTCTACTGGAAAAAAAAAAAAATTAGCTGGGCATGCTGGTGCATGCCTACAGTCCTAGCTACCCAAGAGGCTGAGGTAAAAGGATTGCTTCAGCCCAGAAGTTCAAGACTGCTGTGAGCAGTGATCGCACCACTGTGCTCCAGCAGGGCAACAGAGTAAGACCCTGTCTCAAAAAACAAAACAAAATATTAAACCCTGAACAATTTGTAATATTCTAAATTTTCTTCCCACATGTTAAATGTATCATTTTACATAGATTTAATCAATGTATACTTGGTTTTTCAGTGGTTGTAATTAAATGTTACTTCCAATAAATATTACCATATTTGGTCATAATTCACATATTTGTAGTTTTTAATATCCACTTGATATTCTACCACATTAGCATAGTTTTAAAGCATGGAAGGGGAGAGAGATGATGCAAGAGTGTCATAATGTTCATAACGGTTGAAGTTGCTTGATGAATATAGAGGATTTATTATTCTGTTGTCTCTACTATGCATGTTTGAATATGTCCATCATAAAAATTTTTATATGTATATCATCATTTCCTTAGAGATAGGTAAATGTTTAAAGAGGAGAACCAACTGCTGAGTTTTCTTTTTATAGTCAGAATACCTGGAGGGTGGAGAGAAGATGGAGAAGAACTCTCTTGAGGCTTCTTCCACCTCCCCTCTAAGCAAAACAGATTTCATTCAGAAGACTGATCTCAATCTAAGAAAGCAAATTGCAAGACTTCTTTGTTCAAGAACAGCAAGCTGTGTTGTGCTTTAAAAGGGTTGGTTTCAACAGAGAACTTCAATCTTTCATAAAGTTTTCCTTGTTAGAAAAAAATCTGTAGGCCGGGCACAGTGGCTCACACTTGTAATCCTAGCACTCTGGGAGGCCGAGGAGGATGGATTACTTGAGCTCAGTAGTTCAAGACCAGCCTGAGCAACATGGTAAAATCCTGTTTCTTCAAAAAATTAGCCGAGCATGCTGGCGCGCACCTGTAATTCCAGCTACTTACTAAGCTGAGGCAGGAGGATCGCTTGAACCTGGGAGGTTGAGGCTGCAGTGAGCCGAGAGAGAAGGAGAGACAAGGAAGGAAGGAAGGAAGGAAGCAAGGAAGGAAGGAAGGAAGGAAGGAAGGAAAGAAGGAAGGAAAGAAGGGGATCTGTAGAGGTGTTGTACATGATTCCTTTTCCATCTCCCACCCCATTCTCCCCAATCCCCAATATTTATTGAAAACCTGTTCTGAGCTGTTCAGAGATGCAGAGATGAATAAGACACTATCGCTGCCCTCAAGCAGTTCATATTCTGCAAGGAGAAAAAGACATGGAAAAAGATAGTTGTGAAATAATGTGGTCAGTATACTGACAGAGCTATACACCGCATATCATGACTATACAACGCACATTCATGCAACAGGATGGGTACAAAGTATGAAGCCAGGAAGATAAAGCCCAGAAAAACATGATTTCTTTTGAAAATGTTGCCTTCATTGAAAGAAACTTAATACTGAGTGGCATTATAGTTAGATGAAGGCCAACTATGACCCCACTAACATAAACTGCAAAGAAGTTTTAAAAATGAATGGAATTTGCAAATGTTAATATATTCCCCATATTTTAAATGGTAATATGACTTTACCACAAATTCCTCAGTTGCAGTCAGAAGAAATGTGATATTTAATGAGGAAAGTCCTTTAAATAAGCCAGTGAAAGATAAGTTATTATGTACCTGATGCTCAGGTTAGTGGAAAATATCTTTTTAAGCTGATGTGACTTTTTAAGTTGTTAAGTAAGTCTTTTTGGATACAGCAATTAGCGCTTTGCTGGAACAGGAAATATTTGTGGATAAATGAATGAACAAACAAAACGAGTGAGAACACTTGGGCTCTAGACTTGGCTCTATCACAGAATGCCTAGGTAGGTCAGTTAACCTCCCTGGGATTTTATTTCTTTACCAGTGAAATTAAGGGTAGGATTTATTGGGGGTTTCAAACTTTATTTAGCCACATCACCCTTTGTTCACATGAGTTGTTACTTGGAGTCTCGACAGATAGGATGGAGCTAAGTGGAGGTACCTGTGTGTGTGTGTGTGTGTGTGTGTTTGTGTGTTGTGTCAGGGGTGCATTCTTTTTGTTTTGTTTGTTTAGTACAGGGTTCCACTCTGTTACCCAGGCTGGAGTGCAGTGGCATAATCTCAGCTCACTGCAACCTCTGCCTCTGGGGTTCAAGCGATTCTTCTGCCTCAGCCTCCCAAGTAACTGGGATTACAGGCACATGCTGCCATGCCTGGCTAATTTTTGTATTTTCTGTAGAGACAGGCTTTTGCCATGTTTCCCAGGCTGGTCTCAAACTCCTGGACTCAAGTGATCTACCCGCCTCAGCCTCCCAAATTGCTGAGATTACAGGCATGAGCCACTGCACCCGGCCAGGGGCGCACTCTTGGTTCATTCTCATGTTGCCCTCCTCTGGTTACCCCAGAGTCACCTCCTCCAAAGAACCAAGTCTGACAGTTAGTGGTCTAGAGGATCTCTGAGGTCAATTCCAGATCTGACATTGGATAACGCTGTTCTTGGAAGCCATTTGGCTGTAGAATACTAGTTCAGGAAATATCAAAGAAAACTTAGTGCCATCTGTGGAGAGAGATTGTGGAAAAAGGGGGAGATTTTGAAGTGATCAAACTTGGTGCATATCTGAAGCCAGGAACAAAAGACGGAGTAGCTCTTTATTCTGATTCACTTTTAGACTAGGTTCCTAAAATGGAGAGAATTTAAACGAGCTTACACCCAGAGTCAGGCCTCCCAGAAGAATCCAAGGGGCAGTATCACCAGGCTCAAAGAGTTGGCTTTTCTTGGCCTTTTCTGTTTAATGCTTTCAGCCAAAACATCATGGAAGAGAACTCCAGGCTTATGAAAGTCATGCCTGTTAATACATAGCCTGGCCTACTGATAACAGATGTGGTTATAATAGGAGCTGAGTGAACAAAAACACATTTCCCCAACATTAAACCTCAAGTACATTTTCCATCATTTGTAACAGACAGAAATGCTGGCTCAGGGCAGAAGATTTTCTTTGCTCATTTGTGGAAATTGCTGTGAGCACTTGTCGGGAAAGGAAGATCTGAAGTCTCCTTTGGCCAGTGTCTGAAGGAGATAGCAGGACAGAAGCAAATTCCTCTCCTTTTCTTGTAGGAACTGCTTTTGGGCTATTGCTAAAAAAAGGCTTTTTGTTGATACAAACCCTCCCTGAGATAACACTAAGTACACATTTCTCAAAGAAAGGCTCCAGAAAGCTGAGCATTGCTGAGCTAAACCATAACAGTCTTATGACTTATGCCTTGGCCGAAACCACCTCCATATTGCCCAGCCATGAACTTCATCTGTCAAGCTCTTGTGTTAGTGCAAAACCACGTACCATCTGGAAACAGTCTTGAAGAATTCATGCAATAAGAGATGGAGCCCCTAAACTCCACCTTCCTAAAGCCAAACCACCCACAATTGGTCACTTTAGCAACCCTTACAGCTTTCCTGGGAAGTGTATTGAGAAATGACCAGGTGAGACTTGATAATATGTCAGCCTGATTCTCAGGCTGATTTGAGCTTCTGGCTTCCAATCTTACACTTAATAAACTAGACCAGCTACTTCTTTGTACAAATTTATTTCTTTAGACTGTGGGGAGAAACCATTGTCAACAGTGTGCATTTTATAGACACAAGTTCCAAACCACATAACATTTAATTTTTCTCAACGCAGCCCTGAGTGCTAAAAGACTAAATCTGTCTCTCAGAAGAGCATTTGCAGCCTTTATTTGAGCGTCTGGCAGGAAGGAATCTGATTTTCCAGTGGATCAGTATTAGCTAAAATGTTTGTCATTATATATTCCCTGGAGTTCTCTATGCTTTGCCGGGTCAGCTCCTGCCCTTCTGACAGTAGCTTGAAACCATTGTCAGGGAGCTTGAGTTACACCATAAATGTGAAGTCACCCAGGAAAGCTCTTGTTTAGACTGGAATTAAAGCCCTTGACTGCATGCTTAAGCTTTTCCTTCTCTTTGTCCAAGTGCCCAAGGATCAAGCTCCCCAGCTAATACTGTAGCACATCTGTATTATGTCTGCTGCAGATGAGCTTTAGTTTCCCAGAGCAGCATCCTTGAAATATTGTGTCATCTGACTGCAAGGCAATGTCTACAGTATAATCCATATTTCATTTTAATATATATGCAAACACTGAAAGGAAATTCCTTAACTGATAACAGTATCTGTCTCAGGATGGTAAAAATCTGGATGATATCTTTTTCTTCCTAATTCTATATTTTCCAAAATTTTGCAATGAACAGCTATTGCTCTTACAGTAGGGAAACAAAGAATGTGTGTGTGTGTGTGTGTGTGTGTGTGTGTGGTTATCATGCCATAATCAATATAGAGTTTGTACTCCAGAGATCTCAGGCTCCAAAACCTAGACTCTTCACTGAACATTCTAGAAGAGGTTCTTAGCCTCCATATTCCTGTTATACAGAAAATTTGATCAACCTCCTACTTCACTTCAATTGTGGAGGCAACTTAGGAAACACTGGCAAAATTTTCAAGTGCTCAAATGTCCCCACTAATTAATGGAAACAGCTGATGGGAGCCCAACTTAATAACTTAATTTTTTTAATTTTATTTTTATAAATGTTTATGTTTAGTTGGTTACAAACTATGCTTAGTATCAAAGGGATGACCATTGCTAACACTTTGGTCTATTTCTCTTCTTCCACTAGTCAACATCAAAAGTTGCCACCCTGGGCATCCATTTGCAGGGTGGGAAGAGGAAAGACCCAGGACTGTGACTCTGGAACCCTGGGCCCAGAAGATTTATTTTCCAGTTGTCTGGGCAGGACCTTCAACGATGCTGTTTCTCAGTGCATCCGCAGGGAGGGGAATGGGGCTGCATGATTTTGTTCTCCAGCCTTATTCTTTTAACTCAAAGGAAAAATTTATTTGTATAAGCTCTCTAAATAACTCTGATAATGTGCCTAGATTCTGATTGTCCAAAGATCAATAAGATGGTTTTGAGACAAAATACAACAAATAATAAAAATACAACATGCAGAGTACTTCGAGAGACACAAGCTGAGGACTACAGCAAAGAGTGCAGCAGAGGGAAACCCTGGGGACAGGATTCCCTGTTGGATTCCTCCAGCTGTTCAGTTGAGTGCTGACTCCTGGAAGCAGCTGGCTCAGCCCTGGAACCTAGTTCTGCCATTATTTGCCATAGACAGTAAAAGAATTACCAAAGCTTTCTGAGTCACAGGGGACTGACCCTGCCTTCCTCATAGGGTTCTTGAGAGAATGACTTGAGATAAGGTCAGCATGCCCTTAGCCAAGCATGCGGGGCACAGTGAGCACTCCCGAGGTTCTGGGGAACAAACCCAGGGCTCCCCTTCCTGCAGCTCTGTCCCATCAGCTTCCTCCACAGAGCCTGAACCGGCACCAGCTCCACTCTGCAGGAAGGAGGATGTGGAAATGAAGAGGGAGGCTCTGATGACTCAACACAGCCACCCAAACAGGTTAGGCGAAGGATGAAGTGGACACCTCTCAGAATTCTGAACTGCTTTTCCAACCGTGCTCAGCCTGGATGGGAGAGAGAGGCTGGGGCATAGGGGAATACAGTTATGAACCATCCGTAGCCTCTTGTAGTTCAGAAAGGGACATTCTGCCTGGCTTTTGCCTCTGTTGTAAACTTAGCAAAAGCAGGGAATTCACTGAGTACTGGCATGGGTGTTATTAATGCCAGTTTAACCCTTTGGTGAATCAGCATTATTCCATCTGGACTCCAAACATAACATACTTGCAGGTGGAATAAGGTAGGCTACAAGACTGACAGGTGGTGTGTGCCCCTCACACAGTGTCTCATGGATCCACACAACTAACCTGTGAGGCTTGTAGGTACAGACTCATCATTCTGAGTGCACAGAAGAGGACACTGAAATTGCTGATGTGAAAAAACTTGCTCCAACTCACACAGTCAGCAAAGTCTGAAAAGCAGTTGAACCTTTATCTAACCACCACCAAAGGCTACATGTGCAGCACTTACACAGTAGTTTGAATGACCTGGAGTAGTGCCAAGAACCAGGAAATCCTTTAAAGGGCAGCTAAAGGACACAGCATTGACTTTACATACTAAAGTGAGAATATTTTATTCATAGGCAATCTCCCTGGGACTTGCTCAGGGGATTTTTCCCTCCCTACATGAAGCAGAGAAATAGTGAGTTTCCTCCAAGATGTAAGTAAATCTCATTGACTCCCAGTAGTGCTTCCTGAAAACCATAGTTCAGTTCAGACATGCCTATTGGACAACTTGGACCTATTTGGTCATTGGTCCTCCTACCTCAGTCTCCCCAACACATCACCACACCTTGCCATCAGGGTTTAGGATCTTATAGACAGAAGATAATCTTTGAGCTCCAGCTTTAAGGATAACAGGAAAAAAAGTTTCTCTTGATTCTCAGCTCTAGAAATGAAGAAATAGGTTTGTTAAGTCCAAGTAGAAGAAAGACCAAGTCTAGCTCAAATTACATTTGAATGGAGAATCCCTTTGTGAGTGAAGTCAACAACTATTTACTGGGGAAAAGTTCTTTGAAAAGAATCCACAAACATGATTCAAAAGTAAAAATATATTCTTTTATTTTCTATTCCTAAAATGATCTATGACAATTCACTTTTGGCATGAGATCAGCAACACATGAAGGATATTTTAAACTTTGGATCTGATGCTTACCTTATCTGTAGAGCCCTGTGTGTTGCTCTACATAAAAGCAAATGCTCACCTCACGCTTACTGACCAACGCATTGGAATCAATTTGGGACACTATCATGAGGAGTTCTGCTGGATCCTGCAAGGGCTTTTTTTTTGAGACAGAGTCTCACTCTGTTGCCAGGCTGGAGTGCAGTGGTGCGATCTCAGCTCACTGCAACCTCTTCCGCCAGGGTTCAAGCAATTCTCCTGCCTCAGCCTTCCGAGTAGCTGGGACTACAGGCGCACACCACTACACCCGGCAAATTTTTGTATTTTTAGTAGAGACAAAGTATCACTATGTTGGCCAGGCTGGTCTCAAACTCCTGACCTCAGGTGATCTGTCCTGCCTCGGCCTCCCAAAGTGCTGGGATTACAGGCGTGAGCCACCGCGCCCGGCTGCAAGTGCTTTTTAATGCATTTTAAAGAAATGGAGAAATTCCCACTGATATCCATTAGGGCATTTCAGAGAAGATGGATTTTGGCACTTTAGTAAATCCGGTCCCATCATGATGGTGCAGAGTAAATCATACTGCAATACAACAAAGAGCCTACAAGGAGGTTGGGCAAACGATCACAGAGGCACAGCCCCAGAAACCAAACCAAGACTGGGGAGCTAAAAGATTTTAGGCAGCAGTGATGGAGCTTCCCTGCTCTCATAATGCCCTTATAAGAGTATAAATAGGGAAAAAAAAAATTCAAAGCCAAAGGCTCATGAGTTAGGATTTAATAACTTAGGCACCTGGCAAAGGAACTTTATTAGACTCAAAATTGGCATTAAGCAGAATTTTTCATTAGAGTTACTTTCTTTTATATACAATATTTGAAATGCTTAGCTATTACCAGTTGTTATGTGAACTGTGAGTTATTATTTTATACCATTAAATTTCAGACTGTGGAATTATTTTCACAATAAAATTTTAGGAGTTTATTGTTGCTGATAACAATTCAGCCCTGCCGAATTTTGATATATCTTGCTTCAGAACCACCCTCACCTGCCCAGCAGATTTCTTTATTAGGATAATTTGCTATAATGACATTTTATGCAGGAGGAAGTTTTTTCATAACACATAATTTGGGAAACAGAGGCAGGGATACTCAAATGTGCTATCTTTTGAGTTCCTAAACCCATTCCTGGTTTAACTCCACTGGATTGTAATGGTTATTAAGTAACCTTGGAACAAGCACCAGCGTCTTCCTTTGCACTTCATAAATCACAGACACAAATGCCAAGTTACAAAAACAAAAATTATGATAGAGTGGCACGCACAGAAAAATAAAATTACAGAGAACCAGAAGATGATGTGGTGGAGCAGATCTTACTGAAACCCTTCTTCCTAAGCAGGGGTGAAGGTCAGGAAAGGGAGGTCCATTTATTACTATAATAATGGTATTCTTGGCCGGGTGCTGTGGCTCACAGCTGTAATCTCAGCACTTTGGGAGGTCGAGGTGGACAGATCTCTTGAGCCCAGGAATTCAAGACCAGCCTGGGCAGCATGGTGAAACCCCATCTCTACAAAAACTACAAAAATTAGCCAGGAGCGGCAGCATATGCCTTTGGTCCCAGCTACTCAGGAGGCTGAGGTAGGATGATTGCTTGAGCCTGGTAAGTCAAGGTTGCAGTGAGCCAAGATCGCACCACTGCACTCCAGCTTGGGTGCCAGAGCAAGACCTTGTCTCAATAATAATAATAATAATAATAACATGGTATTCTTTGTCCATAATAATATCTCTATTGCTGATGAGTCTGAATGGAGCCATGCACATGCTACCATATCTTTTGCAACTAAGGGATATGTTTTGTGAGACAGCTGCCTGGAACAAGGATGGAGGCAGGGAGGGGCAGGGAAAAAGGCAGAGTCTGGAGCTCCGGAACAGGAAAACAAGATGTATATGTCATCTTGACCTTGGCCATCTGACTTTGCCAGATACACGCTGACCAGAATAACCACTAGTCCTGGTGCCCCTGCTGTTGCAATATGCTGTGACATGTTGTTGGGTTTATAGAACATGTGAGAGAAAAGTCATGCTCCCTGAGCAAGCATCTGCTTTTTGTTTCTTGAAGGGGCCTGAAAATTTGCATTATTTGCATTTTGTAGTCACTGGGGCACAGATGAACGTTAGAAAGAAAACATGTATTAGAGGAATACAAGTACAAATGATTAGGAACACAAAGTCTTGGGCCAGTTGGCATGGACTCAAATCCTGACTTCCACTGAAGGCTGCGTGACCTTGAGCATACTTCTTTAACCCTTTTGTGGCTTAGTTTCCTCATCTGTACAATGGGGATCATAACCTTACCTTCCTTACTGAGTTCTCATGAGAATTAAATAAATTGATATATGTGAAGGGCTAAGTCTATAGGTAGCACTATGTGTGAGTTGTTATTTATTGAGTACCTAATGTGTGCCAGACCCCATGTAAGGTGCTTTCATAAAAAGTTTTGGTTAATCTTTATAATATAATAGCAAACTTAGGAGGCGGCAATATTATTTCCGTTTTACAGACAAAGACATTGAGGCTCAGCAAGGTTAAGAAAATTGCTCAGGTGTATGGAAATAAGTGGTCCAACTGCAAGGTATCAAATCCAGATGTGTCTGCTCCAGCATGATAGCAAACACCGCTGGTGTCCCAAGCTCTCAATGGCTGCTATTTTATAAACACTTGCATTGTGGTTTAGACTATTACATTTCTAATCAATTTTATTATGAGAAAATTATTCCTCTCTCCATCATCATTTGTCTAAAGCATTTGAAATTAACAAACACCATTAGATCAATGCATTTGACACCTGAAGTTGAGTCACTCTGGACTTCGGGGGAAAGTCCTGAGTGTCATGGGCTTTGGTGCTATTGGAGGGAAAGAGAACAGTTGCTCCTTCCTTCCTTCCTTCCTTCCTTCTTTCTCCCTTCACCAGACAGGAAGGACCAGCAAACGTACAGCTGCCTCTCAGCAGAGTGATGAGGCCCTGAGCAGCCTTCTTTCCTGAGCCAGAGGAGCATCTGGGAGATCAATTACCAGGCAGTGTTTTTCACACAGCCTCTCCTTTGGGGACCCCACAGCACTCAGGAACTGGGAACAAGTCTTTCCTCCCTGCCAGCACTTGAGACAGGAAGAAGGCCTTCCTTCAGGTTGCCCGACTCAGCTTCCTGCTCACACAACAGAGTGAAGGAAGAACAGGCGTCGGAAAAACACTAATTAGAAACAAACAAACAAACAAACAAGAACTAGTGTGGAAATAGCACAATGCTGTAAAGTTTTAGTTCATAAGAAATGTAGTCCTGGCTGACACTGATCATTTTTTCATCCACCAAATGTTGGCCAAGTCCTTCAGAAGCTTCGCCCAATGGGGTGGGAGGGTTATTACTGGAGCCCAGAAGGGTGATACCTAGAAGACCCATCAGATAGGACACTATGACACCACCATCAGAAACAGGCCTGCGAGGGCTTGGTCTCTGCAGGGCACCTGGGTTTGGCACGGCCAGAGAAGCAACATGGCTCACTGGGTGATATTGACCTCATAGGTCCCTATGCCCTATAGATGCTAACTAAAGCATTGCTTTAACACACCTGAACTGGTATTTAAGGTGGAAATAATGAACAGGCGAATTAATACTGTTGAAGAAATGCTCCTAAACAGTTTCTTCTATTTTGTCTTTTGTTCCTTATGCTCTAGGTGACAGATCTAAGAACCCATTGGCAATCCAAGGTTAAGGGGATGTATGCCTATGTTTTCTTCAAAGACTTTTATAATTTTAGATTATACATTTAGGGTTTTGATTCATTTTTTTTTTAGTTAAGTTTTGTATATGGTATAAGGTAGGAGTCCAACCAACCTCACTCTTTTGCATGTGGTTATCCAGTTGTCCCAGGACTATTGGTAGAAAAGACCATTTTTCTCCCAGTGAATTGTCATGGCACCCTTGTCAAAAATCAATTGACTGTGAATGTTACAGTTTATTTCTAGGCTCTCGGGTCTATTCTAATGATCTGTGCATCTGTTCTTAGGCCAGTACCACACTGTCACGAGTACTATAGTTTTGTAGTAAGTTATGAAATAGGAAAGTGGGAATCCTCCAACCCTGTTCTTTTCCAAGATCATATTGGCCATTCTGGGTCCCTTGAATTATCGTGTGAATTTTAGGACCAGCTTGTTCATATCTGCAAAAAGGCAGCTAGGATTTAGATAGGGATTGCATTGAACCTGTAGATCAATTTGGCGATATTAAAAAAATATTTTTAGGTTAGTGAAGAAATAAGGTTAGCACCTCCCAAACCGTGGCACTTGAAGTCAGAGTGGCTTTGGGTCTCTTTGAATCTGACTCTCACATCTACTAGAGAAAAATAAAGCCTACCCCAGAGGTGGCCAAATAAATGACACAATCTACATGAAAGCATTGTGAAAACTATATTGTGAAAATCAGAGGCATTGTTGAATCTATTTTTGTAGGAAGTCATTAATTCATTCTTTCAACTGAATTTTTTATGGAATTTAGATGCTGTGCTTATAAACTGATACACTTATAAGTGACTTAGAATTCACACATTAAAACAAGTATTTATTGTCCCTTTCAAGCTGGTCATCTTGCAAAATTATGTATTTATTTTAACAATGTTACATTTGCTTGAAATATTTTCAAGTTATTTTTTCACATTTCTTCTCTTTAAATTTAATAATTATTTAACTGAATTGAACACACATATTTCAAAATTAATAAAAGCATAAAAGTTACATTCATAAGGATCAAACTTATATACTAAAATATGTCTGTGTTTACATACTTGTTTGGGAAACAAGAAACTGATGAAAAATAAAAATAATTGTATTATTCTTGCCATAGTAATACAAATGCTTTCCTGATCTAACCAAGCTCATTGAATTAAAGTTATTGTAATTTTATGTTAGCCATTTATACTTAAATTGAAGATTGCATTATAAAATGCATTGCATTACTTTGAAGATCCTCAGTAATGGCAAATTATTGCAAATCGTTGTTTTTGAAAGTAAATTTGATTTCTTGGAATGATCAGAAGTCATTTGGAGCCAAGTCAGATGGCTCAGTGAAGGCAGCGATCAGCCTGAGTAATGTTTTTCTCGAGACTGCAGTGTTATTACTAAGTAATAGTTAATTTTTTCTTTAATTAAACTGTCACTTATGTGTTTTAATTAATTAACTTATTTTGTAGAGATAGGGTCTCGCTATGTTTCCTGGGCTGGTCTTGAACTCCCAGCCTCAAATGATCCTCTTGCCTCTGCCTCCCAAAGTGCTGGGGTTATAGGCGTGAGTCACTGCACTCAGCCATGAATTTATGTGTTCAAATAATAGCAGTCCTACAAAGATGTGCCTGGCCCGGGCAGTGATGTACTTGTCATCTGATAAACTGAGAAAAAAATGAGGTTCTCCCACCAGGTCTCTCCCTCAACACCTGGGGATTACAATTCAAGATGAGATTTGGGTGGGAACACAAAGCCTAACCGTATCATTTGGCATATTGATTACTTCGAGCTGAAAGCACTTGAGAAACAGTAGTTGCAGAAAAGGCTACAGACTGCCCTTTCCTATAGGTAGCTAGCCATAAAAACTCCTTTGTGAAAGATGCTTTCCCTGTACCAGGACAAAAAAAATAACCCTTAGCACCAGAGACTGGGAATTGACACTGAGATGGATCTGTAGAAATAAACTTACTAAAATAGCTATCTTCCAATGTTTTACACTCCCCCCTAAAACATATCTCCTAACAATTCCCCATGATTCACTGCCCTTTCTCATTTCTTCATGAATGTATCAATTTTGTTTTTGTTTTTATCTAAAAGGCATAAAAGCTTTCTGTTTTGTCCATTTCTTCAGGTCTTCACTGTCTTGTGAGAGCCCTCATGTACATGTAAAAATTAACGAAATGTGTATGCTTTTCTCCTGTTAATCTGTCTTGGGTCAATTTAATTCTTAGACCCAGCCAAAGATCAAGGAGGCGAAGGAGAATTTATCCCTTTCCCCCACAATAGCTACCAGTAAGAACCAATCATTGTGAATACCCAAAGTGGCTTCAGTCAGTTCAGCACACCTGCCAACGCTAGTAGATGGAAGAGGAGTCAGATTTCACTTGATTTTGAAAATTAAAAGAACATGACATTTCTTTCTCCTAGGCCCAAGGATCAAATGCGTGACTGTTACTCCCTTATTCTGTCAACACTGCCAGTGCCCACATGTGGAAGTCCTCTTTTTCAATCATTGTTGGAGAAAAGGCAGTCTTTTTAGTAGTCACACCTGGCATGCTACAGCTGCACCTTGTTGGAATCATGTACCTATAATCTCAGCAAAAGATGCTGAGAGCACCTGCCTAGAAGTGGGGAGAGAAGTCTCAGATTTTCTTCGATGTTTCAGGCGGTTCTCCATGCTTTACCATGAGGTACTCACTTATCACTTCATTTCTATTCAGTTAACACACATGAAGCACCTGCTATGGGCCACTTCTCTATTAGGCCTTGTAAGAATTAGAGATGTGAATTAAATGTAAATCTTCAAACCACTGACTTCATAATCGGTGAGAAAGAAAGAAAGACGTGCAAACATCCTATAGTAAAAACCACAGAATATGACCATTTAAAAGTGGGATGAACATCATGATAGGGGACGTGTGGCTGCAGGGATGATTAGGCTTTGGAGAGAAGGTTTAAGTGAGCCTTGAAGAATGGAAGGAATTTGATGGAGAATGGAGGAGGGTGCTCCATGTGTAAGGAAAGCCCTAGAAGTAGGCAAACCCTAGCATGTACAGAGAAGAGTGGTAGAAGGACACAGCAGAAGGTAAGACCAGGAAGTGGGCTTGGGACCATCTCAACTACAGTTTATAACTGGCTCCAAGGAATCCTGCCACACGGTCTGTGGGGGAGTGAAACTCAACCCTCCCTCAGCTCATCAGCCATGCTCCAACCACCCAGAGAAAGGGGCATCTTTTCAAATTTACACAGAGACACAATAGGGGCTAGTAGAGCCTTATTTTTTTTGAGACAAGATCTCTTTCTGTAGCCCAGACTGGAGCACAGTGGCATGATCATGGCTCACTGCAGCCTCGACCTGTGGGGCTTAAGTGATCCTCCCACCTCAGCCTCCCAAGTAGCTGGGACTACAGGTGCGTGCCTCCACAGCTGGCTAATTTTAAAAAAATTTTTGTAGAGCTGGGATTTCACTATGTTGCCCAGGCTGGTCTTGAACTCCTGGCCTCAAGCAGTCCTCCAACCTCAGCCTCCCAAAGTGTTGGAATTACAGGTGTGAGCCCCCACACTCGCCCTGGAGCCTCATTCTTGATGATCCTTAATAGCATGCCAAGGAGTCTGGGCTTTGCTGTGTAGGCGACGGGAAGCCCTTGAGGATTGTTGTGAAGGTTTGAAGAGTCTTTAAAAAATAATGTGAATAATGAGAATAGTAGCCAGATGGGTATTAAGCATACTTTCCTTTGTTGCTTGCTCTGTTTCAATTATATTCTTACATATTCACAAAGGCCTCTGAATGGTAAATTTTTCTAACATATGAGCAAATGAATTACATAACAGACGAATTTAAGAGCCCATGTCGAATGCAAATCTAAAGCCCAGTTCTTTAGACTTTCAGCCTAAAAAAGTCAAAGTCAGTGAGACAGAAAGTTGAATTGTGGTTGCCAGGGCCTGGGGGAGGGAAGAATGGGGAGTTATTGTTTAATGGGTACAGAGCTTTAATTTTATAAGAAGAAAAGAGATATGGAGATGGATGGTAGAGATGGCTACACAACGTTATGAAGGTATTTAATACCTTCTTATTGTTTGGGGCTTTTTAATGTTGGACCCACGTAATGATCACTAATGCAGTACTCAAGTGGAAGAAAGTACAACATAAAACACACACACACACACACACACACAATCTAAGAGTGAAAAATAAATTCTTATTTCCCCTTCTTTTTTGTTTTTTTTAGACATTCTACATTTTTCCACTTATAACAAAAAACCCTTTAGACCTTCTAGTAAGATAAAGCTAAAACTGTAAAACATTAGTAGGTAGTTTACCCAAATAAGTTCAAGATTATAAGCAAAAATGTCAGCCATTTTCACCCCCTTACAGAGGCTGACGTATTTCCATTTGTCTCAATGCTAAATAATGTAGCATTTGTCCAATTGTCATTAAAAGCTGTATGCCCTCAAGAAGCAACATCTTGGGCCTTTCTGGGTACAGACCAAGTTTCCACTGCAGTAAACGCTTAAAGGAGCACCAGTTCCAATGCTAGCACTGTCCTGGTGGAGGCTCTCCCACCTCCGGCTGTGATGCTTCATCACTGTTTGTGTAGGTCTCGGCACAGATGAAGGCAAGGGTCGCAGGTCCAAGGTCAGCTAGCATGGCATTGCGGGCAGGGGAGAGGAGGCCCTAGAGGGAAATATTGAAATCATCAGATACAGAAAGTGGAAGGAAACTTAGTGTTTCTTTTTTTTTTTTTTTAACTTTTATTCTAGGTATGGGGTACATGTGCAGCCTTGTTATATAGGTAAACTCATGTCATGGAGGTTTGTTGTACAGATTATTTTGTCACCCAGGTACTAAGCCTCGTACCCAATAGTTTTTTTTTCTGCTCCTCTCCCTCATCCCACCTTCCACCCTCAAGGAAATCCCGGAGTCTGTTGTTTCCTTCTTTGTGAACATGGAAACTTAGTGTTTCTTTACAGAAACCCTTAGGTTACCTTTCAGTTTCTGTAATGAGGTAGGAGAGGCTAAAGTGACTTTTTAAGTCATTAGGTTCCTGTTTCCGGTCCACTAGTTTTTCTCCCACCCTATTCAGCCTCACTAAATATGTGCTAATCTATCTCGTTTGCGGATTTGTATATTTATTATTTATTTTTCAATGATTATCCTCCCATATATGAGTATTTTGAAAGCATTTTTATTGACAGGTATGTCATATGGTGTAAAATCCACCACGTTAAAGTGTAGACTTCAGTGAGTTTTAGAACATTCACTATATTGTACAACTATTACCACTTTCTAATTCCAGAACATTTTCTTCACTCCAAAAAGAAACCAGTATGCTAAGTGAAATAAGCCAGCCACAAAAGGATAAATACATACCGTAGGATTCTCCTTATATGAGGGGAGTTGTCAAAGTCAGTGAGACAGAAAGTTGAATTGTGGTTGCCAGGGGCTGTGGGGAGGGAAGAATGGGGAGTTACTGTTTAATGGACACAGAATTTCAATTTCTAAGAAGAAAAGAGACACAGAGATGGCAGGTGGAGATGGCTACATACATTATAAAGGTATTTAATACCACTGAAGTGTCTACTTAAATGGTTAAGTTAGTAAATTGTATGTTATGTGTATTTTACCACAATAAAAATAATTTTGGTAAATACCACAATCAAAAAAATTGGGAAAGGAATCCCTGTAGGTACCTTGTAAATAGCAAAATATTATTGAATCATTTGTGCTAATAGTTTTCATTTGTTAAATGTAAACATTCAAAATACACCAAGTATTAAGAAAAAAAAAAGGAGCCCATAGCTATTAGCAGTTATTCTCCATTCTCACCTTCTTCCAGTTCCCGGCAGCCACTAATCCACTTTCTGTTAGATCTGCTTACTGAGGACATTTCATACAAATGGAATCATACAATAACATGACCTTGTGTGTCTGGCTTCTGTCACTTAGCATAGTGTTTTCAACATTCATCCATATTGTAGCATATATCAGTACTTTATCCCCTTTTATGGTGACATATGTGGGCTTTTTAAAGTAGATTCCAGGCTGAGAGATAAGAGTCTTTCCCTCCTAAGTTTTCCTCCTGGAAGTAGAGCTTTGGCATATCTGAGCTGGGGAGCACACAGGTCTAGGAGGCTTCACTGTACGAACTCACCACATGGCCCAAATGTTTTGCCCCTGTACAGGCTCCCTTTTCCCTCTTTAGTGGGAGAGGCCCCATAACAGGGGGCCCTGCTTTCAGACTCAGCTGGGATACTATGACCCCTGGTCAGGTCTTTAGTAGTGATATAACTCAGAGATGTCATGGTACCAGTGGCCACTCTGTAACTGGTGCTTTTGCTTAAATATAAACACGTATCACAGAGGAGAAATTCTGCTAGACATTCTGCTAATTGCAACTGAATGTAGCCTGTGATAACCAAACCCACTCTTCTGAAGCACGGTTCACTTTCGAGCATACCCTGCTGCACATGCTGCTTGGAATCAGAGGTAAACCAGACCCATTTAAGCTATGGCTAAATATAATGTGCTGCCTTGCTGCAGAGCCTGGGGAAGCCTGGCGGTGGGTCATGTGGGGAAGGTGGGCCACTGCTCTATTTCAGCAGGAAGTTGCTGTGCTTTCCTTGTTTTATAAAATGTCCCCAAATATGGAGGCTCTATAACAGGTAAAGCAGTGATCCAGCTGGACTCATTCTAGATATACTATGATTTATCACCGTATAAAGGGGTAAGAAAGATCACTTCATGTTTCAAAGCACAGATCTCTTTTAGGAAGTTACACTGGGCATTCAAAATTTTTGTGTAATTTTATTTCTTGCTTTTTTTTTTTTTTTTTTTTTAAGATATAGGGTCTCTCTCTGTCACCCAGGCTGAAGTGCTGTGGCACAATCATAGCTCACTGTAACCTCAAACTCCTGGGCCCAAGTGATCCTTTTACCTCAGCCTCCCAAGTAGCTAGGACTACCAGCGCATGTCACCATGCACAGCTAAGTTCTGGTTTTTCAAAAAAATGTTCACAGTGACAGGATCTCATTATGTTGCCCAGGCTGGTCTGGAACTCCTGGCCTCAAGTGATCCTCCCACCTTGGCCTCCACCAGCATTGGAATTACAGGAGTGAGACACTGTGCCTGATCAATTTTCTTTTTTATATGTGTTACTTTCTACAATTTCTTTGCTAGCTGACTTTGAAGATTCTTCTTTGGAATAGATGTGATGTTCAGGAACCAGGAGGATTTTCCTTGTCCAAGTTCATGGGTAATTTGGTGGGTTTTCTTGGAGAGTTTAAGTAGAATTTAATTGTGAATATTTGAGTGTTTGAGATAGGGAGGGAGAAGATGGCCTGAGGGATAGTCACTACTTACTTGATGGCAAGACATAATTAATGGGAATGTTCAGCATTATTTTCCTCTAAAACATGAAGTTCTACATGATTCTCATATGAACGTGGGCTGAGAAAGCATGCTGTGTTGTGTAGCATTATCTGGCTTCAAGAATTCATTATAATGAGATCAACAAAGCATGAGTACTGCCAGCCATGCACTCAGTGGCACCCACTGTTGCTGAGCTGATACACCTTCTCATTGCCACTTGCCTACCTCCAATTCTAAAATGCTTTATTCAGCCTCCCTTGCAGCTAGGAAAAACATATGACATAGTTACACATACAAAGCTTTTGCTTTTCTGATAAAAGGGGGAAATATTCCCAGTGTGACCCCCTTCTTCTCCTCTTCCTTGAAAGTGGTGTGATGCCTGGAGCCACAGCAGCCTTCTTGAGGCAGTCATCTTGTTATGATAAGGAAAGGCCAAGAGAACTGTCAAATTGTTAGCTCTGGCATCACATCACTGAGCTGATGAATCAGCACCATTGTTGTACTTTTAACCTTCATGTTGTTTGAGAAACATAAACCCCTATTTGTGGAATTTACTTTAAGTCAGAGTTTTGCTAACAGATATAATTCGTGGAAAGAATTTTGCTTTACTAGTATTTACTCTAATACGTCTACCTAAATATCCACCATGTCCTCTTTGTCTCTCTCCCGTATATTTCAGCACTGCCTAAAGTCTGTATTTATTGTTCCCATGGTTTTTCATTTTTATTTTTTTTTCTGAGATGGAGTCTCACTCTGTCTCCCAGGCTGGAGTGCAGTGGTGTGATCTCGGCTCACTGCAACCTCCACCTCCCAGGTTCAAGCAATTCTCCTGCCTCAGCCTCCTGAGTAGCTGGGATTACAGGCATGCACCATTAGATTTTGAAAATGAAACTTACTCATAAATATATTTCTTTCAAAATGAATTTTATAACTCTTTTCCCTCCAAATTTAAAACTTAAACCTCTACTAAGTTCCCACGGATTCTTTTCATGGAAACTTAGTAGAGGTTTAAGTTTTAAATTTGGAAGGAAAAGATTTACAAAATTCATTTTGAAAGAAATATATTTATGAGTAAGTTTCATTTTCAAAATCTAATGTGTGATCACTTCATTTAGATTAAACTGTTGCCTGGTGCACTTGCAACCCACACATGGTAGAATTAGTTGGTGTGGGAGAAGGAAAGGGAAACTCTGACTGCATAGGGTCAAAAGCTGTTTGATGACAGGTCCGTTTGTGCATAAGGACAATACTTTTAGAAACCCATAACCTTAGCAACCTCAAATGCCAAAAGCAGAGTGTGAAATAACCAAACTAGAAAAAAAAATGGAGGCCTTATTGATCTTCATCGCTCTAATACACCCTTACCATTTTAAAGAAAAGTATACTTTTTAGAAGAAAAAAGAAATCTATGTTTTTAAAATGTTTTAATTACTCCCTTGAACATGTGTGTGTGGTTTCTTTAGGAGAGTCTGGGTAGTTGACATTGTTTTGTCTACTAAGGATATGAGTCTATTGTATCATGTAGTTTCCTGTTTATTAGGACCCTTGGGGGAAAATTTGTGTCTGCTCATGGGATCCCAAATATTTGTAACTGAGCAACAGGTTTATTTTAATCTCATGAATATTGTAGGTGATTTAATTGTCAATGGGCTGCTTATTTTTGTTTTCTTGGTTGCTTTTTAAAAAAGTTATTTAAAAAGGTACACAAGTCACATGACATTAGTTCCTATTAAAAACGATTGAGTTAATTCAGTCAGATTTTTATGCAACATCCAAGAATGACTCTGTCCCATAATACACCCTTTGCTTCACTTGATGTTTTCTAGCTTTGACTCAGGATATGCAGTAGTAACTAACATCACATGAATTTTCAAAATTGCATTTATTTTTAGCACCAACTTTAAGGATTTTTATTATGACAATAGAGGTTAATGAGCATTTTCACAAGATAAACAAAAAATCCCCCCAAATATGTAAGTGTTTTAACATAATGATTGCAGTTTATTTTTCACTCAGGTCAAATCCAAGATGGGTGTTCCTGATCTGCCTGTAGCTCTCCTCCAACCCAGACTCCTTTCAAACTGTGGCTCCACCATCTTCAATATGGAGCTTCCAAGATCGCCCTGCTGCCCTGCATCAAGCCTGCAAAAGAGGATAGGGGGTCAGGCCACTCATATTTCATTGGTCCAAATTCAGTCACATGGCCACACTCACTGCAAGGGAAGCTGGGAAATGGAGTCTAGCTCTGTACCCAAGAAGCAAAGAAAAACAGATTTGATGAAGACTTAGTCAATCTCTGCAACAATGAAACAGATAAGAAGGCAAAAGAAAAAGAATTTTACAACCTGAGGAGGGAGAGAAAATTCAGTTAACAAAAAGATAGACTACACCCCAAGGTAGTCTGCAGAATTCTACCTACCCAAATCATGTGTTAAATTGTGAAAGAAGTTATGATAAAAATAGGATAAGGGTGAAATTTGAAAAATGCTCTGGGGACACATAGCACACTCCTTCCCTGGTGACACAGTAGGCAGAACCAAGCCAACTATAAAAGGAAGCTCAGTGTGTTTAATCTGTTGCTCAGATAAAACCATCCTGGAAAAACTCCCAGTTTTACAATCTAACTGATCATCAGTATCTCAGTTATACAAATAACTCCAGCCTGCATGAAATACCTTCTTGCTCCCCTTGACTTGTAAAAATAACTTTGTTTCAATGGAAAAGGTGTAGAAAACGGACGTTGAAGCCAATCAAACTCATAGTATCAATACTTTGTGTTAAGCTTTAGGAGTAAGTTTTGTAATCATTGCAATCAGCTTGTTTTTGTTATTTAAGCAGCTTAAAATGATTAAGATAATCTGACATATTAGCCTTATGATTTTATTTTGGAATGATAAACTATACTCAATTTGTAATTTTCACTTGAAAGTTGCAGAATAATTGAATATGTTCTTTAAAAGTGTTTGAATATTCAGAAGAATCTAATTTACTACATGTATAAACTAGTATTATTACAAGAGTTCATTGAGATATTGAAAGATTTTTCTTGCTTTGTATGTAAATATTGCCCCATCAGGCATTTGAAGTGTTTGAGAAAGTCAAAGTTATTAAATTTGTAAAGATAGTTAAAAATATTTTAGGAAATCTTTTTACATGTATAAAGATGGTCAGTTTGAAGAAATTTAATGTTTTTAAGTTTGTAAGTTGATTGAACACTAATCAAACAAGAAAAGCAGTTATTCTCATTTTTATATAAAAATCACTGTATTTACAAATAAAATAACCAGGTTTATAGACTAAGCTTGAAGGCCTAAAACACATTTTAAGTGTAAGGGCCAGGGGTAGGGGGGCAACAAAGAGCAAGAAGCCAAGAGGAGCTAAGAAACCGGAACCTGAGCTGCGGTCCCCAGAGGAAGGGACTTGCTTGGAAGTCTACTTCCTCCCAGGGGTAAGCTGTCGAGTCATATGGGAAAGAGGTAGTGAGACTAATGGGCAGAATCAGGGTCATTCCTGGATTTCTCTCTAAAACAGGGCAAAGGGGGGCAGGGGTAGGGCCCAGCAACAGGATATGGGTCTGACAGAGATTCAAGATGGGTAGCAGGGCCCTGTGTGGACAGAGGGTGCACATAAGAAGACGTAAGAGGACAATGGAGAGGCTACACCATAATGGAGATGTCTGGCCACTTGGTGCTGAGATAGAGAGCAGAACAGACACTAAATAAGGCCAGTGTCCCCACCACCAAGGGACAAAGGGGCAGGAGAAGGAACAGAGAGGCCCTTGGGGAAGTGGATGCTCTTGAAGAACAGGTGGAATAGACACCTGGCGTCTTGGTGCCTATCATGTGATAATCATCTTAACTGTGAACCTGGTGAAGAAGGACAGGAGCAGCTTATATCAAGTTCTGAGGTGTGGGGGTGGGGGATACAGTGCTCCAGTATGGGGTGTGGAAAAGTGGGGCTACATTGACAGCATCACAGGACTCTACCATCTAGATGACAGTAATGCCCCTCCCCAACTCATGAAAATCAAAACTATCTCCAGAAATTGCCACATTTCCCCCCAGCCCCCAGGGGTGACAAAATCGTCTGTGGATAAGACCCACTGCTCTAGAATGTAAATGCCATGAAAACTGGAACATTTTCTAACGTATCTTCAGCAACCCATAAGTGACACTGAATAAGTATTTGTTGAATAAATGAATGAATGAGTGGCTTATGAATCATAACAGCAATGGAAGAGCAGTGAGAACACGACAATCAAATTCCAAAGCCTTCCTGGATTAAAATAAGTGAGAATCAATTGGAATAAGACAGAATCAAAATAGCTTTATCCTTAATAAAGTTAAGAAAGAAATAATGGTTTGTTTATACTTAAAATTTTAAATTTTTCTGGTTGGGACATTGATTTATTTCCTCATGCTAGTAGTGAGTATATACTTATCATTATAAATATAATTTCATACATTTAAACACAGGCATGTTTCTTCTCTGGGGTTCTTAGCATTCCAGTTGGAAATCCATCTCTATTTTAAGCACAAAGCTCCATATGTCACTTAAGTGAATGGACCACCAATCAACTAGTGATAGCAACAAGAGGCAAAGGGCACAGAGTGAAGGAGGAAGAGTACAAAATGCCTTCCCATTTTCCCCAAAATCCCAGAATGCAATCGCCATATCTCAGAGGAACATCTGGTTGAATTGGGAGGGAGGGTAAGATTTTGGAGGATCTGGGAGGCCAGGCCAAGGAGTTGTTTTAAGGTAGTGAGTATTTGAGAACCATGAGAACATGTGGAGCATAGTCAGATGTTGTCAATTGTGCCTTAAGAAGATTCTGCAGGCAATGGCGGTCAGAGAAGAAAGTAGAGGAGAGAGATGCATCAGGCTGCCTATGATGAGATGTGCACCAAGGAAGCTGGCTGCTTGACTTCAGAGCCAAGGAAATGGAGCGTGGACATTACTGCAAACCTGGACTTCTGTTAAGGACAGAGCTTTCCCAATGCTTACACATTGTTGGTTTACAATTCCCTGAATTTAGCAATGCTTGATGATAATGGAATTTACTTTCCTATTAAAACAACTCAGAGAGGGTTACTAAGGCAGGGTCATGAAGACCTGGACAAACTGACCCTCTCACCGCCTTGGATAGCCTTGGCCACTTGAGTCAAATCCAGTATTATCTGGGAGTGAGGGATTATTTTGTCTCAAGGGTAATCAGCTTTAAGGAAAGATTCTAGGAAGCAACCTTCACTTAAAATTTTCTTTTCATTAAGATCCAAAGAATAATTTTCAGTGATTATGAAGTTATAGTCTCTTATCTTTGTTTCTTTGATTTTTATAACATTATGGCAGAAAATGCCAGCAAATCCCTTATATCCATTCTTCCTTTCTCCCTCATAGCAGAATCCCTGGTTTATCAGCTGGGAATATGGAAATCCAGACAGCAAATCTCATTTTCCAGATTCCCTTGCTAGCTAGGTGTGGCCCTATTGCTAACTACTTCTTCTTCTTTTTTTTTTTTTGAGACAGAGTCTCACTCTGCCACCCAGGCTGAAGTGCAGTGGCACAATCTTGGCTCACTGCAACCTCCAGCTCCTGGGTTCAAGCAATTCTCATGTCTCAGCCTCCCAAGTAGCTGGAATTACAGGCGTGCACCACCATGCCCAGCTAATTTTTATATTTTTAGTAGAGACAGCATTTCACCATATTGGCTAAGCTGCTCTCAAATTCCTGACCTCAAGTGATCCGCCTGCCTTAGCCTCCCAAACTGCTGGGATTACAGGTGTGAGCCACCGCACCTGACCTGTTGCTACCTTCTGACTAATGACATGGGGGCAGAAGTATCACATGGAAGTTTCTGGGAACCTTCCTTTAAAGACACCCTGTGTCTGCTCTTTGCTCTCTTCCATCTTGCTGATATGGCCTCCCGGGACATGGGAAGCAGGCTCTCCTAAGGATGGCGGTGGGGTAATGGGGTGGGGGACCTGGCAAATCTGCCACACCAGTCCTTCACATAAGACAGAAATAATGCCATATTTTGTGTAGGCTTCTCTTTGGGATGTTTTCCATTACTTGCAGACAAACTCATCCTCAGTAATACAAAAAATAAAATTATATTGTATAGTATGATCTCTCACCTACCCTATTAAAAATGTTTTGTAACTTCTCCTTACTCATTCTTTCTTCCTCACAATTTGTCCCACATGTATTTGATAAATTATCTCTGAAAGTCCCAGCTGAATCATGTCACCCACACCCTGCCACCCATGTTTGTGAATCTTCAATGCCTTCCCATTTCCCTCAAACCAAGTGACACTTCCTTGGCCCAGTATAGAAGGTCTCCATGAGCCTCACCCACCCTGCCTCTCCAGCCTTCTCTCTACTACTCCCTCTGCTTGGTTGGGACTGCCCTTCTCCTTAAAAAGGAAGCTGTCCCCACTTCTGCCTGTCAATGTTCTCTACATCTTTCAAGATCCATCTCATTAGCCAGGCATGGTAGCTAGTGCTTGTATTCGCAGCTACTTAGGAGGCTGAGGTGGGAGGATCACTGGGAGGTTGAATCTTCAGTGAGCTATGACCATGCCGCTGCACTCCAGCCCAGGTGACAGAGCAAGACCCTGTGTCTTACAAAAAATAAAATAAAATAAATAAATAAGTAAATAAACCCGTGAAAGTTGTATTTGCTTTGTTTCCCCACCCCTCACACTTCCCGGGCTTTACTCATCTTTGACTCAGAGGGTGTCTGTAGCTCTCCCCTGGGAGGGGGAATCCACCCAGGAGTCAACATTACCACTTCTCTAATTGGGCCATCTCCACAGTATTTCCTTTCCTCTAGTGGCTTTCACTGAAGGTGTCATTTTTCTGATCAGTTGTCTGCCATTAGCACTCACCAGGTCATATGTCTTTCCTGTTAACCTAACTCTGGGTTACCTATACCTACTACCCTATAAAAGCTTCCCTCTTCTTTTTCATTTTGAGTTCTATTACAAAGTCTCCTTCTATGAACTTAGCCTGAGGTGGCACCATGTCTGACCCCTTCTTCCTGACCTTCCCACTCAACTGCAGAATTCTGTGGGTTGGGATGGGGGAATCCAAGACAGTCTCTCCAAACTAGAACTGACAGGAAAATGTTAACAATTCTTGGGCCAGATTATCATGATACATGGTAATCACTTTACATGTATCATCTCGTCTCTCCCAAAAACCATAAGGTCACATAACTAGTAAATGGTAGAACCAGAACTCAAACCCAGGCAGCCTGCCCCCAGCACCCTTGCACTGTAATGTGTTATCTACTCTGCAAACTCAAGGCAGTATGCCAATGTCACATACGGACAGTTTAGTCCCAGAAGGAATCACTTCTTCCCGAACCTCTTTTGCGTATTTCTATTTTTATAGGAGGTGTTTCCTAAAGCCACAGAGAATGTGCAAAAAACGAAATCAGATTCTTTTTAAAGAAGCTCACGAGGAACAAATGACTCTCGTTCAGGCTGTTCCTCTCTTTGATCAACATCCTGGCAGGAAACATTGCCTGCAACAAGCAAAAGAGACTTGAGAAGCAAGGAGTGTTTGCCCTTGCCTATAACTGGGTTTCCTGTTTTGCTTTCCAAAATTTTCATAGAATTTTTTAAGTGCTTTTAGGAAAAGTTTTTTTGTATTTTTTTTTTGTTGTTCTTTGTGTTTTTTCCATGAGACAAGATTTATGTTGGTGAGTGATCAGCCACAGAAATCGTGCAGAATCAGCTTGAGTTACCTAGATATAAACTCTGTTACCTCCTCACTGAAGCCTATTCTGTGCCTGTCATCCATCCACTGAGAAATATCCAGTCCTTCCTTTGTGCTTTCACTGTGACCCCCACATATTCCTGTTGCACTTTGTCAATCTTGGTTGTATATATACCTGTTACTCTGCTGGACTGTCAGCTCCTTGGAGGCAGGAACTATGACTCATCTGTTTATCTCAAGGTGCCTGGCACATAATAGCCACTCAACAGATGCTAATAGCATGAATGAGAAAACAATGACTGCTTGAAGGGTGTCAGTATTGATTGAGTACCTCCTTTGTGACAAGCACCATGCAGGTGGCTTGCACCCACATTTCATTTAATTCTCACAACCCAGCTGGGCAGTTACTGTTATTCTTCATTTTTCAGATGAGGAAACAGCCTCATGGAGTTAAATGCATCACCCAAGGTCAAGGTCCCACAGGTGGTAAACAGGAGCCAGGAGTCAAGCTCAAGTGCTCTTTCCCATTCTATGTCTTTTGCCTCCTTCCTTAAAGTAACACGTGAAGGAAGTCAGCAACTTAGAAGGACTGCTGATCCTTACAGCTACTGGGCAACTTTGAAAAGCTGTTTCCTATTTGGAATGGTGAAGCTTACTTTTGGGTGGTCCTGACAGAATGAGATTATAGAGACAGTAACTGCCTTGATTTTCTGTGATCTTTCCTAGAAATAGCAATATGGAGCAGAGAAAGGAAGGCAACTAGGGGGTATGCTAGGCCAGGGTTCAAATCCTACTTCTGCCACTTACTGGCTATGTGACTCTGGCAAGGCATTCAACAGCTCTATATCCCTTATAGATGGACAATCACACTTACTGGATAGGAGAGTGAAGAGTAAATCAGAAATTTCAAGGAAAGTAGCTAGCACACAGCGAATGCTTCATAAAAGATAGTGTTTTAATTTATTTATTTTTATTTTTATTTTTGAGACAGAGTTTCACTCTGTCACCCAGGCTGGAGTGCAATGGTGCAGTCTCGGCTCACTGCAACCTCCACCTCCCAGATTCAAGCGATCCTCTCGCCTCAACCTCCTGAGTAGCTGGGACTACAGGCGCGTACCACCACACCCAGCTAATTTTTGTATTTTTAGTAGAGAGAGGGTTTCACGATATTGGCCAGGCTGGTCTCGAACTCCTGACCTGGTGATCTGCCCGCCTCGTCCTCCCAGTGTTGGGATTACAGGCGTGAGCCACCGTGCCCGGCCAAAGGTAGTGTTTTTAATAGAAGGGTGCCCATGAGGTGCTGTGTTCCTGTGTCAGTGGCCCCAGCTAACACCCTCTAGCCTTACCAGGCCGAAGGCATGAGGCACAGCTCTGTCCCTTCATGCCAGGGTTCCCTCCGACCAGAGAGGGAATCTTTATCTACCCAAGTGACAAAATCCTCTGTAAGACACCCTCCCTGAACTCCTTTAACCACTTTAACCCTGCTGCATGGTTTGTTTGTTGTTAGTTTGGTAGCTGGTTGATTGGTTGGTGTAAGAAAGATCTTGAACTCTTGGCACAGGCCCGGGGTCCACAAACTAGAACCTACAGGCCAGCCACGTTCATCCCTCCCCCGGTTTTGTGTGGTTCATGAAATAAGAATGGCGTTTACATTTTTGAAAAAAAAAAATCAAAGGAAGAATATTATTTCATGACACACAAAAAACTGTATGAAATTCAAACTTCAGTGTCCATAAATAAAGTTTTATTGGAACACAACCGTGCTCATTTATTTACATAGTGTCTATGGCTGCTTTTCTGTTACAATGGCCATGCTGAGTAGTTGCAACAGAGACCGTATGGCCCGCCAGCCTAAAATAGTTCCCATCTGGCCCTTCACGGAATAAGTTTGCCAGCCCCTGGTATAAGCAAATCACAGCAGAAGCCTCCTCACTTAGGAATACTCAACCAGGCCAGGCGTGGTGGCTCACGCCTGTAATCCCAGCACTTTGGGAAGCCAAGACGGGAGGATCACGAGGTCAGAAGGTTGAGACAATCCTGGCTAACACGGTGAAACTCCGTCTCTACTAAAAATACAAAAAATTATCTGGGCGTGGTGGCGGGCGCCTGTAATCCCAGCTACTCGGGAGTCTGAGGCAGGAGAATTGCTTGAACCTGGGAGGAGGAGGTTGCAGTGAGCCGAGATAGCGCCACTGCACTCCAGCCTGGGCGACAGAGCGAGAGTCTGTCTTAAAAAAAAAAAAAAGAAAAAGAAAAGAAATACTCAACCAAACCCCTGCCCTTCCCCTTCTTCACTCTTTTCCCAAATGTAGTCCCAGGTTGGAAATTCTTTTAATTAACAAACAGCCAATACTCCCTGGAAAGTTTGCAAGTGCACAGTGGTCTCCACACTTTCATTTTATTTGATTTAATCACAGCTTATCCCAGCATGGAAGAGCAAGTAAGGAGAAGGTGGAACTAGGTGAGGAAGGGGAAAGAAAGAACCAAAGAAGGCCAGGCACAGTGACTCACGCCTGTGATCCCAACACTTTGGGAGGCTGAGGCAGGAGGATCACTTGAGGTCAGGAATTCAAGACCAGTCTGGCCAACATGGTGAAACCCCGTCTCTACTAAAAATACGTTAGCTGGGCATGGTGGCGAGTGGCTGTAATCCCAGCTACTCAGGAGACTGAGGCAGGAGAATCGCTTGAACCCGGGAGGCGGAGATTGCAGTGAGCCAAGATTGTGCCACTGCACTCCAGCCTGAGCAACAGAGAAGATTCAGTCTCAAAAAAAAAAAAAAAAGAGCCAAAGAGAATGAGGGAGGCAGTGAAAAGGCTAAGGCTAAGCAACGTCATAAAGAAGTTTGTTCCAGACAGGAGAATCCATCAAAAGCCAGAAAGGGAAACATTTAACAGAAATTTATAAATACTCCTGCTTTTTCTGCAACTGACATAAGCATATCATCTCCTCCTCAAGAAAGCTTTAACAGTTTTGACAAGATGGCAGCAAGAGCCAATAACGCCAGCTAGGGAAGAGGATTGATCAAGCAACTATTGTTGAAAAAGTTTAATATTTACTCAGTTTAGGAACTAACCAGTTGACAGGGATGAGCTCAAAACTCTTGGCAAGATTTGAGTCTCTGGCAAACAAAGCTACAGAGTTAGAATTATCTAAAAGAAGTCATTGAATCCCTTAAAAAAGAAAGAAACAGCAATTTTTTTAGCATTACAATTGTAATGTTGAAAGACTATAAAAATCAACAAGGACAGCCCTGGTAGAAAAAGGCAAGGACATTATTTAAATATTTTTAAAAGCCTGCATCTTCACTTGATTAACATGTCTTATTTGATCAATAGAAAGACAAGCCTTTGTAATGTTAATACCAGAGAAGAGCTGCAAAACCTTCGTACCTAAGGACCTCATAGCAAGATTCAAAGCTCAGAAATAGGGATTGCTAAAAGACCAGAATAAGCCTAGCAAAGCATTTCTCCATTTTAAGACAGAGCAGAGATGAAGACCCCAAGAGCACAAGTGTTTGCCAAAGTCAAGTCCCACTGGGCTTTGATACAGAGGGGAGATTGAATCTAAACAGGACTCACAGGGGGATGTGAGAAGCTGAAAAATCTCATTTCCCAAGGTAAAAGAGAAAAATCACAAAAGCAAAAAGCAAAGCAGTACAAGCAAAAAGAAGAGTAAAGCCAGGCATGGTGGATCACACCTGTAATCCCAGCACTTTGGGAGGCCGAGGTGGGCCGATCACTTGAGGCCAGGAGCTCAAGACCAGTCTGGCCAATGTAGTGAAACCCTGCCTCTACTAAAAATACACACACACACACACACACACACACAAATTAGCTGGGCATGGTAGCATATGCCTGTAATACTAGCTACTTGGGAGGCTGAAGCATGAGAATCGCTTGAATCCAGGAGGTGGAGGTTGCAGTGAGCCGAGATTGCGCCACTGCACACTAGCCTAGGCGATGGAGTGAGATCCTGTCTCAAAAAACAAACAAACAAACAAACAAAAAAAACAAACCAACAAACAAAAAGAGTAAAGCACTTGTAACGCTGTCCACACTCTGGTCCATTTAGTATTGGCTTATGCTCTTGGCTCTCCCAATCCAGGGGTTCTAAATTTCACATTTGTAGGATTTTGTTTACAAGTCTACTCACAATCTGAGAAGCATATCCCAGTGGTTGATTGTCAATTATTAACTGCCGCAAATCAAATAACAAAAGGGGCAAAAGGAAAAAATTAAAAGGAATCATTCTAACCAGTAGTCCTCAAAACTGTCAAGATCACAAAAAACAAAGCAAGTCTGAGAAACAATCACAGCCAAGAGGAGTCTAAGGAGACATGATGATGAAATGTAATGTGGGATCTTGGATGGGATCCTGGGACAGGAAAAGGATATTAGGTAAACACTAAAGAGAGCCGAATAAAACATTGACCTTGGTTAATAATAATGTATCAATATTGATTAATTGTGACAAATCTACCATTACTAACAAAAGATGCTAACGCAGGGGAAACTGGAAGAGCAGAGGGTGGTAATATAAGAACTCTGTACTAACTTTATAGCTTTTCTGTAAATTTAAAACTATTCCAAAGAGAAAGGGGGAAATGGGGAGATGTTGGTCAAAGTTGCAGCTCTGTAGGATAAATAGCTCTACAGCTCTAATGTACAGCATGAAGACTGGAGTTAATAATATTGTATTGCATACTGGAAATTTGCTAAGAGAGTAGATTTCAGGTGCTTTTACCACCACCACCACCAAAAAAAAGAAAAGTATGTAAGGAGATGGATATGTTAGTCTGTTTGACTGTAGTAATCATTTCACTATGCATATGTATATCAAAATATCATGTCATACACTTTAAATATGTGCAATAAAAATCAAGAACTTTTTTAATTAAAAAAACTTAAAAGAAAAAATTATTTACTCAGTGAACATTTCATGAGTGCCTACATATCCATCAACCACTGTGCCAGGAGTCTCACTTGAAATCTGGAGTTTTGGTGAGTTTGCCTGTCAAAACTAGCCAGTGGTGCACTACAGATAGGCTATGGGAACAAAGTGTCCCCTTGACCTTGCAATGGCCTAGGTCAGTGTTTTCCAAAGTGAAACTTACTGTGAGATTTAACAGGTGTTAATTTAAAAGAAAAAAAAGAAACAACAAAAAAAAAGAGGGTGGTCTTTGATTTTAAAAAATTTTAGAAAAATTAGATTAAAACAAATTAAACATACGTCTTTACTACTGCATCTCTCAGAGCCCTTATTATGCTTTTGCACATTGCAACTACATTGAACTGTACAATGTAGCATTTCCCAAATTTATTTGATTATAAAACTCATTCATTGCAGAACACCTCTTGGGACAAGCTTCCCCCAGAGATACTTTGGAAACCACTAATTTATGCATCCTGAAAAGAGGACTAAGATGCTGAAAACTGCTAAAAGAAGAGCCTGATACATTAAAGTTAAAAGAAACACAATGAAAACAATCTAATTAGCCATTACTGATTTTTAACTGGTTGCTTCAGAGATCTCAAAAGCAAGAAATTTCGCCAAACTAATTTCTGAAAACTTCTCATATGATGCCCACAGCCTGGAACAAGAGCCAAATGGACTGTGTATCTTGTTATATGTAACTGGATGGGGAAACTATTAACATTAGGCTCAGTTGAAGTCTTCACCCTAAACAAAAGGCATTTGTATCTCAGCCTTCTGAAAAGTTACACAAATTTGGGGGTGGACAACGAATATTTGGTCGAGATTAGTTAATGTGGCAATGAATAAATCCTCCTTATCCTGAAAAACAAAGACAATTCAGTTTGCAAATAACTGCAGACACCCAAATGTATCTTGCACAGCTGGAATATTTAGAACCCATATATGATAAATTGTATATTTTCTTCCTTTCCACATGCAACTTTCTCAAGTCTAAACTGCATTTTAATTTAATCAGTTTGGGCAGTTGTATCTCTTCAGCTGAAATTAAAATAAAAATAAGTTCAGACCAGGCAGGGTCCTTTTGCAAATTTGTTTCAAAATATAGCAGATGATAGGGATAAAACTTGAATCTTGACAACACAGCTTTGTTATGGGACACAGTAGTAGCATTTTTATCATCCTGTGACTGCTTTTAGCACAGTCCTTGAAGAATTGAAAAATTCTTGCTTGAGATGCATTTAAAGTAGCAGAAAAATAATTGTCGAGGAAACAGAAGACCTAAGACAGCAGAATAGAGTAAGGAATCAGAACTTAGCAGAAAAAGTACAGGCTTTTTGGAGTGTGACAGATGTTGGTTTGAATCCAAATCCTTCCTTTCAAAGCTGAGTAATCTTGGGCAAGTCACTTTTGGAAACTCAGCTTTCTCATCAGTAAAATAGGGATACTCTCATCTCCTTTGCAAGGCCGTTGTAAGTAATAGAGTTAATGTATGCAAAGTGTGCCTTTAACAGTACGAGACACAGATAATATAGTACTAGTACTAACATAATACTAGTATATCTCAGTAAACAGTTATTATAATAAGAAAGTACCATCACCCATCTTAAACAGCAGGGTTTGTTTGGCAAGGACACAAGAAAATATTGGAATACAAACACAAAATAACTGAAAGCCAGGTTAAAAAAGAAATGCAGGCCAACTAAAGTGAAGGCTGTATGGAAATAACAACTTTATTTGTATCAGAAGAGTTTTTTGGAAGGGAAGCAAGACTAGTAAACTTTTGGCTATTTGACAAAATCGAACTCAGTTACAGTGGTTCTGCTTCAGTCAAGTTTATAAGATGGGCTAACCTGTAATCTCCAGAGCAAAGTCTCCTAAAACTAGTACATTCCTAGACCAAAGCAAGAAAACTATTGGATCTTCAGTAATGATACAACGAAAGTGAACCAAGAAAATGTTTTCCAAAGTATATTCTGGGTGTTATTCAGAAAAAAAAAATTATGGAATTATATAATGTAAGAGCTGATGGGTTAAACAAAGTTAAACCAGTTTCTAGGCTTTTTTCCTAAAGTAATGCATATACTTGATAAAAATTTAGGGAAGAACATTGGATGAAAAGTAAGATTTCTGCTCACTTCAGCTTCTATCCTCCAGTTCTTCACAGAATCAGCAATTGTTACTAGTTTCTCGTATATCCTTCCAGAACCATTGCATGTATATATGAGGAGACCTCAAAAAGTTTATGAAAAAAATGAAATTAAAAGATAAAAGTAAAAACATAAACTTTATTTTTCAGAATAAGCCCTATCAAGGTCTAGATACTTTTGTAAGTGATGATACAAACCATTTAGTTTATCTCTAGAGAACTGAGAGTTCTGGGAATAACCATGTCATGTAGTTTCATATATATATACACACAAAACTTTGTATATATATATCAAGTTTTATATGCCTTTTATAGTTTTTTTTTAGATTAGGAAACAAAAAAGTCAGAAGGAGCCAAATCAGGACTGAAAGGTGGATTGTTAATGATATTCCATGGAAACCCTCACAAAATTGCCTTTGTTTGATGAGGGGAACTAACAGGAGCATTGTCATGATGAAGAAGGACTCTCTGGTGAAGCTTTTCTAGGCATTTTTCTGCTAAAGCTTTGGCTAACTTTCTCAAAACACTCTCATAATAAGCAGATGTTATCATTCTTTGGCCCTCCAGAAAGTCAACCAGCAAAATGCCTTGTGCATCCCCAAAAAGCTGTTCCCATGACCTTTGCTCTTAACCAGTCCCTTTTTGCTTTGACTGGACCACTTACGCCTCTTGGTAGCTATTGCTTTGATTATGCTTTGTCTTCAGGATTGTAGTGGTGAAACCATGTTCCATCTCTTGCTACAATTTTTCAAAGAAATGCTTCAGGATATTGATCTCACTTGTTTAAAATTTCCACCGAAAGCTCTGCTCTTGTCTGCAGTTGATCTGGCTTAATGGTTTTAGCACTCATGAAGGGGAAAATTTGTTCAACTGTAATTTCTCAGTCAGCATTGTGTAAACAGAACCAATTGAAATGTCTTTGGTGTTGGCTATTATTTCTGCTGTTACTCATCGGTCCTCTTCAATTACAGCATGGACAAGATGGTTAATTTTTCTCTCAAAAATTGATGTGGAAAGTCTGCCACTGTGGGATATATCTAGCACATCATCTTGTCTTTTCTTAAAATGAGTTATCCATTTGTAAACTACAAATTTCTTTGGAACATTGTTCCCATAAATTTTTCATAAAACGTCAGTGGTTTCACCATTCTTCCACCCAGACTTCATCCTAAATTTCATGTCTGTTCTTGCTTCTATTTTAGAAGAATTCATGTTGCTCTAAAAGGGGTTCTATTCAAACTGATGTCGTATTCTTTCTACTGCCTCAAACTAGATTCTGTTCAGACATGTTATAGAGTTAGTGCAAGTTAATTTTGGTACAAAAATTTTTTAAATCTATGCATAGCTTTTTTCATAATATGCATTTTCCAAGAACTTTTTGAAGACCCTTCATATAAACATTTTAGTTAATCAATGTATAGCTAGATATGGATAAATACATTACAAAATGGTAGCAAACTATAAATATTTCTGCATCTTCCTTTGTTCACTTAATATACCTTGGGAAAATATCAGTTCATTTAGATCAGTGATTCTCTCAGTTGGATACATTAAATATAACAAAAAAATAGATTAGTGGTTCTCAACCTGGGATAATTAGTCTACAGATTTTTTAACTGTCACAACTGGGAGAGTGACAGAGCAGGTTGCTCCTGGCAACTAGTGGGCAGAATTTAGCAGCATCCCAAACTCCCTATCCATTAAATACCCTTCAAATAATGGGTAGAGTTTAGGGATGCTGCAAAACATCCTACAATGCACAGGACAGCCCCCACAATAAAGATTTATTAGGCCCCAAATGGCACTGTTAAGAAACTCTGATTTCTGTCTAGTCACTTTTAAATGACTATCCAGTCATTTCACTGTATAGATTAATCATAATTTATACAACCAGTATAATATTGATGGTCATTTAGGTTACTTCAAGTCCTTTACCAGGAAAAAAAAAAAGCTGAAATAAATACCCTTGTGCGAATGCGAGATAACATCTGTAAGTGGAATGCGGAGGGTGTATCGAACTGTGTGCATTTTTATCTTTTATAAATAGTGTCAGTTGTCCTTCAAAGACAATATAGCAATTTACACTGCCTTCAATAATGCATGCAAATTCCTGTTTCCTGATAACCTACCCCAAACAGTGTAGTAACATACTTTTTGATATTTGCCAATCTAATTGGTTAAAATAGTGTTGTCTAAATTTGCACTTACTTAATTATAAGCAAAGTTGAACTTTTAAAGCTATTTGTTACTTTTATCAACCACCTGATTAATTTTACTTGACACTGGACTTCTCAGAGCCTTTAATATGTTTGTCTATATATGGCACTCCAAGAGACAGCATTCAGCATTTCCCAGTCTTTTATCTTTGTAACCTAATTTTTTTCATAGGTCATTTTAAGTAAATATGGTTCTGTAAAACAGTCTTTGAGAATTACTGAATATAAGACATCAGGATGAGATTGATATATAGAAAGAATTTATACAATTTCAGTGAACGTGTAACAGTGACTTATCAATTATTTGGTGCACTTCTAGGAGATACGGACACTGCTAACCCATGGTTGCAAGTAAGAGCAATCAAATTTAAATCTTATAGACCTCTAACACTCCTTTACCAAATGTATTAATCAAGATTATTTTCCTTGCGGGTGAATTAAATTCATGGGAACAATTAAAACTGATTTATTTTTTAAAAAAGAACTTATTTGTTCATAAAAATAAACTTTGGGAAGGGCTTCTATGCAGCTGTGCCTCAAATATAACTGGTGCCAAGAACTCGAACTCTGTGAGTTTTCTCTCTTGACCCTTCAGTTTTATTCTCTCAACTGAGCCACCAGCTAGCTGCCTACATCTCGTGTTTCACTGTTTCACCACCAGAGAGAGACTGAAACACTCGCTGTCATACCCCAGGTTCAGAAGTACCAGGAAAGAGCTGGATTATTGCCTATCCCTGTGCCAAACAGCAGTGCCAAGACCAGTAGCCATGAGAAGACTGAGTACTCATTAGTGTCACATGATAGGAGTAGAAGGAGTTTAGCCCAGAAAAAAGACAAAGGGAGGTCTCTCTCACCAACACATGAGATGACATTCTTTGCTTCCATGTTAACAAGAGACCAAGAAACATCCCTAGAGAACACAGTCATTGTGAACCAAGTGGCACTTGGCAAATAAATTTAAAATAATTTAATATCCAGTGTCCTCGTGCAGTTTACACAGACTTGCCAATGTTTAAAGCCACATTAGACACTGGAGAAAAGCTCTCAATTGACTGGATTTGGACAGGTGAAGAAATAAATACCAGAAGGATTGGCAGCTGTAGTTCTGGACAGAATATAGATTCATCAGCTTAGTAAGACATCCACATTCAAACAGCTACAATGGTATCAAATGAGGAAACTGGGCTACTCAGTAGCATTGTGCCAACATTTCAAATGTTATTAGTTTTCTATTTGCTGCCGTAACAAACTACCACAAACATAGCGTCTTAAACAATACAAATGTATTATCTTACAGTTCTGGACGTTCAAAATGGGTCTTACTGGGTGGAAATCAAGGTGTTGGCAGGCCTGCATTCTCTTCTGGAGGCTCTAGGAAAGGATCTATTTCCTTGCCTTTTCCAGCTCCTAGAGGCTGCTCACATTCCTTGGTTCATGGTCCCTTTCCCCAGCTTCAAAACCAGCAACAGTAGGTCTAGTCCTCACATCCTATCACTCTGACCTCACTGCAGTTATCATCTCTTTCTTTGTGACTTGTCTTCTGCCTCCTTCTTTCACCTTTAAGGACCCTCGTGATTACATTGAGCCCACAAGGAGTATCCAGTATAATTTCCCAATCTTGAAGTCAGCCGATTAGCAACCTTTATTTCATCTTCTATCTTAATTTTCCTTTGCCACGTACGTACCGCATTCACTGGTTCTGGGCATCAGGACATGGGCTTTCCTGGGGGAGGTATTATTCTGCCTACCACAAATTAAGAACTTAGGAGACAGGCATGACAGCATACATCTGTAGTCCCAGCTACTTGGGAGGCTGAGGCAGAAGCATTGCTTCAAGTCCAGCCTGGGCAAGACAGTGAGATCCTATCTCTAAAAAGAAGAAAAAGAACTTAGGCTGGGCATGTTGGCTCACCACCTGTAATCCCAGCACTTCAGGAGGCCAAGGTGAATGGATCACTGGAAGCCAGGAGTTTGAGACCAGCCTGGCCAACATGGCGAAACCCTATCTCTACTACAAGTACAAAAATTAGCTGGGCATGACGGCTCATGCCTGTAATCCCAGCTACTTGAGTGGCTGAGGCATGAGAATCACTTGAATCCGGTGGGGCAGAGGTTGCCGTGAGCCGAGATGGCACCATTGCACCCAAGCCTGGGTGACAAAGTGAGACTGTCTCAAAGAAAAAAAAAAGGACTTAAAGACAGCATCACTATTTTCTTCTGAACTACTAAAGGACAACTGGCATTTGAAATACTGATTATCAATGATACTAAATACTCCAAATGTATAAGGTAAATGTCCAAAATGTAAATGTTTAAAATGTTCAGGGGATCCAGCTTACATGGAAAGGTAAGTCTCTCTGTAAACTAACTCCTAAGAGGCAAGGAGTTTGATTTCTTAAAAATTCAGGTTAACATTTTTCAAACTGGTTACTTATTTTTTAATAATTCAGGAAATTGTTCACATTGCTTAATTTCCATTATATCCTCCCAGCAATAGTAGCAATCATATATACAACATAAATCATAGCATCCCATAGAATGCAGACATTAAAATTTGAAAAATAAAATACCCATAATGTAAAACCAGAGGGCAAAAGTTCTTATAAATTACATTAAAATTATTAAAGAATTGTCCTTTTCTTAGTGGATATGGGAAGCTTCTTCATAATAATGCTGACATTATTCCCTCTTTTCCTGAATGCAAAGCTTATGCTTAAAGCAGTCTAAATATGTAAAGACAATGTTGATAGAGTTTCCTGCAGATACAACATGAAATGAGAAAAATAAATTAGTTCACCCATGACCTCATTAAAAACTTGTCTATCTAAGAGTATAAGGAAAGATGTACCCTCATACCCTGTTAGTGGGAGTATATATTGGTATAAGCTTTTTGGAGGGCAATTTGGCATATCTATAAAAATGTTTCTAGATACATATCTTTCAACTGTACAATTATGCTGCTAGAAATCTATCCTACAGAAAAGCACAAACACTTGAGAATATATGTACTATAATATTTGTTGTAGCATTATTTATAATTGCAGGAAAAATAGAGATAATCATCCACAGATGAATGGTTAAATTATGTGCACCAATTTCTTGGAATATTATATTTTTACCTAGAAATAGAGTTATAATGGACAAATGATAAGGAAATGTATAAAGAATTGTAGTGGAGGCTGGGTGAGGTGGCTCACGCCTGTAATCCCAGCACTTTGGGAGGCTGAGGCGGGCGGATCACCTGAGGTCAGGAGTTTGAGACCAGCCTGGCCAACATGATGAAACCCTGTCTCTACTAAAAATACAAAAATTAGCTGTGCGTGGTGGTGTGCGCCTGTAATCCCGGACTCAGGGAGCTGAGGCAAAAGAATCACTTGAACCTGAGAGGCGGAGGTTTCAGTGAGCCGAGATCGCGACACTGCACTTCAACCTGGGCAACAGAGTGAGACTCCATCTCAAAAAAAAAAAAAAAAAAAAAAAAAAAAAAAGAATTATAGCAGAAATTCATGGATTAAAAGAAGTTAGACCCAATTTTAAAATGTGCAAAGGATTTATTAGATATTTCTTCAAAGAAGATACACAAATGGCCAATAAACACTGAAAAAATGCTCAACGTTACTAGTCATTAGAGAAATTTAAATCAAAACCTCGAGGAGATACTACTTTACACCAAGTAGGATGGCTAAAATAAGAAAGACGAATAGTAACAAGTGTTAATCAGCATCTGGAGAAAATGGAATCCTCATTCATTGCTGGTGGGAATATAAAATAATTCAGCCATTACTAATGGGTCCAGATTTCTAGTTTCTTTGGGGACAATGAAAATGTTTTAAAATTAAATTGTAATGATAGTTGCAGAACTCTGTGAATACACTAAAAACCACTGAATTGTGCGCTTTAAGAAGATGCATTTTGTGGCATGTAAATTGTATCTCAATAGACGCGTTATACCAAGAAAGACTTCAGAGAATCACGTGGTGGATCTGCCCCAGGATCATTAAGTAAAACCAAGCCCTTCAACAAGAATTTACATTTACTGAGTGCTTATTAAGGACCATACTTTCTCTAAGTATTTTATATGTATTAACTCATTTGATCCTTACAAGACCCTATAAGATAAGTATCCTTGTCCCTGTATATAAAGAAACTGACATGCCCGTGATCACATAATAGTAAACGGCAGAATTGGGATCTGAACTCAGGCTATCTAACTCCCAGCTCGTATGTCTTAACCACTCACTATTTGTTCTCTTAACCACTACACTATAACATACTGCTTCTTTGAACATATGGTGTCCATTACTAGAACACAACAATCTGGAAACCCAATTAAAATACTACAAGGTATTTTAAGCAAAGAATTATGGTGCAAAAGGAACTTGATATTTTACTTTTAAATAGCTGTATATTTTGGCAGAACTAAACATTATAACCAAGAAGAGTCAGCCTACTGTCAAAGCCTGGTTTGCCAAAATATGAGAAGTGATAAAACAGAACAAGTCGTCACAGATTAAAGCCCCATCCTACCCAAGTCCAATAGACATTTGTTTGTCTGTTTTATGCCCTTTCAAAATTTTATCCATAAGCAAAACAATGCAACCAGAAAAGACCAGATACTACACATGCCATAACATTGACTTCTGTAGGATAAACAGTGATTTGACATCAAGAAGAAATATAAATATCTTCATCATCTACTTTGATGTGTATGCCATTAGAATTCCTATGTCATTTTCTAAAAATTTACCTTTTTCTTTTGTTACTAGTGCCATTAAGCTAATCTGATGGGGAAAATTGAAGTATGTATGACAGGTTAGAGAAGATTTCAAAAGCATTTCTTTTCTTCACAAAATAAAAGGCAACAAATATCTGTTAAACAGATTGCAAAAGGATAAGATGGTAACAATTAGTGCTTTATAATAGAAGTGACATTTCTTTGCTCTTTTGTTTTAAAATTAAACTACAGGGTCCTGCTTGACTGACATTCAAAAACCTAACGTTTTGTGACTTATTGGCTGCACAAAGTACTATATTTTCAAAAAATGATGTTGATGTTGACTCTAAAATTTTCTTGCATACAAGGACACATTCTCATCTCTCTCACCCTGCGGCAAGATTTTCATGGGATAAGAGGGCAGGGAATTGGAGTAAAAATTCATCAGGGGAGCTAGGTTAATTGGCTTGGAGGTGTATCTGAATTAGAATTTAGGTACAATTGCAAACAACAGTCATCACAATCTTAGTCCTGAACAAGGTGTGTGTCTGTCAGAGATGTGGAAAAGAAGAAAAGTGGTAACTAGCTGGTTACTGATCTCTCCTCACTCTCTTCCATGTCTCACCCCAGCCCCAGGCCTCATTTCCACCACGCTGCCTTCTGATGCCTTCCTACATCTGTTCTACACTCCACCACCTCTGAGCGTTGGTCCATGTTGTCCACATTCCTGGAGACGCCTTCCTTTTTCTGCTGAACCCTGCCTCCCTCTCCAACACCACTCCCAACATATATATTCTAGGCCTTTTATTTAACTCCCCACCAAACCCGCTTAATTCCAGGATATTTCCATTAACTGTCTTTCATTCATTTGATAATCTTATTCAACTAGAGTCCACTCATTTAGAGGAAAAACTACATTAAAAACAACCTTTAAATGACTATTGATTTCCTCCAAGCACTTTTATAATGACAATAGTGATTGTGTATATTTGTATCATAACTCTGCCTCACTCTCTGTTCTGTTACTCGATGGGACTTGCCTGATCTTTGTACCTTAAGCACTCTGGACTCAGGCATACAACTGATACTCAGTAAATTCTTGTTAACCTACTGAGAGACTGAGCTGCTGCCAAGAATGACTATTCTAGCTACAGTCCATGGTAAGAGAAAGTGAATGTCCTTTGTCTCACATTTCTGAGCCACATGAATCCAACTGACTTTTGGCTCATCCTCCCCCCTCCTTCAACCTCCTCACCAAAACAGATATGGAATATTTATCTCCAAGAAGTAACCACATATCCCATTCAATTTTGGCCAAAAGCAGGAACCCTCAGACCCCAAATTCTAGTGCATTGCCTAAAAGGCTGCTTATCAACTGTGAGCTGAAATGAAATTTCAGAATGGTGGACAAGGAGACAGGATTTGAGTCCCAGTGCTGCCACAGATCAGCTATGACATGCTGAACAAGTCATAACTTCTTGGAGGTTTAATGTCCTCATCTGTAATATGGAAATGCTGGTGCCTTCAGAAGTCTCTTGTGAGGATGAAATAAGGGACTGTATAAGAAAGTGCATTGAGGTGAGCAGATCACCTGAAGTTAGAAGTTCGAGACCAGCCTGGCTAACATGGTGAAACCCCGTCTCTACTGAAAATACAAAAATTAGGTGGGAGTGGTGGTGAGTGCCTGTAATCCCAGTTACTCGGGAAGGTGAGGCAGGAGAATCGCTTCAACCCGGGAGGTGGAGGTTGCTGTGAGCCAAGACTGCACCACTGCCCTTCAGCCTGGGCAACAGAGTGAGACTCTGTCCAGAAAAAAACAAAACAAAACAAAACAAACTACAAAGGCTTACAAAAAATATTGAGGAGGCTCTTCTGCCTTTCTCTAGTTCACTTATCACTTTGCAAAAATCCCCAAAGAGCCTTCCTAAAACTAATTCCACATCAATGACTCGGACTTTAATCTTTGCCTTTTGGCACTACAATTTTAAGTCAAACTTTACAAAAGAAAATAATCACTGACTTTCTATGCAATCAGTCATACCTCAACCCCCTGCAATCCGGCTTCTGTTCTCAGAAGTCTAATGAAGCTGTATTATCCTGAAAGATCACCTGTGAACTCAATTTGCCAAGTCCAAGGACTTTATTCTCTCACCAGCCTACTGGTCATGGGAGGCATTTTTCTCCCTCCACTTCTGTAATATAGCAATAGTGTGATTTTTCTCCCACTTCTCAGGCCCACTTCCTCATCACCCTTTGCCTACCCTCCTTCCTTCTTCCACCTCCTAACTGTGGTATTCTCTGATCTTCTCACCTACATTCTCCTCTTGCCTGTCCCAGTACCCCTCATGGTCTCACTGACCCTCACAACTTCAGTGACCAGTTTCTAAGCAGAATGACCCTCATATGTAGCTCAGTCTCCATCTCTCCCCAGGTCTGCTGGGTGCTCCCACATATATGAGCTAGCATCAGCTTGACTGTGTCATGCCTAACACAAACCTTATTTTTTTCCCCTAAATGGCTCTTCTTCCTGCTTTCTCCCTCCCTCAACCCCCATACGTAGTTAGTTACCCAACTCCAGTAGTTCTCTTTTGCAACATCTTGTCCAAGTCCTTGTGACTTCATGGAGAACTGTAATAATAGCCCTGCATCTATCTTGCATCCCTAGTGGGCTTTCCTTATTGATAAAAGGGGGGAGAATACAAGTTTTCATTTATTGTTTAGTTACACAATAGCTTTTCAAATTATAAAAAATTTTTCTTTTTTTTTTTTGAAATGGAGTCTCACTCTGTTGTCCAGGCTGGAGTGCAGTGGTGCGATCCCAGGTCATTGCAACCTGCACTTCCCAGGTTCAAGCGATTCTCCTGCCTCAGCCTTCCAAGTAGCTGGGATTATAGGCATGTGCCACCACGCCCAGCTAATTTTGTGTTTTTAGTAGAGAGAGGGTTTCTCCATGTTGGTCAGGCTGGTTTTGAACTCCCAACCTCAGGTGATCCGCCCACCTTGGCCTCCCAAAGTGCTGGGATTACAGATGTGAGCCACTGTGCCCGGCATACCCAGCTGATTTTTTTATTTTTGGTAGAGACGACGTTTCACCATGTTGGTCAGGCTGGTCTCGAACTCCTGGCCTCAAGTGATCCGACCACCTCACCTCCCAAAGTGCTGGGGTTACAGGCATGAGCCACCATGCCAGGCCAAAAATTTTTCTTTATTTTTTTCTTCTTCTTTTCTTCTCTTTCTTTCTTTCTTTATTTTTTCTGGAGGTAAGGTCTCAATCTGTTGTCCAGCCTGGAGTGCCGTGGCACGACCATAGCTCACTGCAGCCTCAAACTCCTGGGCTCAAGCAATCCTCCCACCTCAGCCTCCCAAGTAGCTGGGACCACAGGTGTGCACCACAACACCGGGTTAACTTTTTAATTTTTTGTATAGAGACAGGATCTCGGTATGTTTCCCAGGCTGGTCTCAAACTTCTGGCCTCAAGCAATCCTCCTGTCTCAACCTTCCAAAGCACTGAAATTACAGGCATGAGCCACCTGGCTTGGCCCTTTATGGAAATTTTTTCTAAGTAACATATTTCTGCTAAGCATTTTGTACATACTGTCTTAGGAGGAAGGTTTGAGTTTATTATTCTTATTTGGTAGTACAAAGATACAGTAAAAGATTATATAATAAGTGTTTTTCAGATCAACAAGCTGGGAATGATACGATTTCCCAAAAACATTACTGGCACGGTTTTTCTAACTTTGCAAACTTCTGCCCTATCCAAATTGGCGCTTGCGTCAACATGAGTTTCCAGATGCCCAGGACTTGCAGATGGGATCTACTTTACTTCTAAGTGCCTAGGGATCCAGTACCTTCCTTGAGAATTGATGCCTCACCTCCCTTCCTACCCCTTCTACCATAATGCCCCTGCCTCATGAACACACCAACCCCAGTGAATCCTTTCTTAATTTTCTGCTGTCCGTGACCTGATTTTCTCTGCTGCATTGCTGGAACACTTTTCAGTTGTCACCAATGCCAAGCCCTTGCCTTCTGCCCTGTGAGAAGGTTCATGCCTGTAGTTCCACTCAGGGACTAGAGCCTACGATGCCCCCTAAAAGTACATGATGTTTCGATATGGTTGTTTTGAATCTGTCTTTTGAGGCTATTCATACTTTAACATTTATCTATCTTATAACCCTAAAAGGCAAATCATAGAACTTTCTTTTTATTACTAAATCGTGTGTCCAACAGATGATGTAATCGTATCTCTATTCCCCTCAACCCTGACACCCCACACTGACCTCAGAATGCCATGCCATTCTTCTGGGGAAGTCCGGGCCACAACTTACAGCCCCGCTTGAGCTGAGGGGAGGCTTCCTCTCACAGCCGTAGTATTTGGTCCTGTGCTCCCTGCCTTTTCTCCCCTCAAAGGGAGAAGCTTGACCCCCACCCGCACCTCAGAATCAACTCCAAGACTCTACCATCTGCCGCTCCGTTCTTTCCTTGCAGCTGCTTCCTCTGTTCCCCCAGAGTGCAGAGAATCTTCCCAAATTCAGTGAACAGACTCAGCTCCGGTACATTCACTCCCCAACCTTTTACAGTCTCTAATCACAGTTGTCCTTTGCCTAAAGTCACACAACAAAATCTTGGCCAAAAAAATGCCAAGATACTCCAATCTCTAATTCACGTGTTGCCAGGAGTTCGCTCCAGCAAGCTGAGTCTGTTGAATTGACTGAGAATGGCTGTCTCTCTGTGATGTACATTCTTAGATTATTGCTCCCTCACAGTCAACACCCTTGTGCTAGCTTTTTATTTAAAATTGCAGGCATAGCGGCTAAAGACCACCACCAACATTGAGACATAATTTACTACCCAGCACCAAAGGGGGTTCATAGAAAGGGAGTATGAAAATTCAGGAAGAAGCCAGGTGAGGTGGCTCACGCCTGTAATCCCAGCACTTTGGGAGGCCGAGGCAGGTGGATCACCTGAGGTCAGGAGTTCAAGACCAGCCTGGCCAACATGGCAAAACCCTGTCTTTACTAAAAATATAAAAATTAGCCAGGCATACTGGCAGGTGCCTGTAATCCCAGCTACTTGGGAGGCTGAAGCAGGAGAATCGCCTGAACCTGGGGGGCGGAGGTTGCAGTGAGCTGAGATTGCACCACTGAACTCCAGCCTGGGCAACAAGAGTGAAACGCCATCTCAAAAAAAAGGAAAGAAAAAAAATCAAGAAGAAGCAAGGCCTGTGGATAGACTTGCCCCCACTTCAAGAACCGTCTGCGTCAGAACAGACAATCTACAGCAGCACAAACTAGGACAGCGACAGGATGAGTCTTCTTCCATACTAATTCACAAAGATGCTTATGCCCCAGTTCCCATTTAAAACATTTTCTTATTTTGGGGGGGGCTTTGAGGTCTATGACGTAGTTTTTAGTTTACCTTTTCTACCTAGGCTACCGCCTCCACATTCAAAAGGACAAAGCTGTTCTATTTTATTCCAGGTAGAAGTGGTCTTTCAGGACTACTCCTGAATGAGAATCCGGAGCAGTGGAAAGACTTCTCCTTTCCTGCCCCCCACTACCCTCCTTAACCCTCCTCACACAGCCTCTAGCCCCTACTGACTGGCCTGGAATTCTCCTATCAGCTCGTCATCCTGAAGCATAATCAAATGGTTTTGGCACTAAGTTAAAATGGAAATATCACAAAAAGAAATACACATTTTCCTTCCTTCCTTCCTTCCCTCCTTCTTTCCTTCCTTCATTCCTTCCTCCCTCCCTCCCTCCCTTCCTCTCTTCCTTCCTTCCGACCTTCCCGTTTAGAGATGGGGTCTCGCTCTGTTGCCCAGGCTGGTATCAAACTCCTGGTCTCAGGCATTCTACCCACCTTGGCCTCCCAAAATGCTGGGATTACAGGCGTGAGCCACCATGGCCCACATTAAGTCTGATTGGTCATTTGCATTTTGATAAAAAGTAGTTGATTGTTTCTCTTTTTCACTTTCCACAGAGCAATTGTTGAGAAAGAAAAAAATGAGTCTCAGACAATGAGTAGGATATAAAGGTCATCGAAGAATTTAAGAGTCCAGTTGCCTACATCGCAATCTAGCCAAAAGCAGGGTCATAGGTGTTCCTATTTCCATTTCTGCCGTATTCCCTCTGCCTCATGTGGTATCTAAGAGACAAACAGCTCACCACTCCCATCACTACCTGAGAAATGGGAGAAAAAAAAAGTAGATGGATCACAAGTCAGGAGCCAAAGCATGCCAAAAGAGATCAAGTCAATGGTTTGGGGATGTTTCTATTCCTCGAGTGTAGCTATATTTTATTATTAGTCAATGATCAATGCAAGTTCATGACTTCAGTGATCTTTACTGTCAGAGATACAAGAACCCATTGATGCACAGCAAAAACACCCAATTCCTAGAGTGAGAAGGGGAAGGAGGAAGTAACCCTGCAGCCATCACCTTGGGACCTCGAATGATTTTTTTTTATAGGAACTTGGACCAAAGATCTCTGAAATCTCGATAAAAAAATAGCCATTTTAAGACCACAAACAGTTTCAGCCTTACAAACAAGGAGATCTAAAGGGCCAGTTAGGACCAGCTACATAATTTGCAGTACCCAGTACAAAGTGAAAACCTAGAACTGTTCTTCATAAATTCATAAGAATTCCAAAATGATGGCAGTGGAGCATTAAAACAAATACCCTTTCTAAGCACAGGGCCCTGTGGAACATCCCAGGTTGTAAGACCATGAAGCCCACCTTAGGGCCACTTAACCACTCAAATACTGAGCACAGACCCAATGTTGGAGGCATGACTCCAAATATCTAAACTGTTTGTTTAAGAATTCGACTCTCATGAGAACAGGGATTTGTACTGTTTGACTTAGCACTGAATTGCCAGGGCCTAGAGTAGGTGCTCAATGTTTGATTTCAATTTTTCTACGTAGGAAACTGGCCTGTAAATAAATGCAGATAAACTATTGCCTGCGCTTATGGAAACATGAATACTCTTTTTTTTCTTCTTTTCTAGAAACAGAGTCTCTGTTGCCCAGGCTGGAGTGCAGTGGTGCAATTATAGCTCACTGCAGCCTTGAACTCCTGTGCTCAAGTGATCCTCCCCGCTTAGCCTCCCAAAGCACTGGGATTACAGGCATGAGCCACTGCACCCAGCCATGAATACCCTTTAGAAAGCATTTATTCAAGAACTTAAGGAGATTTTACATTGAAGGTTTTGAGAGAATCTGAGCACAGACGGTTCCCTGGAGGCAAGAGGACCAAGAGCAGCCCCAAGGTGCGAAAAAGCCCTTTTTCTTACATACGAAAGGAACCCAGTACCATTTTTTCATCTCATCTATTGGAAGCATCAGGAGCATATCTTGGAACACTAGCAGTCAGCATTGTGCTGAAGACCATCAACTCTGACATCGCTACTTTCGTTATTACTTGCTACTTGACCTTGAGCAATTACTTAGCCTCTCTGTGCCTCAGCTTCCTCATCCATTAAACAGAAGTATAATGCAGTATCTACCTCACAGGGCTGTTTAAAGGATCAAATGAGTTCTATGTGCAAAGCCCTTAGAGCAGTGCCTGTGCTTTACATGTATTTGCTCTTTACTATAACACTGTTTGGAAGGATATCACTGTCCATGGGATCTTGAGGGCCCTTGGAGCAGCTTCCCAAACCGTGGATACTGATGAAGGGAATGAGAACAGAAGAGAGAAACAGGCTGGGTGCTGCCAACAGGCAGGTGTGTGAGCACTTCCATCTCCTCGCCTGCTCCCTGGAGAATTCCCAGAAATAGCCCAGGAAGAAGTTTTCTTTACTTGGTCAGGGGCAGGAGGTCGATAGAGTGGCAGAACTGCAAGCACAGGACCTTCCAGGCACAAATGCTATTCCGTGATTTGACTTGTATGCTTAGACTAGAGAGGCAGAATTGCACAATGGGAGCCAACACACCTTGGTGGTTAGGAGCAAGGGCTCTGGAGTCAGACTGTCCAAAGTCAAATTCTGCCTCTACCATGGCATCAAAGTTAATCTAATGGTGTAACTAGAACCCAGCTGATATAGTTTGGATATTTGTTCCCCCACATCTCATGTAGAAATGTAATCCCCAGTGTTGGAGATGGGGCCTGGTGGGAGGTGATTGGATCATGGGGGCAGGTTTCTCATGGATGGTTTAGCACCATCCCCTTGGGCCACCTTCACAATAGTGAGTGAGTTCTCGTGAGATCTAGTTCTTTACAAGTGTGTGGCACCCTCTTCCTTTTGCTCCTGTTCTCATCATGTGAGACCCCTACTCCTGTTTCACCTTCCATCATAAGTTAAAGCTCCCTGAGGCCTCCCCAGGAGCCGAGTAGATGCCAGCACCATGCTTCCTATACAGCCAACGGAACTGTAAGCCAATGAAACTTACTTTCATTATAAATTACCCAGTCTGAGGTATTCCTTTATAGCACTCCAAGAATGGCCTAACACACCAGCACTGAGTAATAATCCTTCTTGTAAAAGCCCAAACTTGAAATGGAATTGGTTTTCTAAGTTTTACCGAGTTCCCACAGAAGACCAAACCCATGTTTGGGTAACCTGAAGGACTGCAGCTAGCCCAGTTAGCATCTAAGTGTCACCAGGAAAAGGCTTCCTTTTCTGAGACTGAGAAAGTTCAGGCTGGACTCCACTCCCAATTCATACCCTTGCCTGGGAGCCCTGTGCTGGGCATAACCTTAACGCATATACCCAGAGCACAGTAATTAACATAGTTACCATTTTAGTCTTGAAGAAAAAACTTGGAGGAAAAATGTCATTTAATTTAAAAATTACAAAGTCCATGAGTTTTATAGAAATTTTTGCCACCAATCGGCCAGGCACAGTGGCTCACGCCTGTAATCCCAGCACTTTGGGAGGCTGAGGTGGGTGGATCACGAGGTCAGGAGATCGAGACCATCCTGGCTAACATGGTGAAACCCCATCTCTACTAAAAATACAAAAAATTAGCTAGGCATGGTGGCAGGCACCTGTAGTCCCAGCTACTCAGGAGGCTGAGGCAGGAGAATGGCGTGAACCTGGGAGGCAGTTATAAAGCGATGGGTACTGGACTGAGGCAGGATACAGGGGTTTTACTTTGTACCCAGCCACCAACCGGCTGTACTGCCTAGAATGATCTTCCATTCTCTATCTGGCAAACTCCTACTCATCTTTTAAGAATCAGCTTAAATGCTGCCTCCCCTGAGAAACCTTCAAGGACTACCCCCAGGAAAATCTCTGGGTTCTCAGACATTTTGCTCATATCTCTTTTAAAGTATTTTTGCTGTTTCATAATTTTGGTTTTCCTATATGCTTTTTTTTTTTCATGTTAAAAAAATCTAGAATTTATTGGGTAGGCAATGAAGAGCTGTTGAAGGAATATCAGCAGAGAAGTGACATGATAAATCCCAGACAGAAGCTTTTGGCTAATTTTATTTTGTTATCAGTTTATTTTTACCTGTAATGAACAAAGTTAACTCTTTCTGTAGTTCTCATTGACATGGAAGAGAACAAATATCATTCTACTGCACCTTTCCATAGTCCAAACAAATATACCGTTTATTTTTTCCTGAGATTTGTGTAGTGAAAGAGAGGGGAAAAAAATGGACCAAATCTCAATTGATCAAGAAAGTTTTCTTTTTTTTAATCCCCCAATATTTTAATTTAAAAAATGTCAAATTGTATATATTTAAAGTGTACATGATGTTTTGATATACTTACACATAGTGAAATGGTTACTATAGTCAAGCAAATTAAAATATCCATCATCTCACCAAAGTGTCTGTTGATGGATGAATTTTAGTTTTTTAGTTTTTTTTTGTCAACAATAATTTGTCCTTTTTTTTAAGTATTTATTGATCATTCTTGGGTGTTTCTCGGAGAGGGGGATTTGGCAGGGTCATAGGACAATAGTGGAGGGAAGGTCAGCAGATAAACATGTGAACAAGGGTCTCTGGTTTTCCTAGGCAGAGGGCCCTACCGCCTTCCGCAGCGTTTGTGTCCCTGGGTACTTGAGATTAGGGAGTGGTGATGACTCTTAAGGAGCATGCTGCCTTCAAGCATCTGTTTAACAAAGCACATCTTGCATCGCCCTTAATCCATTAAACCCTGAGTGGACACAGCACATGTTTCAGAGAGCACGGGGGTTGGGGGTAAGGTTATAGATTAACAGCATCCCAAGGCAGAAGAATTTTTCTTAGTACAGAACAAAATGGAGTCTCCTATGTCTACTTCTTTCTACACAGACGCAGTAACAATCTGATCTCTCTTTCTTTTCCCCACATTTCCCCCTTTTCTATTCAACAAAACTGCCATCGTCATCATGGCCCGTTCTCAATGAGCTGTTGGGTACACCTCCCAGATGGGGTGGCGGCCGGGCAGAGGGGCTCCTCACTTCTCAGATGGGGCGGCCGGGCAGAGACGCTCCTCACCTCCCAGACAGGGTGGCGGCTGGGCAGAGGTGCTCCTCACTTCCCAGACAGGGCAGCCGGGCAGAGGCGCCCCCCACCTCCCAGATGGGGTGGCGGCTGGGCGGAGGCACCCCCCACCTCCCGAACGGGGCAGCTGGCCGGGTGAGGGCTGCCCCCCACCTCCTAGATGGGGCGGCTGCCGGGCAGAGGGGCTCCTCACTTCTCAGACAGGGCGGCCGGGCAGAGACGCTCCTCACCTCCCAGATGGGGTGGCGGTCGGGCAGAGACACTCCTCAGATCCCAGATGGGGTCAAGGCCGGGCAGAGGTGCTCCTCACATCCCAGACGGGGCGGCGGGGCAGAGGCGCTCCCCACATCTCAGACGATGGGCAGCCGGGCAGAGACGCTCCTCACTTCCTAGACGGGATGGCGGCCGGGAAGAGGCGCTCCTCACTTCCCAGACTGGGCGGCGGGGCAGAGGGGCTCCTCACATCCCAGACGATGGGCGGCCAGGCAGAGACGCTCCTCACTTCCCAGACGGGGTGGCGGCCGGGCAGAGGCTGCAATCTCAGCACTTTGGGAGGCCAAGGCAGGCGGCTGGGAGGTGGAGGTTGTAGCCAGCCGAGATCATGCCACTGCACTCCAGCCTGGGCAACATTGAGCACTGAGTGAGCGACACTCCATCTGCAATCCCAGCACCTGGGGAGGCCCAGGCGGGCAGACCACTCGCGGTCAGGAGCTGGAGACCAGCCCGGCCAACACGGCGAAACCCCGTCTCCACCAAAAAATACAAAAACCAGTCAGGCGTGGCGGCGGGCGCCTGCAATCCCAGGCACTCGGCAGGCTGAGGCAGGAGAATCAGGCAGGGAGGTTGCAGCGAGCCGAGATGGCGGCAGTACAGTCCAGCCTCGGCTCGGCATCAGAGGGAGACCGTGGAAAGTGGGAGACGAGGTAGAGGTGGAGGCAGAGGCAGAGGTGGAGGCAGAGGCACAGGTCGAGGTCCTATATGCTTTTCTAACCAAAACATAACTTTCTTGAAGACAGGCAATGTGGTCTAGTATGTTGACTTCCTTGGTACCTAGAACACTAGTTGACTTAATGCACGATTAAATAAATGAAGGAGCTGTATGACCCTAGACAATTCACAGAACTTCTCTGGCACTGAACTTTATTCATTTGTAAAATGAAGGTATCTGTATTAGTTAGGGTTCTTCAGAGAAACAGAATCAAGAGAGAGTAGGACAGAGATAGAGAGAGAGAGATTTATTATGGGAATTGGCTCACATGATTATGGAGGCTGAGAAGTCTCATCATCTGCCATCTGCAAGCTGGAGAACCGGGAAAGCCAGTGGTGGAATTCAGTCCTAATCTGAAGGCCTGAGGCCTGCGGGTGAGCAGGTGGGGTTCTGCTAGAGTCCCAAGAGCCAGAAGCTCCAGTGTCTGAGGGTAGGAGAAGACGGATATCCCAGCTCAAAGAAAGGGACAATTTGCCTTTCCTCTGTTTTTTGTTCTATTCAAGCCCTCAGTGGACTGGATGATGTCCACTCACATCGGTGAGGGTGGATCTTCTTTATTCACTCTATCAATCCAAATGCTAATCTCTTCTGAAAACACCGTCATGGACACATCCAGAAATAACATTTTTACCAGGTATCTGGGCATCCCTTTGCCCAGTCAAGGTGACACATAAAATTAGCCATCACAGCATCCGTCTATTTTTTCCAAGTCCTGGCCTGCTCAAATACTCCTTGAATGCATAATATTCAGTTACAAATATTCCATCTAGGCCTCTCCAGGGGCAGGACAGACAGAATTGCCTTTGGAGTTCTGCCGTCTTCCCTTTGTACCCTCTCCACTCATCTGATTCCGCTTCATGTCCTGGTTAGGAGTCTTTCCCATAGACCCTTGCACTCAGTTACTTGACAATAGTGTCAAGATTATGATCACAGAGCCTGGGGACAGATTGAGTTCAAATACTGGCTCTAGTACTTACTAGCTATGTGACCTTGAGTATGTGACCTTGAGAGTTATTTAAACTCTCAATTTTCTAATTTTAAAATAGAGATGATATTAATAAAAATACCCACCTCATAGAACTGTCTAACATAGACTCTGATCAAAAAGAATGGATGTCAGCCTTAAACAACTAGCACAGTCTCTACTGGACATGGGAGTCCTCCCACCTCGCCTCCCTCCAGTGCTGAGTCTGTTGCAGTTGTTGACTCTTATTTCCGAGAATGGGTAAAATAAAGGCTTAGTTGAAGATGTATGCACACACATCCTAGATATTTTAAATAAGGCAGTGGGGGTGGGGCAATTCAGGTAATAAGTCTAGGCCCTTAAAGGCTCACCTCAAGGCGGATGCCTAAACTTGGTTGATTTCACTTAGACAATGAATAATGAGATTAGGGCTGTAGAATTCACTCTTCCTGGTTTGTGAACAGAATATATGTCTCCTTGTTATCAAAGAGTAATATTATATGTCTTCCCAAGATTTATATTTCCTTTATTATGTCTATTATATATTATTTTTAATAATACCTAATATTAGAATAACACTTTATTCATTTTCCTGTATTTCATAAGCTTCCTACAAGCTTGTGAAGTGAGTAGAACAGATATTATCAGCCCCATTAAAAGAGCAATTACTAATTTATTTTATTTGGGAGTCTCTAACACATAACAATTTTGACAATTCTCTGGAAACTTACATAGATATTTATGAACCAGGAGCATTCTCTGAGAAGGTAAGAGGGTAACTTAGATTTTATTCATCAATTTACTGGAATCTAACTGTAAAACTTGGATAACTTTAGAGTCTAAGTATATTAATAGATGTGTAGCTTAGAAATGGTTGCTATTGCAAATAATACATTACTTCACTTATTCCAAAAATATAAGGTAAGTGGCTTTTGTGATTCACAGAGTAAAGTAGAAATAGAAACATAGCAAAAACATGGATTAGGTATAAATTGACATAGCAACATCCCTGCGAGACACAAAGCTATAAGGAGCTAAATTGACCATTGCTCCCACATAGAAATGAGTATGGTTATTTGGTCACAGATTCTAATTCCACTTGACTTTGCAGAATATATGGTGCAGAATGAATAACCTTTACTCTGGAAATTCACCATTATATTCCCAAATTATACTCACAATCTTCTTTCATTGTTCATTATATTAATGTAGCCATGACTTTATGAATTTATGGAATAGATATTAACATATAATAGCTGAATCTTCTGCCTTGAATTCTAGATAAGTATTTGTTTGCTGGTAATCTTATTTGATAAGTCCAGAGTAAATGAATTGTATCAATTCATCACTAAATGCAATTCCTGTAAGGCTTTATTCCTGACAGCAAGTAAGGAAACACTATTTGTTTATTGAAGAGAATGATGGAATCACATTTTGGCAAAATTATGGGGAGTAAGCAGATGGGAAATGGGAGAAAAGCCACATGGGTAATAAAAATCATGAGTTTTCACCACATAACTAAAATATAAAGGAAAATTCTCCTGGGAACCCCATAGGTCATTTGATTCAACAACAGTGATTTATTTTCCATTCAGCAAGGGTTCTACACTTTGGGGCAGAGGGAGTCTTATGACACATGGTTCTCAGTCCAGCTGTGACACGGCAAAAGGACTGTTGATAGAATAATCCTGACCCAGATAATGAGATCCTTAGCTACCTGCATCTAATAGCTTCACAGGACATCTTAGGATGGAAGTCAGCCAAGAAAGCCATCTTTGTTTGCCTTTTACTTTAATTTGGCACAAACAGTGGACACTTCTCTAAAAAATAAATTATTAAAAATATTGAGCCAGGCACGGTGGCTCACGCCTGTAGTCCCAGCACTTTGGGAGGCCGAGGTGGGTGGATCACAAGGTCAGTAGTTCAAGACCAGCCTGACCAACATGGTGAAACCCCGTCTCTACAAAAAATGCAAAAATTAGCTGGGCGTGGTGGCACGCACCTGTCATCCCAGCTACTCAGGGGGTTGAGGCAGGAGAATTGCTTGAACCCAGGAGGCAGAGGTTGCAGTGAGCCGAGATCACACCACTGCACTCCAGCCTGGGCTACACAGTGAGACTCCGTATCAAAAAATATATATACATATATTAACGGGGTCATTTCACTTGATAGAACAGCCTATATCTCAAACTAGGTACAAAGCTTTAAAAGTACTACCTATCTTCCTGGCTTATTTCATTCCATCCTTCATCTTTCATTCATCCCTGTCCTTATGATGTCACACTGGGTGTTATGTCACAACCTCTGAGGGTGGAGGGACCGATCAATAACTAGAGCAATTTGGGATGTGAATGCAGGAGGGAAATGGCCACTAAAGAACTCTGAGACTCAGTGTGGTGGCTCATGCCTGTAATCCCAGCACTCTGGGAGGCTGAGGTGGGAGGATCTCTTGAGCCCAGGAGTTCAAGACCAGCCTGGGCAACACAGTGAGACCCCTATCTCTACAATTTTTTTTAATTAGCTGGGCACGGTGGTGCATGCCTATGAGCCCAGCTACTTGGGAGGCTAAGGTGGGAGGATTGTTTGAGCCCAGGAAGTTTAGGCTGCAGTGAGTCATGATCACACCACTGCATTCTAGCCTGGGCAACAGAGCAAGACCCTGTCTCAAAACAAACAAACAAACACATAGACAGACAGACAGACAAATAAAAGGAATTCTGAAGCTACTTCTGGTTTGCCGGACTAGAATTGAGCAGTAGCAAGCCAAAAATGTTTTCTAATTAGGAGTAGGGCATGATCAGATCAAAAAGTCACAGTAGTGATCATATGGAGGACAGACTGGAAGAGAAAGACAATGGACTTCGCACTATCACTTGGAAAGCTCTAGAAATACACTAAGGAGAGAAATGCAAAATACTAAGACAGTGGTTTTGGGGATAGAAAGAAGAAAACAGTCAACAGTCAGGTCCTGTCCATTCTCTCTCTGAAATTTCTTTACCAATTTAGTCAAGTGTCTCAATAATGTCCTTTATGGCATTTTGTTTTCCTCCAGTCCAGGATCTTGTCCAGGGTCACATATTGTGTTTAATTGTTGTGTCTCTTTAGTCTCCTTTAATCTGAAACAGTTCATCAGCTTTTCATTATCTTTCATGACAGTGACATGTTTGAAAAGCACGGGTCAGTTATTTCACAGCTTGTTTCTTAATTTTTGTTTGTCTGATGTTTTCTCAATATTTGATTTGAGTTTTGCATTTCCAGTGGGAATACCACGTAAGCAATGTTGTGTCCTTCTGACGGTCACATCTGGAGACCACATGATGTCCACTTGCTCTTCACTGGTTATGTCAATCTTGATTATCTGGTCAGGATATTGTCTGATTTTCCCACTGTATAGTTACTATTTTCCTTCTTGTTACCAATTTGTGATTAGTGGAAAAATACTTTAAGACCACAGAAATATTCTGCTCTTCAACAAACTTTCTTGCCTAGATTTAGCATTCTCTGATGATTCTTGTCCAAATCAATCTTTACCATGATGTTTGCAAAATTGCAATTTTCCAAATCTTCCATACTGTACACCAGAACTTCCGTTTTTAACCAGACACATTACTACCTGAAAGAAAGGACCACATACCACAGTTTGGTCATGGTTTATTAACTAAATCCTAACAAGTGTTCTGTGGGACTTCCAAGAAGTCTTCTTAAAAGTGCAAGGGTGAGGTAGAAGTGGGGACTGGTGTCTTCCTCCTCCTTCCTAGGAAGAACATGGTGTAAGAAGAGAAAAGAGCAAAATATTAGGGCCCTGAGGGACACAGAAAGTTGCTGGGTAACTAAAAAAAAGAAAAAGAGTAACCTGTGTAGAGGTCTGGAAAAATCAAACATCAGAACTGAGTGGTGCCTCCAGAATCAAGGGAAGGCAGATGTTTAAGGAGAGTAGAATGAACAGTTCAAATATCATAAGGAGATCAAACGAAATAAGGATGGAAAAGTCTCTATTGAATTCAGGCATTTGGAGGTCTTTGATAGCCTAATAAGAGGAATTTTATTAAAATGGATGGGAAACCTGGACTGCAGCAAGTTAAGGACCGAACAAAAAACAAAATATTAGCATTAAGTTTAGATGTTTCTTCCACAAAATTTGCTTCAAAAGAAAAGGAATAGGATCAGGCAAAAACTAACCCTCAGACTATATATTGAGAGGAAAAACACTATCTTGTTCCATCTTGACTTTCAGTCAACATGTATGCTTGCATGTAGTAAACAATGAATAAATATTAGCTGAATACAAACTAGACAGAAAAAGGCTCCTCCCTTAGAGAACTCACACTCAAGTAAGTAAATAAATAAATGGGGTAGGATGCATGGTTGAGGGTTTTTATCAGGATAAAAGATACTGGTTTTTCAAATTTATGATATTATTCATACAGCTCTATGAGTTTTGACAAACAAATGCAGTTATACAGCAACCATGACAAATTATTGATTATTTCTATCACCCTCACCCCCCAAATTCCCTCATGTCCCTCACCCACACACCCTAGTCTGTGGCAACCACTGATCTAATTTCTGTCCCCATAGTTTTGACTGTTTCAGAATGTCATGTAAATGGCATTCAAAGAGGAGTCTATTTGTTTACTAGATAATCAAACCAGAGCCTTTTGCATCTGGTTTGTTTCATTTAGTATAATGCTTTTAAGATTCATCCATGTTGTTGCTTGTGTCGTTCATTCCTTTTGATTAGTGAGTGCTATCACGATTTGTCTGTTTCTCTCAGTTGATGAACATTTGAATTGCTTCTATTTTGGGCCAATGATAAATAAAAATGCTATAAACCTTTGCATACAGGTCTTTGTGTGGGCGTACATCTTCATTTCTCTTGGTCCTTCGGAGAGGGTTACTGAGTATAAATTAGCTTTTTAAGAAGACTGCCAAACTTTTCCCAAGTGATTATACCATTTTGCGTGCCAACAATGTATGAGTTCCTGTTGCTTTGCATCTTCCTCAGAACTTGATATTGTCAGTTTTTAAAAGTTTGGCTGTCTTAATGCATGTACAGTGATATCTCATTGTGGTTTTAATTTCCATTTCCTACTGCATTTGCACTCTGTTAATTATGTTGAATATCTCTTCATGTGTTTATTTGTCATTTGTACCTCTTCCTTGGTGAATTCGAATCTGTTGCTCATTTTAGTTATTGGGTTGTCTGTTTTCTTATTATTGAGTTGTGAAAGTCTTTACATACTCTGACTTCAAATCCTTTATCAAATAGGTGTTTTTCAAACATTTTCTCCAAGTCTGTGGCTTGTTTTTCCACTTTCTTAACAATGTTTTTTGAAAAGCAGATGTTTAAATTTTTGATGAAATCCAATTTATCAAGTTTTCATGGTTCATACTTTCACGTTCTATCTCAGAAATCTTTGTCTAATTCAAAGTCCTATGTTTTCTTCTAAACAGTTCATAGTGTAGATTTTAGGTCTATAATCCATTTTGAGTTAGGTTTTGTATGTGGAGAAAATAAGAGATTTGAACATAGTTACCATTAGAGAAAAAGAGCGATTGAAGATATATAATATAAAAAGTTACAAAAGAGTCAAAAGCAGATTGGGACAGGAGTTCATGAGGACACAAATGAATCCCTTTTCCCACTAAAACAAAAAGAAAAGAAATTAAAGCAAAATTTGTAAGTGGGTGGGGTTGGGGGTGTTAAATGGTATCACCTCTTGGTCTCCATTTTCTCTGGAAGGAGACAAGATCATCTGATAAAAGAAGGGAGACAAGGCTAGAGAACAGTATGTTGGAGAAGAGTAACTAAGATCTGGCATAGATACCATGGAGAATGGGGAAGAGAGGTAACCACTAACAAATACAAGGGAAGCTAAATGATGGTAAGGGCCCAGGTGAGTCTGGGAACCTTGAAATTGCAATTGCTTTTGTTAGGCAATTGTCCTTGGTTGTATTGCTGAACATGATCAGCATACGAGTGATGAGGCCAATGCGGGAGAGGCTTGGCAGAGGACAAGGGAGTGAATTCACTGAGACTGATGAGAAGTGAAACTCCTGTTTGGACGGAAGAGGAAATTAGTCCAAGAGAAACAGACAGGAGGAGACTATAAGAAGTGACTGCAGGAATGAGAGGTCTAGGTGAGGCTGCAGAGCAAACTCCAGATCCAGTGGTTATTCTGTGCTTTTTGCCTCATGGGATCAAATTACATATTTGATCTATAGATCTATGATCTATAGATCATATTTGATCTATAGATCTATGATCTATAGATCATATTTGATCTATGATCTATGATCTATAGATCATATTTGATCTATGATCTATAGATCATATTTGATCTATGATCTATAGATCATATTTGATCTATGATCTATAGATCATATTTGATCTATGATCTATGATCTATAGATCATATTTGATCTATGATCTATGATCTATAGATCATATTTGATCTATGATCTATGGATCTATAGATCATATTTGATCTATGATCTATGGATCTATAGATCAGGATGTATTTGGCTGCAAGTAAAAAAAATTTAATTTAACCAGATAAAAGTGATGTAAACAACACAGGTTTGTTTTAGTTTTGTTTTTTCTCCATTTTGTTTCTCTTCCATAACAAGAAGCCTGGAAGTAGGAAGCTCTGGGAATGGTGAAATAAGTGGCATGACAGTGTCAGGACTCTGGGGCAATCTCTCTGCTATTGGCCTGGTTTGCTCTCATAATTACAAAATGGCCACCAGAACACCAAGCCTTACATCTTTTCATGGCCATATTCCTTTCTCTTTTTATTTTTATTGTTTTTTTTTTTTTTTGGCATTTAAGACGCTTTTATTGTGGACAGTTTAAAGCATAAAGAAAAGTGACAAAATAGCAAAGTGAATCCCATGTACTCATCACTCAGCTTTAACAGTGATCAACTATGGGCAAACTTGCTAATCTTCCACCACCACCTACATCCCTCCTCCTGGGTTATTCTGGACATTCCGTGCTGGAACTCATCCTTGACTTCTTTCCCTGGTCCCACACATCTAATCCATCAGCATGTTCCACTGTTTCTGTTTTGTTTTGTTTTGTTTATCTCCAAAATATACCCTGACGGTGTCCTGCCCTCCATCTCCACTGGTGTTACTCTAGTGCAGGTACCATCATCTCTCACCTGGACCACTCCAAGAGCCTCCTAATTGGTTTTCCTGCTTCTTCTCTTGTCATGGCCATATTTCATAGGTAAGAAGGGGGAAAAGGGTTTATACTCATGGTCTGTCTTTTCACATGGAGGAAAATTTTCGCAGAAGTCTTTCCCCCCTAGATTTCTCTCCATTCCCATTGGTTGGTATACAACCCCCCACTGGTAAATTTGACTGGCTTAAAAATTAATTAATTAATTTCAGCCTTAGGCCTTCCATTTACCTGACTTCTTTGATGTTAGTCCACAGTCACATATTAGATAATGCCACTAACGTGTCTTCATATGCTGAACTTGGATCTTTTGTGTTTAAGCTAACAAACGGATATTTGAGGTAGGTAGAGGGAGCTACCTGGTAGGCAACAGGTTGATTTCAAATATATTGCCATCTTTCCCTGCCTCAGTGTTTCAACAATTATTTGAATAGTTATTGCATTTTACCTTCGTTTTACTAAAAGTATAAAATATAAAATGAAATTGTTAATAATGGGAATTAGAAGCATTGGTCTTATGAACAATTGTGACAGTCAGAAAGATGGGAATCCTCAGCCTCCTCAGATACTTTTTTAGACATAAACTGATTAATTTTTGTTCAGTTGTAATGGAAAAATACAAAATTGATAATATGAGTTAAATGCTAGAACCATATTGCAAAGGTTATGCCTAAAGTTTCATATAGGTATATACAATTATTTATACTCTGGACTAAAATCCTCCTTGTAACATATAATTCTATTGTTCAGCTTTGACACATTTGATTTAAATCCACATTTTCACAAACTCGTGTATGAAAAGGGGACTGTCTTCCTTTCTTTATATTCAAAATTCTCCAGTCCTGTGATTTTGTTGAATCAACTTCTCTCATTCCTTCCCAATACCCGCACCAATCCTTTTACTCTTAACAGAAATCTAATATTGCTGTTCCTCTTATGTTTACCTCTGACTTTTCGTCTCTGTGCTGAACCGCAGCTCTCCCCTCTCAGCCCTTTTCGTTGGAGTCATACTCTTTTTCCTTATCCCTACATTGTTGGCCAAACATCTTGATTATTTTTCTTCCCAGAGTGATTCTAAATGCCTTTAGGCAAAGGGATTAGAAATATAGTCAACATAAAGAATTAGAAATTAAAATAACTCATCTGTTGATGAGTGCCCTCTGTTTCTTAGTATGTTATTGCATGTAGATTATTTCTTGCTCATCCTCTCTAGGCCATAAGAACTATTCCTCTGCTCATCACAGCTGTGACTATTCTGTTATAAGCACTAAATGTAACTCTAACAAACAAAATGTAGTGAACAGTGCACACAGAAGACCTAAATTCCAATCCAACGTCGGTCTTTCACATCATAATAAACACAGCAAAATCCTACTCATTTACACGTAGTAGAGAGAAAACTCTAAAGTTGTGAAAAGTCTGAATTAGAGACTTTAAAAAACCAAATCATTAAAAAACAAGCAATGGGGAAAGGATTCCCTATTTAATAAATGGTGTTGGGAAAACTGGCTAGCCATATGCAGAAAACTGAAACTGAACTCCTTCCTTACACCTTATACAAAAATTAACTCAAGATGGATTAAATACTTAAATGTTTAAGACCTAGAACCATAAAAACCCTAAAGAAAACCTAGGCAATACCATTCAGAACATAGGCATGGGCAAAGACTTCATGACTAAAACACCAAAAGTATTGGCAACAAAAGCCAAAATTGACAAATGGGATCTAATTAAACTAAAGAGCTTCTGCACAGCAAAAGAAACTATCATCAGAGGGAACAGGCAACCCAGAGAATGGGAGAAAATTTTTGCAATCTATCCATCTGACAAAGGGCTAATATCCAGAATCTACAAGGAACTTAAAGGCAGGCGGATCACGAGGTCAGGAGATCGAGACCATTCTGGCTAACACAGTGAAACCCCGTCTCTACTAAAAATACAAAAAAATTAGCCGGGTGTGGTGGCGGGCACCTGTAGTCCCAGCTACTCTGGAGGCTGAGGCAGGAGAATGGCGTGAACCTGGGAGGTGGAGCTTGCAGTGAGCCAAGATTGTGCCACTGCACTCCAGCCTGGGCGACAGAGGGAGACTCCGTCTCAAAAAAAAAAAAAAAAAAAAAGGAAAAAAGAAAAAAACGACCCCATCAAAAAGTGGACAAAAGATATGAACAGACACTTCTCAAAAGAAGACATTTATATGGCCAACAAACATATGAAAAAAAGCTCATCATCACTGGTCGTTAGAGAAATGCAAATCAAAACCAAAATGAGATACCATCTCACACCAATTAGAATGGCGATCATTCAAAATGTCAGGAAACAACCGATGCTCAAGAGGATGTGGAGAAATAGGAACACTTTTACACTGTTGGTGGGAGTGTAAATTAGTTCAACCATTGTGGAAGACAGTGTGGAGATTCCTCAAGGATCTAGAACCAGAAATACCATTTGACGCAGCAATCCCATTACTGGGTATATACCCAAAGGATTGTAAACCATTCTACTATAAAGACACATGCACACATATGTTTACTGCAGGACTATTCAAAATAGCAAAGACTTGGAACCAACCCAAAAGCCCATAAATTATATATTGGATAAAGAAAATATGGCACATATACACCATGGAATACTATGCACCTGTAAAAAAGGATGAGTTCATGTCCTTTGTACGGGCATGGATGAAGCTGGAAACCATCATTCCCAGCAAACTAACAGAAACGGAAAACAAGCACTGCATGTTCTCACTCGTAAGTGGGAGTTGAACAATAAGAACACATGGACACAGGGAGGGGAACATCACATACTGGGGCCTGTCAGCGAGGGTGGGGAGCTAGGGGAGGGATAGCATTAGGAGAAATACCTTATGTGGATGACGGGTTGATGGGTGCAGCAAGCCACCATGGCACATGTATACCTATGTAACAAACCTGCATGTTCTACACATGTATCCCAGAACTGAAAGTATAATAATAATTTTAAAAAACGCTAAATCATTGTATTCCTTTTGGAAACATACAGTAACTTGAACTAGTAAGAAGGAGTTTCTAAGTAGAAGTTCTAGTTGCCTACTTTAGTGATGGAATAACACTTTGAGTAGTTAGCTGTATCTATTTACATATAAATAGCAAATGCATCTATCTCCTTTGCTTTTAAGTAGGCTAACATCCTAACCACCACAACCACACAATCACAGTCTCACTTAGGGGACTAATTTGCTTTCTTTAGATAGCAGTAAAAGTTATTCCTTCCAAGAATGGTTTCGTTAGCGATTTACATTTTACATTATTTTAATCTCCATAGAGTTATATGCCTGACAAATTTAGAAAGGGTTAGAAACGGATACACTGAACTAAAATAGTGTATATGATTTCAACTGCAAGGGGCAGATTCAAACATTGCCTTAGGCTGTGGTGACCCTCAATTTATCACTCAATTTATCATAAATAATTAGGCAGTCATTTGTTATATCATAATATGTATGGGTCTTGAGGTTAGAGAAACAAAGCAAGATTATACTGAAAGTTTGTACTGAGAATTTGCAGGCTTTGATAACCCTAAGATACAGCACTTTAATGCCCTACCTCCACCTGTCAAATTTATTTTAAGGATAAGAAAAAGGGAGAGTAAGTGCCATTCAAACCCCATAAGATTTAGAGTAAGACCACTTTAGTTTTTACCCGGTGCACATGGCACTGTGACCCTGAACAAGTCACATAACCTCTCTAAGCCAGTTTTCCAGCTACAAAATGATATTACCAACCTCAGAATATTATTATTATTAATTATTATTATTTTGAGACAGGGTCTTGCTCTGTTGCTCAGGCTGGAGGGCGGTGGTGCGATCACAGCTCACTGCAGCCTCAACCTTCTGGGCTCAAGTGATTCTCCCACCTTAGCCTCCTGAGTAGCTAGGACTACAGGCACGTGCCACCACACCAGGCTATTTTTTTTTCTTTTTAAGAGACAGGATTTCACCGTGTTGGCCAGGCTGGTCTCAAACTCCTGAGCTCAAGTGATCCTCCTGTCTCGGTCTCCCAAAGTGGTGGAATTATAGGCATGAGTCACTGCACCTGGCCAGAACATTATTTTGATTATTAACTTTAATCATGTGCAAGAAAATGTTTTGTAAACTGTTTAGTACCATTTGAAAGCTAGAATAAAAATGGAGAAACATTTACTTTGTATTTTGTTGTTTTTTAAATAGAACTGTTCTGGTTTTGGCTTAGAGGAAATGTTTTCTCTAACACCTGGCACCTTTTGAAAAACTACTAATAAACTCTTTCACCTGTGATTGACTTGTAATTATTTCATACTTCTGTGAAGAGAAGGAAGTATGATAGAAAGTAGTGATTTTAGACAAATTCTCAAATCACCCCTACATTCCTGAAGACTTTTTGGTCAGGAAAGCATCCCTGTGTAGATGAAATGTGGAGTTTAAATTGATTTTATAAAAATATCAAAAACTTTTAGTTACGTTGTTAAAAATTAAATCTCCACTATGTTTTGTCTGAACAAGAATTAGTTTTACAGTTGGGCACGGTGGCTCACGCCTGTAATCCCAGCACTTTGAGAGGCTGAGGTTCGGGGGATCACTTAAGGCCAGGAGTTCGAGACCAGCCTGGCCAACATGGAGAAGCCTCATCTCTACTAAAAATACAAAAATTATCTGGGCGTGGTAGTGGGTGCCTGTAGTCCCAGCTACTTGGGAGGCTGAGGCAGGAGAATTGCTTGAACCCAGGAGGCAGAGGTTGCAGTGAGCCAAGATCGTGCTACTTGTACTACAGCCTGGGTGACAGAGTGATATTCTGTCTCAAAGAAACAAACCAAACCACAAGACTAGTTTTACAATGATAGTTTAGTAGTAGAGTCCTGAGAAATGACAGAAAAGAGCTGAAGGGAAGAATTGTCTTTAACATTTTTGTAGTTTTACATAAATAAAAACCAAAATAGCAATTATTTACTAGAGTAGATAATCTAACTCCAGATGCTGATAGGTAATATCACCAACAAACAATTTTATTGTTAGTAGGACTTTAAGTGCTGAATAAAGAGCAAAAAAGAAGAGGAAAAGTAAATATGTAATAATACATTACCTATCACAGCTCAGAAATTCAGAAATTTCGCTCAGGTCAAAATGCCAGTCATTTCACCCCTGCCAAAATCTCCTTGGAGAGCCTATCTGCCTGCAGACTGGAAGGACATTCCTTAAATAATAGGGGCTGTGCTCTGCTCTCTGACCAGCTAATTTGACTAGGGGCAGTCACTTGGCCCAAACTGAGTAAATCGTATTCTGAGAGACACAGAAGCTGAAGTGGATAGTGTTGACACTGAAGATGCGAGGTCATGAAGACTTGTTGCCAAAACTGGCAGCATGGCAGCTCAAAACCATATGCAAGCCAGTGTTATGAGGGTAAAGTAACCAAAAAAACTTACAGAGATGCAGAATAACTAGTCTGCCAGAAGGAAAATGGAGCAGATGTGAAACAAGGACAAAGAGATTGGAAAACCAAGCAAATGGAGGAACAGAAAGAGGGAGAGAAGCTGCCTGATCACACATGCTTTCTTTAGTTGGGTTCTGTATAATAACTTAAAATAAATCTCCTTCCCATTACTTGTGCTGGCTCCAGTATGTTTTGATTCCTCAGAACCAGAGATTACTTTAGTAAGATATGCACCAACTGGACTAGAGCCAAAAGTAAAAAAGTAAACAAGAAATGCATCTGAATAGCCAAATTGCATTTTCAAAATACTATATACAAAAGATCTTGTGATACTAAAAATCCTTTATTACTTTTTAAATTTGTATAACAACTGTATTAAGATTTAACTTACATCCTATAAAATTCACCCTTGTTTCATTGCTTGTTTACTTTCAACTTTTTAATTCCATCAGGCTTCCAGATCTAGTGTCCAAGTCTATGAGTAGCTTTATTAACAGAGAGAATGGCCAGGAGAAGCAAGCACACCACAGCAATAAAAAGTGACAGTTGACGGCCTAGCAGCAAAGGAGGAAACAGAAAAACTATAAATAGGAGTACAATAATTCCAAAGAAGAAAAAAAAAAAAACAATCTGGGGCCATTTAGAGTGTTTTCGTCAGGCTCTTTTGGTTCCGAGGAACAGCTCAAGTTACATATAATATTAGGGGAAGGAGTTATAAGGAATGAAGAAAACAGGGATCTCAGCCCCAAAAGGCCTCGTGGGAACCCAGGAGAGGCCAAATCACCAAGCCTCTGGAAGAACAGGAGCTTCAAGAGCCAGAAGTCTCATGAAGACTGGAGCCAGGACGTCATCGGGAATCCAAGGTTACCTCAGGACTTCAGCATCGGGAGTTCACCTCAGCGATGAGTTATTTTTGTGAATCTGCTTTCCCTTGCCTCTGTGCTTGTCAGTGTCGTTCGGTTTCTGGGCTTGCCCCTAACTGACTTCCTCGTCCTTTCTTTGGAATTTGCAAACTGGCAGCTCCTGACCTATTTCAGCCTGCAGACTCATTGTGTTTGGCCAGCATGACGCCTTTGCATTGTTGAGAATTCCGAAGTCTCTGGGCGTGGCATGAGCTTGGCAGTCCGGAATCTTTACGTGCGGGATCACCTTCGCCGCGCCCTCTTCTCTCATTGGCACTGTCTGTCTACTGCCGAGGGCATTTGAGTGTGGGACCCATGCCCTGCATTTCTTCGCTACCCCACAGCTTCTGCTCATCGTAATATCTGGTTTCTTATCAGTTTTGCTTGTTCTATCCCATGGACTCTGTCTGTACTGTATATCCCTTTAGCTCCCACTGCTAACCAGTCATTCAAATTCTCCAAAGGGAGAATCTGGACCATCTCACCCATTTTTGGCTAAACTTGTCCCATTGGTTCATAGTATAGAAAGCGGCCAACCTATAGGATAGCTGCTTTGGGTCACGTGTGGGCTTTTTGCCCAATCAGCCGTGGCTGAGGGGCAGCCTGGCCCACTTAGACCAGAGCACTGCTGTCTAGGCCCGCACCTCCGCAGGGACTGTGGGCAGAGCAGTTACCTTTAGAAAGCACCTAGGGACAGGCGGCCACCGTCACTGTCCAGTGCACTGGGTAAGAGTGACCCAACTCTTCAAACCATAAAAAGCCCCAGAGAATCAGGCTCCATCTAGCCTCCCCAGATAAAGCCTATGACAGTAACATGAAGTCTTTAAGAAAAGGTTAAATTGTGTTCAGTTTCTTCTATTCAAGGAAGCAGTGATGTGTACAGTAGACTTTGGAGTAATTTCCATTAAAAATTATTAAAGTAAAAATAGTAAAAAGTATTTAATATGTACTCATATTTGGGACAGCTTGGGTTTCTTTTTTTCTCAATTCAATCTCATTTTCCTTTCAAATAGAAACTAGGAAGTTGTTGAGTAGATATCTCTGAACATTTTCTAATCTTGGCTCTGCCACTTCCCAGCTAGCAAATGTTTTGTAATACAGTGCCTCAATTTCCTCATAGATAAAATGAGGATAATAATAGTACATCTTTCACAGGGTTGGCACTTTAAACGAGAAAAATCCAAATTAAACATTTAGGATGGGTACCTGGTTTACAGTAAGTGTTAAAAATTGTTAACTATTAGTATTATTGCTGCTGTTGTTGTTTTGTTGTTCTTATATAAATAGGGGAGCTATGTACTAACATATTAGTAGAGTTTTTATAATGGTTGATAATAGTTGAGGTTTTCCTATTTGTATATACGTAATTACTTTTCCTTGACACAGTGTTCTAGCTCTGTCATAAAAATTGTGTATTGCATTTCCAATTAAAACAAATTGCTTCAATCAGATTGCTTAACTGTATAACAACAGGGTATTGTATGGGGAGATCTGAGCTTATTTTTTTTTTTTTTTTTTTTTTTTTTTTTGAGACGGAGTCTTGCTTTGTCGCCCAGGCTGGAGTGCAGTGGCGCGATCTCGGCTCACTGCAAGCTCCACCTCCCGGGTTCACGCCATTCTCCTGCCTCAGCCTCCCGAGTAGCTGGGACTACAGGCGCCCACTACCACGCCCGGCTAATTTTTTGTATTTTTAGTAGAGACGGGGTTTCACCGTGTTGGCCAGGATGGTCTCGATCTCCTGACCTCGTGATCCGCCCGCCTCGGCCTCCCAAAGTGCTGGGATTACAGGCATGAGCCACCGCGCCCGGCCGATCTGAGCTTATTTTAACCCTAGTGCTGGTCTACCTACCCATTAGCTTATCTTGGTGCCTAGACTGAAAGGCAACCTTCAGAGCAGGCCCCAGTGCAGACAGTTGTCAATTTGAAGGTAAACACCTTTGAAATACAACAAAGGCTGTAGCTGATGTCAAAGGACTTATCTAAAGACCGTCTCTTTGGAGTCTCTGGCCAGTTCTAGGATGACTTCCTGCCTGGAAACCAGACAGGAAAGTGCTGAATGGGTGCACGCCAGCGGGGCTGGGTCTTGAAAGGAGTGGGACTCAATGAAACCGTTAGAATCAACAAGGGAGCTTTAGAAAACATACCAATGCTGGTCCCATCTTAGACCAATAAAATTCTGGAGCTCGGAGGTGGGGCACAAGAAAGGGAGAAGGTGAGCAGCCATATTTTTTAAAGCTCCCCAGATGCTTATAATGTGCAGCCAGGGCTCAGAACCCCAATGTTCTGGGGCTTCAACTAATAAGCCTCTGCTACTGAGCACTACTCACAAGAGAGGCTAGCAGGTAAGAACAGAGGAAAGGAGGAAAGAAGACATTGCCCAAGAACTTGGTCATCATATCAGCCTTGTCAGCAGTTTATCAAGCCTTACCCTGTGCTCAGCACTGTGTGGAAACTGAGCAGAGGGTGAAAGGAAGATAATGATTAATACTGCCTGCCTTCACAGAGCTTTCAAAATAGTTGAAGAGTCAAAATTAGCACACAAGAAATGGTGGCAGAACCGTGAAGCATTATGTTGTGGCTATGATGAAAAGAACATGCTCCGAGAGTTTGGCGAAGGGCAAGGTGAAGTCAAGATGGAGGAGGTGAAACCTCCTGAAGATGAGAAGGATTTGGGCACAAAGGGAGCCTGAGGAAGTGCATTACAAGCACAGTGAACAGAATGAGCAAAATCAAGAAAAGGCATGGTGTGGGCACAAACAGTGACAGACCAGTCCAACTAGGGTGGAGGATGTTTATTGGGCAGTAGTAGTAAATACACTTGGATAATTTCAGTAGAGTGGGACCAAATTTAGAATATCGGGGTACTAGACTGAATAATTTAAACATCATGCATTAGGGAACAGGGAGTCATTATGGGGTTGTAAATAAAGATAGACAATGTGTTTTGGGTTTTTGTTGTTATTGTTTACAGACAGGGTGTCACTCTATTGCCCAGGCTGGAGTGCAGTGGCATAATCATAGCTGGCTACACCATTGAACTCCTGGGCTCAAGTGATCCTCCCACCTCAGCCTCCTAAGTAGCTAGGACTACAGGAGACACCACCATGCCCAACTATTGTTTTAAAAAAATTTTTAGAGATGGGCTCTTGCTATGTTGCCCAGGCAACACACAGAAAAGTAAAAGGAACCAGAAAAATATTATGCATAATCTCTAAACACAGGTAACTGCTGCTTTGACATATTTCTTTCTGATTTTAATATACTTTTATATAGTACTGATCTCGCTGTATAAGCAATCTTGAATCTTGCCTCTAATATAATAGTGTGAGCATTTTCTCATGTCATTAATAGCTTTAAGCTTTGTTTTTGTAGCTATGTGACCTTCCTTGGTATAGATGCACTGTGATTTACTTATAAGACAACAGCTGTCTTAGTCCATTTTGTGCTGCTATAATATAATACCTCAGACTGAGTAATTGTTAAACAATAGAAGTGTATTTGGCTCATTGTTCTGGATCTGGGAAGTCCAAGGTTGAGTGGGCACATCTGATGAGGGCCATCTTGCTACATCATTACATGGCAGAAAGCATCACATGGACAAGAGGAAGAGCAAGACAGGACCAAACACACTTCTGTGACAAACCCACTCCCATGTTAACCCACCCCATTTGTGAAGGCAGAACCTAGGTTTGTTCTTTTTTTTTTCCATACTAGAAGTAGTAAGAAGGAACAAATTTTAAGAGTTAGCAATATACTGAGGGTGAAAAAGAGAAAAGAGTCAAAGTTGTCATGTTCTTGGCAAATGTAAATAAGACAAAGCAAAAAGAGAACCCATAGACAAAATGAAAGATTAAACAGCAATATAGAAAAAAATTGAAACACATATGATAGAAAAGAGGCTAATTTCCATAAAATATAAACAGCTTATACCAATCAATAATGGTCAACAACCTAATAGGAAAATGGGCAAAGGACATGAACAAGTGGTTCTAGAAAAGGAAATACAAATGGGTTTTAAAAACAAAAGATAATCCACTTCACTCACAAGTGTGCAAGTTAAAATGAAAATGAGATAACATTTTAACAAATTTGCAAAGACCAAAATGTTTAATAATACACTTTGTTAAAGAGGATGTTGGAAAATAGGCAATGCATACATTGCTGATAAGACCATTTGTCTTATCAAGGTGATTTATGTGATCACTTGTAGGATAATTGGACAATAGATATTGTATTAGTCTGTTTTCACACTGCTATAAAGAACTTCCCTGAAACTGAGTAATTTATAAAGGAAAGAGATTTAATTGACTCACAGTTCTGCATGGCCAAGGAGGCCTCAGGAAACTTACAATCATGGTGGAACGAGAAGCAGGCACCTTCTTCACAAGGCGGCAGGAGAGAAAGAAGTGCAAACAAGGGAAATGCCAGACACTTATAAAACCATCACATCACGTGAGAACTCACTCACTATCATGAGAACAACATGGGGGAAATTGCCACCATGACCCAATCACTTCCCACCACATCCCTCCCTCAACACTTGGGGATTATGGGGATTACAATTCGAGATAAGATTTACATGGGGACACAGAGCCAAACCAAATCAGATATCAGTATGGAAAGTGGACATATCCTTTAAACCAGCAATTCCACTTTTAGGAATTTATCCTACAGGTAATTCACAATATGTGTAAAATAACATATAACCCAGATAATTCTTGCAAATATGTTTGTAGGAGCATAATATTGGAAACAACATAAGGTATACCAATAGGAAATTATTTAGCTAATATATGGTGTATCTGTAAAGTTAAATATCATGTAGCCATTAAAAAGAACTGTGTGAGTTTGTAGGTACTGATATATTAATAGTAATTCTCCAAGATATATTCTTGAGTAAAAAAGCAGGGTGCAAAGGTTAGTACTGTGTAAGAGAGGTAGGTAGGGCTGGGGAGGATATATATAGATTTATTTGTATGTGCACAGACTTGCTTTTGATCAATACATATGAAACTGATAATAGTTGTCTGCAGGAGAGGCACTGAAGAGGTGGAAATTAAAGAATAGAATTAAAAAAGAGACTTTCACTCTACCCTTTTATTCCTTTCAAATTTTGCGCCGTATATCTGGTTTTTGTTTTGTTTTGTTTGTTTGTCTCTCTCTGTTACCCAGGCTGGAGTGCAGTGGCACAATCATGACTCACTGCAGCTTTGACATCCTGGGCTCAAGCAATCCTCCTGCCTCAGCCTCCCAAGTAGCTGGGACTGCTGGTGCATGCCACCATGCCCAGCTACTTTTTAAAATATTTTGTAGAGATGGAGTTTCACCATGTTGTCCAGGCTGGTCCCAAACTCCTGGGCTCAAGCAATCCTCCCACCTTGACCTCCCAAAGTACTGGGATTACAGGCATGAGCCACCATACCTGGCCTATATCTGTTTTTCTGTTCTAAATAAGACGTCTTGAAAGCAGTTGCAATGGGAATATCTCAAGAGGATGATGGCTTTTCTACATTATGTGAAATCAAGGTTCAAAAGGACAGCCACTTGGATTCTCTCCAAACTGAGATTCAGATACAGCTGTGTCAAGTGTTCTTTCCTTTAAACCCAAGATGATCAGGCTGTGAATGTTGTTTTTCTTATTGAATTGCCCAGCACCTGACCCATATGGGATGTGCTTAATAAATGTGTTAGATAGTAGATTAGGATTCTAACCTAAAGAGTAGAAAAGTGGAGGAGCCATAGATAGAAATGGACATATCAATGTGAAAGGAAGACTCAGAGACAAAAAGCATTTAGAAGTGAAAAGAAGATTCCCTGCAAAAATGTTACAAGGGAGTCAGATTTCAGAAAGACCAGCTCAGAGCCTTGGAGCCAGTCTGCACTTTTCGCATTAATGCTGTATACACAGCAAGAGTCTCAAGAGCGTTGTGGAGAGAGATGAAGTTGGAGAGGTGGGCAGGGCCAAGTTTTCTTGGGCCTTAGAAGCCATGGGAAGGAGAGAGAAGGAGAGAAGTTAGAAACTGAACGGACAAACATATTGTTCACACTACTTTGGCTTCAAGAGATGGAGAGCTAAATAAAATAGGTAATTTATTGCCTTGGGTAACTGGAAAGTCCAGAGATTCAACAATATCATCAGGATATTCGTTCTCTTTCTCCACCCTCCCCAACACCCACTTTTCTGTGTTGGCTTTATTCTCTTGCAGACTCTTTCCACATGTTGGCTTCTGGCAACTCCAGCTTTGCAATTAACACATAAGTGTCCCCAACAGTTCCTAATAGTTCCAGTAAAAATCTGATCACTAATTTATATTGGACTACTGTGTCACATGTCCATCCCTAAAATAGTCATTATGCCAAACACTGGTAGGCCAGGCAAAGATCATAACCCTTACAGGTCATGACTTTAATATTATGAACCAAGAGTGAGGGAGGGATGGGTCTCCAAATAAATCAGGATGCTGTTTCCAAACACAAAGATGCTGAACAGTTGAAAATAATAAAAATAATAACAGTCCACTATGGGCAAAAACAAGATCAAATGACAGTTGTTCCCTTCCTTAACAAAAATTAGAAAGAGGCTTTGGAGAGAGAAAAAGTTAAGATGCTAGAGAAGGTTGGGGAGATTGTGGGAGCAAACTCTGGAAGAAGTGGAAGGGATGGTGTTTGGATGGAAACGTCGGTAAAGAATAATTATGAACTCTAAGAGCCAAGAAGGATCCTGGCAGCCCTCTAATCCAACTTCCCCCACCTCACCTATAAGCCTCCTCCCACTGCCTCCCCCACAAAAAAACAAATTAGGATCCCTTACATGACCATCTAAGCTCTACTTGAACATATTCAGTAATAGATAGTTCATGATTTTGGAAAGTATTTAAATTTTTCATTTGTGCAAATGTATGGGATACATGAGAAAATATTTAATTTTATTGTCATATGGGTCTGATTCTTTAAAATGTCTGCTTTTCATTGAGCTGAAATCTAGTACTCAGTTTGCCCTCTGGATTAACAAACCATGAAGCTACTTCTTTCATCAGACAATCCTTTAAGTGTTGGAAGACACTTCATTTCTGCTCTAGTCTTTTCTCTCTTAGCCAAGTACAACCAGTTCTTTTGACCACATATCAGGTGACATGGTTTCCAGACTTCTCTTAACCTAGTTGTCTGTCTTTGGATTCATGCTAGTTTGCATGTGTCTCTCTTTAAAATGTGCTTAAATATAAGCCTCCAGATGAGGCCTGACCATTGCTGAGTTCAGTGGGACCACTGACTACCTTTATCTGGACACTATACATGCTTTGCTAATGCAACCTAAGATTCACTGACTTTTGTTGTTGTTGTTGTTGTTGTTTTTGCAGCACCGTATCACAACTCACTCATTTTGAGCTTGTGAACATTAGAATCCCCAAGTCTTTTTTTTTCCCTCACGAATGGCTGCCAAGTCAGGCCTTTTGTAACTATGTAGGTGGCATTTTTTGAGCCAAAAGAATAGAACGTCCTAATGTGTGTGTTTGTGTATGTGTATGTGTGTATATGAATATGTGCATGTGTGAGATGAGCTTTGACCTGTGGTTTCAAGTCAGCCACTGCCAACCTTTGCACCCACTTTTGCTTTGTGCCAGCAGTTCTGGATGAACGAACACTTTGGTGTCTGTAAGCTTCACCACCCCCCTCCCTCTCCTATATCAAATTAAAGGGTAGCAGCCAGGACAGCTCTGGAGGCACCTGGAATTAGTCACATCTGGCCTGTGCTTTGGAGAAGAGTCATCACCATGTAACCAAACTGATAAACCTGTGCAAGACCCAGATTCCTAGATCCACCTCGGTATCCTTAGTGGAACTAAAGCCCTTCGTGCTCTAGCTGTGTCATCTGGGGGTCCTATTCCCTTATGACCTGCTCACCTGGTTTATAGAAGACCCTTTGCACAAGTCTATAACCTGCTTCTTCTATTTGGAAAGATCTTCCTGATCTAAGATTTGCACAACCATTGCTGTCTTAAAACATTAACGCAGACCAGGCGTGGTGTCTCACGTCTGTAATGCCAGCACTTTGGGAGGCTGATGGGGGTGGATCACGAGGTCAGGAGTTTGAGACTAGCCTGACCAACATGGTGAAACCCCGTCTCTACTAAAAATGCAAAAATTAGCTGGGTGTGGTGGTGCGTGCCTGTAATCCCAGCTACACAGGGAGCTGAGGCAAGAGAATCGCCTGAACCCGGGAGGTGGAGGTTGCAGGGAGCCGAGATTGTGCCACTGCACTCCAGCCTAGGTGAAAGAGCGAGACTCTGTCTCAAAAACAAACAAGCAAGCAAACAAAAAACAAAAACATTAATGCCTAGAAGTCCTCTCCTATTCTCTGTCCCAGGCCCCTTAGACTAGAACCTGTGCATGTTGACAGACCACATAATGAACTAAAGTTCACTTTGTCTCTTGGATTTGATAATTTCCACTGCTGACCTCTCCCTGGCAGAGGCTAGATCTTTTGACTCAATGAGTCTCAGCCCCAACACTGCCACGAGGTCCTAAGTACCTTGAGGGTCTGGGAAAGTGCCAATTACGATGATTAAGGAGAATGGGCAACTGGGACACTGAGGGTGTGGCAGAAGGTGGAGTCTTCCCTGACTCAAAGAAAGGGAGGTGCGTTGTGTGAGGAGTGGGTGGAGAGTGGGGGGATGTAGATACCACCTGCCCTTTCATCTCGCCTCCCATAATGCATGCATTCAAGAGCAAAGACAGCCATTCTTATAAAACAACTGAGTTCTCAGACTCATCATGATGCGAGACTCTTACCTCAAACACTTGAAGAGCCTACCTGTTTGCTAGGATTTATTTACCAGTTTTCTCACAAATCTCTGCAATAGCTGTCAGATTGTGTCAACAGCAATAAAGAAATGATATATCTGTGCTTCTTGATCACATATTCTGAGTCCCTGGAGAAGAAATGGTGCCTTGAAGAACAATGGTGAAGCAGAACCATCCATGATGCTCTCATCACCTTTCCAAACTTGTTTTGTGTGATGCCCTTTTTGTGTTATTTTCAAAAGAGGAACCGGATGTTTTCCTAAAGGGAAATTTCTAGCATCCTCTTTCTGAAAAATAAGACACTGGAACTGAGGGACCATCCTCTCAGGATTTCCCAGGTTATGACCACAATAAAGTCATGGATGACATCACCTATAGGAGAGAGTTTTTCTAGAACTGATGCAGTAAGTAGCATATAAGAAGTAATTGTGGCCAGGCACAGTGGCTCACGCCTGTAATCCCAGCAGTTTGGGAGGCTGAGGCGGGAACATCACTTGAGTCGGGAGTTTGAGACCAGCCTAGCCAACATGGTGAAACCCCATCTCTACTAAAACTACAAAAATTAGCTGGGCATGGTGGCACATGCCTGTAATTCCAGCTACTCGGGAGGCTGAGGCATGAGAATCACTTGAACCCAGGAGGTAGAGGTTGCAGTGAGCCAAGATCATGCCACTGCACCCCAGCCTGGGCGACAGAGTGAGACTCTGTCTCAAAAAAAAAAAAAGAAGTAATCGCTAAATTTTATAAGAATTCCTAGATACTCAAACACTCTTCCTTACCAATCCAAAATTAGCCAGAAAATGAGAATAATTTTTCTTTACATTTGTTAGCGAGGCTAAGATTAAAAACAGAAAAACCAAACCAAAGATGTGTGGGACTTTTTTCATAGCAAAATAGAAAGTACCTGGAAGACAATCCACATAAAATCATTTCAAGAGAAGTAATGCTGACACATCTGCTGAGGAACTGTTAATCAGAACGTTTAGACCAGATCCAAGGATGTCAACCCATTGGCTCCTCTGCTGATTATTTTGGGACAGAACCAAATTTCAAAAGGAAAAGAAGTATAAGATAACACTTAAATAAACCTTGCCAATTCTGAGTTAGAAACTATTAGCAAATATGCTCAGCACTTCTTTCATCAAAGAGAGTCAAATACAGTTTTGTGTTTGATACAGACTGTTTAAAGTGTTTAAGATAAGTATCACTTATTTCAAAATAAAAAATATTAAGGCCCATAAGGAGTAAGGTCTTGGAAGAGGGAAGAAGGGAATGAATTCAAGAGCTCATGGGAAGGAAATAAGATAGAGAAACTTGAAGGGAAGGCAGGGAAAGATGGCATGGGACAAAGGTGGATAAGGGGGTCAAGTGCTTTCCCCTTTATTGAATGGTATCAGTAAAGCAGGAAAGGGGGAGGGGTTACCTCAGTTTCCCTCACTAGACTGCAAGATCTGTTAGGGCAGGGACTGGCTCTGTTCTGTCTCTAGTATAATACCCTCTGCCCAGCACAGTATATAGCATATTTTTGATTCTCAGTTAGAATTTGCTAAATAAAAGGAATGAAAGAATGTGGGCATTAGGGACTTAGAAGAATGGAAAATGCTGGGAATCGCTGTGTTAGGAACTGTGCTCTGGAATCAACAAGAAATGAATAATGAGGTTGCTAAACTGAGGTTAGGTGGTATGCACTTAAAGAGAATTGAATCAGCATTTTTCTGAAGTTCAGAAGAAAGAACAGAAAAAGCAGGCAGATGGGAATTGGCATGACCAGCAGAGTGGAATGGAAACAGGGTAAGAGAGTTTCGTATGCATGTGAGGGTGATGAAAGCCAGGCTGGAAATCAGGTCAAGGGTGGAGATAGACTGAAAACGGCAATAGACTGACAAGGTCATGAGATTACAGGCACTTCTGAAGGCTTTAGACAAAGAGCATGAAACACCAGGATAGCAGATAGCATATAGCTTTGTAGCACATAGATTTGTAATAGGATAAGTGTCCAACTCAAATATATACCCTGAATTCTGTGAGTGTTCAGACATGGACTGTGTCTGATGTGTTTTCTCTAGTAGCTCAGTTTGTTGATTAAATAAATTTTAAAAACAGGAGAGAAGGAAGAAAATGAGTTAAAGTCTTGCTTGACGTGTTATATCTATTGAAATTATGAGCTTAGATTTTATGGATATAAATGTGTGTGTGTGTGTGTGTGTGTGTGTAATACATACTCACACATAAATACATATACCATCCATAAACATCCACAGATATTTTCTGCAATATTGAGGTTGATAACAATGACTAGATAATCCGTCTGTTAAGTTGTGTTCAATCTTCCCTACTGTGGGATGGGGCCAAGATATGGCAAATATAGGCTGGGCTTGAGGACCCAGGGGGTAGGCTAGAGATGTGGTGCTGCTGAGGGCAGAGAACTAGATCCAAATTCCTGGGTACATATAAAGTTGAAACATCTTGTTCAGAGGTCACTTACTGAAAAGGGAGGACCTAGAGGTGAAAAGGTGTGGTCTCACCAGCATCAGAGATCATGAAACTGGCCAGGTTAAACAGAGGGGCAAATTAGCAGACACCATAGAGGCAGATCCAGAATTACTTTGTAATTTTATAATTTATAAATTTACACAGTTACATTGTAACTACTTTTTGGAAGACTCAGAAACCAAACCCTCTGCAAAAACCCTTCAGGCTCTTAAGTTCTCTGCCTTCAGTATCAAACATGTTTCTTCCTCTAGGATTTTCTATTAAAAATCGATGCTTTTAAGCTGGGTGCAGTGGCTCATGCCTATAATCCCAGCACTTTGGGAGGCCAGGGCAGGTGGATCACCTGAGGTCAGGAGTTCGAGACCAGCCTGACCAACATGGTGAAACCCCATCTCTACTAAAAATACAAAAAATTAGCTGGGTGTGGTGGTAGGCACCTGTAATTCCAGCTACTCGAGAGGCTGAGGCAGGAGAATGGGTTGAATCTGGGAGGCGGAGGTTGCAGTAAGCTGAGGTTGTGCCATTGCACTCCAGCCTGGGTGACAGAGTGAGACTCTGTCAAGAAACGAAAGAAAGAAAGAGAGAAAGAGAGAGAGAGAGAGAGAAAGAAAAAAAAGAGAAAGAGAGAAAGGAAGGAGGGAGGGAGGGAGGAAGAAGGAGGAAGGAAGGAAGAAGAAAGAGAAAGAAAGAAAAAAGATAGATCAATGCCTTTAATCAATTTTCCTATCATCTCTTGTTAAAATGTCTTGTCATGAGGTTCTGTTTATTTATTTTGAATTTTCTTGAAGCAAACGCGTAGATTCATATTTGGGTTTCTCAGGTTGGAAATTCTTCGTTTGTGAAAAATCAATGCAAATGTATGTTAGAAGCCTAATTAAAAGAAAACAGTGATTCATTACTAGATGGGGGTAAAGCTGGAGTAGGGTTTGGACAGAGGAGAGAATGAAAGGAACTTCCACTCTCCTCCAGATTTCCTTAGCCTTTAAAATGTAGTATTTCAAGGGAATCCGTTGTTTGTTTTAAAGGAAAACAAGAATTCCACACTTGTTTTCCTGTTGGGTCTATAAATCAGTAAATATTAAGGTGGAAACAAAAGAAATACTTCTTTGTGATTAATCATCAACTTTAGTCATCCAAACTCTTGAACTTGATTGTGTTGCAGATTGTACTTCTGAAAATAGTCTCAAGTATTGTTTCTATACCCCAAAATGCTTGCCACTAAATTATTCCTGTTCTATTCAACACTGAAATACAGAGAAGATCATTTAAAAGGGCTCAGGTGATCTATGGAACTAACTTTATAAATCTAGATTGGGCTTCCTCCGCTGTAAAAAATAAATTATAGTAGCAACTTCAGTGCGTGGGAATTTTCTTTGAACAAAGTCATCTCAAAATCACAGCTCTGTAGTAATTGTTCAGTTTTTCCCTCATGTCCTTGGGATACATTGTACAAAGTTTTGCTTTTATCACAGGATACTAAACCCTTAGAAACAATTTGAAATTGAATACAGATCTCTGGCCCCGAGACCTCAGATAAATTTTTCTCCCTTGCTGAGTTATCCAACCATTTAAAAATCTTACTTTCTTTGATCGTTGACAGGAATGTTGGCTTGGCACAGTCATTTTACAAACAACTTGTGATGTTTATTGAAAACTCCCAAGTATGAATTTCAACAAGTTAACACAGGGCCCTAAATTTTCCCTTCCAGCCGTAAATATCAGCTGATATGTTCAAGTTATTATATGTCATCTCTTGCCTATCTTTTTATATCACACAAACTTTCAATTAGCCATTTTGGGTTCTGACCACATTTGCTAGGAAATTACTATTTAAATATGTCTTCCCCTAACACATTTCTAATGGGATTCCCCTGGCAAAGGTAGATGAAATTTTAAAAACTGGAGCCGTACTAGAAACAGAATTGTTTTTGGTAATTGCTGATGAGTTTCTTGGCTAGCATACGTGCAGTTAATGTGACAATTCTAAGAATGGATGGCAGAAAAGAAGGGTGAAACGTGGTCGTCCTGCAAAAACAGGCTGTCCAGCAGGAGTTATTTTCTACTTAGTTGCCTTTCTCTACTGTTTTCTTCTTACTGTTTCAGTGCTGAGATTCTGCCAAGAATATGAATTAAATACAATGTGAAAGGAAAAGGAAAATATTCAGATAAAACTTCCAAAAATGATATTACAGAGAAGAATAAAGTTTTCTTTCTTCCTTAAAAACTTTCTATGAAATACTACCTTCAAATAAAAACCATTGAGTCCTGTATCCCATCATCTTAAAATAACACTCTGGGTGACAGCTAATATTTATGGGCTTACCTCATTTTATTGTGCTTTGCTTTATTGCACTTCACAGTTTTTTTTTTTTGTTGTTTTTGTTTACAAATGGAAGGTTTGTGGCAACCCTGCATCCAGCGAGTCTATTGGCAACATTTTTCGGCAGCCTGTGCTCATTTCATGCCTCTGTGTCGTATTTTGGTAATTCTCACAATATTTCAAACTTTCAAGTTATTATTATTTCTGTTATGGTGATCTGTAATCAGTGATCTTTGATGTTAATATTGCAATTGTTTTGAAGTGCCATGAACCACTCCCACCGCAGACAGTGAACTTAATAAATGTGTGTGTGTGTTCTGACTACTCCACTGACCAGCCATTCCCCCATCTCTTCGTCTTCTTGGGCCTCCCTATTCTTGGAAACACAATCTTGAAATTGGGCCAATTAGTAACCCTACAATGACATCTAAGTGTTCAGGTGAAAGGAAGAGTTGCATGCTTCTCACTTTAAACCAAAAAACAAGAAATGATTAAGCTTAATGAGGAAGGCAGGCCAAAAGCTGAGATAGGCTGAAAGCTAGGCCTCTTATGCCAGTTAGCCAAGTTGTAAATGCAAAGGAAAAGTTCTTGAAGGATGTTAAAATTGCCACTCCAGTGAACTCATAAATGAAACAGCCTTATTGCTAATTTGGAGAAAGTTTAAATGGTCTGAATAGAAGATTAAACCTTAAGCCAAAGCCTAATCCAGGGCAAGGCCCTAACTCCCTTCAATTTTATGAAAGCTGAGAGGTAAGGAAGCTTCAGAAGAAAAGTTTGAAGCTAGCAGAGGTTGGATCATGAGGTATAAGGAAAGAGTTTGTTTTGTGCCATGAAAGTACAAGGTGAAGCAGGAAGTGCTGATGTAGAAGCGGCAGCAAGTTATCCAGAAGATCTAGCTAAGATCATTAATAAAAGGGACTATACTAAACAACAGATTTTCAATATAGACTAAACAGACTCATATAGGAAGAAGATACCATTTGGACTTCATTGAGAGGAGAAGTCAATGCTTGGCTTCAAAGCTTCAAAGAAGAGGCTGACTCTCTCCTTAGGGGCTAATGGAGGGGTGACTTTACGTTGAAGCCAGTGTTCATTTACCATTCCACAAATGCTAGGGCTTTTAAGAATTAAGCTAAATTATGTCAGGGTATTGATAAAGAAAAGAAAAAGAATTTTGCTAAACCTACTTTACACGTGCTCTAGAAACGGAACAACAAAGCCTGCATGATCACATATCTGTTCACAGCATGGTTTACTGAATATTTTAAGCCACTGTTAAGAACTACTGCTCAGAAAAAAGATGTCTTTCAAAATATTATGTCTCACTGACAATTCACCTAGTCACCCAAGAACTCTGATGTATAAGGAGATTAATATTGTTTTCATACCTGTTAACCCAACATCCATCTGCAGCCCATGGATGAAAGAGTAATTTCAACTTTCAAGTCTTATTATTTAAGAAATACATTTTGTAAGGCTATAGCTTCCATAGATAGTGATTCCTCTGATGGATCTGGGTGAATTGAAAACTTTCTGTAAAAATCCACCAATCTGGAAGCTATTTGTCATTCATGGGAAGCGTTCAAAATATCAACATTAACAGCAGCTTGAAAGAAGTTGACTCCAAATCTCATGCATGACTTTGAGGGATTCAAGACTTCAGGGGAGGAACCACAGATGTGGTAGAAATAGCAAGAGAACTAGAACTGGAAGTGAAGCCTAAGATGTGACTGAATTGCTGTAGTCTCATGATAAAACTTGAACAGGTGAGTAGTTGATCCCTTATGGAAGAGGAAAGAAAGTAGTTTCTTTAGATGGAATCTACTCTTGGAGAAGATGCTGGAAACATTGTTGAAATGGCAACAAAGGATTTAGAAGATTTCATAAACTTAGTTGATAAAGCAGCAGCAGAGTTTGAGAGGATTGATTCCAATTTTGAAAGAACTTCTACTGTGGGTAAAATGCTGCCAAGCAGCAGTGCATGCTACAGAGAAATCTTTTCTGGAAGGAAGAGTCAATCGATGTGGCAAACTTCATTGTTATCTTATTTTAAGAAATTGCCACAGCTACCCTAACTCTCAGCAACCACCACCCTGATCATTCAGCCACCATCAACATCGAGGCAAGACTCTCCACCAGCAAAAAGATTATGTCTTTGACTTGCTGAAGGCTCAGATGATCATTAGTATTTTTTAGCAATGAAGTATTTTTAAATTAAGGTATATACATTTTTACACGTAATGCTATTGCTCACTTAATAGCCCACAGTATAATGTAAATATAACTTTTATATAATAGGAAACCATAAATTTGTGTGACTCGTTTTATTGCAATATTTGTTTTATTTTGGTGGTCTGGAACTGAACCCACAATATCTTCAAGGTATGCCTGTATTGAGCTATTACTAAGTGTGCTAAATGCTTTATGTGTATTATTTTATCTAATCCACATAGAAACCCTATGAAGAAGCTTTTTTTATTACCTTCATTATAAAAATGAGAAAACAGGCCTAAAGGACCTTGATGTATGGGCATTCATCACCCTGATATAGTCATTTTAGACCTTGTACTGGAAGGGCTCTGAGAATCCAAATGCACCTGTTATTTTTCCACCCAGTGAATATTAGCACCTACAAGTATAATCAGTATGGGGATAGAGGCTGGTTATAGTATTTTTCAACTTTTAAAAGGTTTTCTTCAGTAATTCTGCTTCTAGGCATATAACCTAGAGAAACTCTCCTGCATGAGCAAGAAGATACATGTATGAAAATGTGTATTTACATTGCAGTCAAAATGAATAAACTAAATTTCCATGTATCAACATGGGTAGATCTTGAAAATAGTGTTTTGTTGTTGTTCTTGTTGTTGTTTTTTAAAAAATAAAGGCTATAAAATGATACATTCAGTATAAAATCATTTATGTAAAATTTTGCTTAGTAAAAACTATTTAAAATATAAAACAATAGAATATGTTATTTGTGAATTTGTACTTATGTTGCAGAAGTATAAAAATGTGAACCAGATAGACTAGGCACAGTGGCTCATGCCTGTAATCCCAGCACTTTGGGAGGCTGAGGCAGTTGGGTCACCTGAGGTCAGGAGTTCGAGACCAGCCTGGCCAACATGGTGAAACCCCATCTCTACTAAAAACACAAAAATGAGCCAGGCATGGTGGCGGGCACCTATAATCCCAGCTACTTGGGAGGCTGAGGGAGGAGAATTGCTTGAACCCGGGAGGCAGAGGTTGCAGTGAGCCAAGACCCTACCATTGCACTCCGTCCTGGGCAACAAGAGCAAAACTCCATCTCGGAAAAAAAAAAAAAAAAAAAAAAGGCTGGACGTGGTGGCTCACGCCTGTAATCCCAGCACTTTGGGAGGCTGAGGTAGTTGGGCCACCTGAGGTCAGGAGATGGAGACCAGCCTGGCCAACATGGTGAAACCTCATCTCTACTAAAAATACAAAAATTAGCCGGGCATGGTGGTGTGTGCCTGTGATCCCAGCTACTCAGGAGGCTGAGGCAGGAGAATCACTTGAACCTGGGAGCGGGAGGTTGCAATGAGCCAAGATTGTGCTGCTGCACTCCAGCCTGGATGACAGAGTGAGACTCTGTCTCAAAAAAAAAAAAAAAAAAAGTGAACCAGATAGGTAAAACTTCAGGATAGCAGTTACTTGAGGGAAGAAAGGAATGGTGCACTAGGGGAAGGTGCAAAGTAGGCCTCAACTCCATTTCTATGTTTCATTTATCTTGTTTTAAATAATAATACAAATATGAGAAAAGTTAACATTTATTCTTACAGGGTCTACATGAATTTATTACCTTATTTTCTGAAAGCTTTTGTGTTTAAAAAAAAAAAACTTTCATCCTAAGAAAAATTTATATTCTTGCTGGAAAAGAGCAGGAATCACCATATAAAACATAATATCACTAAAATTTTAGCTTACCAATTTTTTTGAAGCAGGTTTAACTACAAGCTCAATTTATCCATAAAATAACTTAGTAAACCATCCATAGAATGTCTATCTTTGAGTCTTGGAAACTCCATGTATCCTCCAAAATGAACTAGTTGTAAAATATATTCCTCAGTAACTTGATTATGGTGAATTTCTTTATTCAGCTTTACATTAGCTGCAAACCACAGGGTGCCAGTCCCTACAACCTCTCACAGCATTATCCAGGGCAACAGGAAGAACAGTTGCCTGGGGATTGCTCTGGGCCATGTGCTTCTGGCCATAATTCCTTCTTGTGGGTTACTGTTATCATCTGGACTGTGCATTCCCAAATCTGATTCCCCCAACCACCATTCTTCCTCTCCCTTTCTTCGTTTCCAACAGCACAGGATTTCACTCTGAGGGTAAACAACCATGCATGCTATCAAATTAGGCTATGTAAATCCGGTAGTGAGTGTTCTTTGTTGCATTATTTGGTATCAAGGGTCTGGGTCATATCTAAAAGTGTTCCAGCTTGAAAATTAATTTAATCTCTTGTTTGTTTGCTTTTGTTTGGAATCATTTCACTCTCTAGATAATAATGTAGTTGAGGAATGCTGAAGCCAGCATTATTTGAAGTGCTACTCATTGCTTACAGTTATATTTCATAAGTGTGGAAATTATTCTGTGTATACATTTAAATATAATCCTTTTCAGTTATATAACAATTAGCACCCATTTTTTGTGTGCATGTATTCATATACTTTTTTTATATTTGCCTTGTTTCAAAATTGATAAAAGGGCTACAAATATACATAAAATATAGCACCAGAAAAATTCAATCTGAAGGCAGTGAAGAAATAGGAACAGAGAATTTAAGCCAAGAGTGAGTTAAGTATATAAAATACATCCTTTTAAATCTTATACACAGACCGGAAGGAGACCACATATAAGGCTTTAAGCTTTTTCACAGCCAAGGGAAATACTGTCAGTTCCACAATTAGGTTTCCAGAAGGCAAAAACAAATGGGGATAATAAACAAGGGAAACACAACTATACCAGGTGCTAAAACCAAAGAAAAATATTTTCTAGATATTGTCAGAGAGAGTAAATATAGCAACAAGTTTCATGGCTCCTATAAATCCCTTAACGTAGGTCCGAAGTATTATACCACAGGGGATTCTTTAAGGAAATCTGAGGGGAGGAAGGAGCCATGGCATGGGGTCAGGGGCTGGAGAGGGTGGGGAGGGGATGGTCTAGGCCCTATCCAGGGGCAAAAATGTCACAACAGTTGGCCTTGACATGAGGCTCATTACCAGGGTGACCGTGTAATCTATTGTCTAACTCAGGACACTTTGAGAATGAAAGAGGGTACTGTTAATAAGCAGGTCCCCACAATAGGTGTAAGCCATGAGCGTCCTGAGCAAGCTGCCAAATATGGTCACTCTAAGTCATTGCTCATCACCTGCTGACATCCTGCCCCAGTGCATCCTGCCACTCTAGACCTAGTGAGCCAACCTCATCCTGTCAAACATGGAGTTTGTCTAACCAGCTCAATTTGTAGAAGCCTCTGGAGGATTCTGGTCCAGGTCAGCAGCACAGTGTGGGCTTGCCTGTGAGTCAGTCAAACAGGGAAGGGAACCGAGAAAGACTGGAGTAGGCAAATGGGAACAGTCGCCTGAGAATCCATCAAGAAGAGCTTTGGGGATATGTCAGAAGAATGGGTGGGAGGGGAAATAAAGAAGATTCTAAGTAATTGCATGGGTCCCATGAAGAGGAAGAAACAATTTCCTTTCCCCTGGCACTCTCTGAAGGGCCCAGTGAGAGATCTAGTGGAAGAAAACTTCCTGAAGTTGGGATATTATCATAATGACTGAAACACTTACGAGAGGTGACAGCGTGCTGGCAGTCCTCAGAGCCCTCGCTTGCTCTCGGCACGTCCTCTGCCTGGGCTCCCACTTTGGCGGCGTTTGAGGAGCCCTTCAGCCCACCACTGCCCTGTGAGAGCCCCTTTCTGGGCTGGCCAAGGCTGGAGCCCACTCCCTCAGCTTGCAGGGAGGTGTGGAGGGAGAGGCGCGAGCGGGAACCCGGGCTGCGTGAGGCGCTCGCGGGCCAGCTGGAGTTCCGGGTGGGCGTGGGCTTGGCAGGCCCCGCACTCAGAGCAGCCGGCCAGCGCTGCTGGTCCCGGGCAATGAGGGACTTAGCACCCGGGCCAGCGGCTGCGGAGGGTGTACTGGGTCCCCCAGCAGTGCCAGCCCACCGGCGCTGCGCTCGATTTCTCACCGACCCTTAGCTGCCTTCCGGCAGGGCAGGGCTCGGGACCTGCAGCCCGCCATGCCTGAGCCTCCCACCCACTCCATGAGTTGCTGTGCGGCCTGAGCCTCCCCCAGGAGCACCACCCCCTGCTCCACGGCGCCCAGTCCCATAGACCACCCAAGGGCTGAGGAGTGCGAGCACACGGTGCGGGACTGGCAGGCAGCTCCAACTGCAGCCCCGGTGCGGGATCCACTAGGTGAAGCCAGCTGGGCTCCTGAGTCTGGTCAGGACGTGGAGAGTCTTTATGTCTAGCTCAGGGGTTGTAAATACACCAAACAGCACCCTGTGTCTAGCTCAGGGTTTGTGAGTGCACCAGTCCACGCTCTGTATCTAGCTGTTGTGGTGGGGCCTTGGAGAACCTTTGTGTTGATACTCTGTATCTAACTAATCTGATGGGGACATGGAGAACCTTTATATCTAGCTCAGGGATTGTAAACGCACCAATCAGCACCCTGTCAAAACAGACCACTTGGCTCTACCAATCAGCAGGATGTGGGTGGGGCCAGATAAGAGAATAAAAGCAGGCTGCCCGGGACAGCAGTGGCAACCCGCTGGGGTCCCCTTCCACACTGTGGAAGTTTTGTTCTTTCGCTCTTTGCAGTAAATCTTGCTACTGCTCATCCTTTGGGTCCACGCTGCTTTTATGAGCTGTAACACTCACCGCGAAGGTCTGCTGCTTCACTCCTGAGCCAGCGAGACCACAAGCCCACCGGGAGGAAGGAACAACTCCAGACGCGCCATCTTAAGAGCTGTAACACTTGCCGCGAAGGTCTGCAGCTTTACTCCTGAGCCAGCGAGACCACGAACCCACCAGAAGGAAGAAACTCGGAACACATCTGACCATCAGAAGGGACAAACTCCAGACGCGCCACCTTAAGAGCTGTAACACTCACCACGAGGGTCCACAGCTTCATTCTTGAAGTCAGTGAGACCAAGAACCCACCAATTCCAGACACACTTATGCTGTGGTTCTCAAACATGTGATATGAATTACCTGGAGAGCTTCTGGAAAACTAGATTCTAGCACCCCAACCCCATCAATAATGAGTCTGTTAGTCTGCTATGAAACTCAGAAATCTATTTTAACAGCAAGATTAGCCACGCGTGGTGGCACACACCTGTAGTCCCAGCTACTCAGGAGGCTGAGGTGGGAGGATCGCTTGAGTCCAATAGGTCAAGGTGATTGCACTGCACCACTGCACTCCCACCTGGGCAACAGAGTGAGACCTTGTCTCAACAACAACAACAACAAAAAACGAAGAAGAAGAAAAATTTCTATGACTCTGCTGGGAAAGAAACTGAATCAATTTGGAAATCAGTATATTTAGTCACATAAGGACAGGTAAGGAGGAGAGTCAAGAAGTAGCACATTCCAATGATCAATTGTGCTGAATGAGAATCTCTTTCTCCCTGGACAAGGCCCCAGACTGCCTCCCTAAGCCAGGTGAAATGATGGTGGAGAATAAAGCCCCCAAGCTCCCATTCATTCCTGGTTGTATTTTTCCCCCCCAGTGAAACAAACATAAGGCCAAGCTTCTTGTCTTTGATGTCCTGAAGCACAATTAATGGTACCCTGTCCTGTGTTTATATCATATGTACTTTATTGGCTCTTATATTTGAGTATACATATATCATCCAGGCTGGAGTGCAGTGGTGTGATCTTGGCTCACTGCAGCCTACAACTCCCAGGCTTAAGTGATCCTTTCACCTTAGCCTCCTGAGTAGCTGGGACTACAGGTGTGTGCCACCATGCGTGGGCACACGACAAAACTCCTAGAGCTGGGTTTTGTCATGTTGCCTAGGCCCAAATCATCTGCCTGCCTCAGCCTCCCAAAGTGCTGGGATTACAGGCATGTGCCAGCACACTGGCCTAGAGTGATTTTCTCCATGTCAGTTTCCCTGGCAAGTTTACAAGCTGCTCAAGGAGAGGGACGATACTTTACCATATTGGTGTCTCACAGCACCTAGGGAAGGCATGTCATGTGCATAGCTAAGCTTCTTTGCCTGCTTCCTTCTTCTCTCACTAGGTGTCAGGCATTAAGTTCTCTACCTTCAAAGTTTAGTGGGAAAGGCCTACAAATATTGACAATGAAGTACTTTATACAGAAAAATTATAGAGGTAAGCATGGTTGTTGTGGAGCTAGGGAATGTGAGCTTGATTTAGCCTGTCAGGACCAGTGAGAGTTGATAGAAATGAGCCAGGCAGAGGAGAGGGGAGGGGGCATTTTAGGCATAGTAGCATCTGCAAAGCTAGGTAGTACCTACAAAGAGAAAGAAAGTTAGCAGGGTGTGTGAGAAAGAGAAGAGAAGGAAGACAGGAAAGGATGGGGGGATTTGTGGTACTGCTAGTACCTTACTGTGGCTAAAGAAATGTTCACTTAGGCTGTGACACCAGGGAAGGGGCCAGGGGTAGGGTTAAGAGAAGAGCATGAGCTCTGGAGCCAGCCTGCTGGATGGTCCAAATCCCAGCTCTGCCACTTAGCTACGTAACTTTCAGCAAATTACTTAAACTCTTGTGCCTCAGATCCTAATTTTGGAGCTTTAGGGACTCTTGATGATAAACTAAGTGGCTTAATACTTATAAAGCAATCAGAATAGTGCCTGTCATATAGTATATGTACTCAATAAAAAGTATATATAGTATGTGTACTCAATAAAGAGAACATATAGTGTACTATATATAGTATATATAGTATGTACTCAATAAAGAGTAGTTCTCGGCTGGGCACGTGGCTCATGCCTGCAATCCCAGCACTTTGTAAGGCTGAGCTGGGCAGATTACTTAAGCCCAGGAGTTCAAGACCCACCTGAGCGACATGGCAAAACCTCGTCTCTACAAAAAATACAAAAATTAGCCAGGCTTGGTGGCATGTGCCTGAAGTCCCAGCTACTCATGAAGCTGAGGGGGGAAGATTGTTTAAGCCCAGGAGGTGGAGGTTGCAATGAGCCAATATTGAGCCACTGGGTGACAGAGTAAGACCCTGTTTCAAAAAAAAAAAAAAAAAGTAGTTCTCTTTCTCTTTACTTGCCACTTTTATTCCATTCCATGCAAGTTTGACTGATTATACCTCTAAAACCAAAACCAAAACCAAAACCATCCACTTCTGTCTCCACAGTCTCCACCTTGGTTCAAAGAACTATGACATCTTTACTGGATTCCTGGAATAGCCTCTTAACTGGTCTCCCTACTTCCACTCTTGCTCTGCCTTAATCTGATCCACAGAACAGCCTGAGTGATCCTTTTCAAAGACAAATCAGATGTCACGCTGATTCAACATCTATTGTCTCATCACACTTCATACCAACCATTTAGAATTCTCCTTACCATACCTAAAAAGGTATTAAATCATCCAGCTGCCTCCTACTTTTCTGACCACCCCCCGTCCCCTGGCCCACGTCATACTCCCCTCCCTTTTACTATGTTCAGCCTCTAGCTGCCTTGAATTTGACAAGTGTTTCTGGCTAAGACCTTTGCATCTGCTGTTCCTCCGTCTTCCCCACCTCCTAACTGGTTTGCCTTCTTCTTGTCTTATAGAATCCAGCTCAAATGTCAGAAGAATTGATGTTAGTTTGAGAGACCAAACTAAGTTACAGCCTCTCTGGTTTCTGTTACTCTGGTAAGTGTATTTCCTTTTCATTATTTTTCCTTCTTTATTACTCATCCCCCAATGTAAGCACCATGCAAACGGATATGTAGGCTTTTTCATTGCTGTAGTCTCGGTGCCTGTAATGGCAAACACCCCATCCCCAATATAGTAAGCATTCAAATGTTTATCGAATTGATGCTAAATGAATTAGAAGAGAGGAGGGAAACAAAAGAGAATACTGCCAAAAATTAAGGCACCTGGGACCAATTAGGCTTTTGCAGTATTCCAGTGAGAAATGATGAGGCCCTGGCAGTGGTTTCCAACCTTGGTCGTGCATTGGAATTACCTGGAAAGAGGTTATTTATTTATTTTTGTTGTTGTTGTTGTTTTGTTTTGTTTTGTTTGAGATGGAGTCTCGCTCTATTGCCCAGGCTGGAGTGCAGTGGCACAATCTCAGCTCACTGCAACCTCTGCCTCCCAGGTTCAAGCGACTCATGCCTCAGTCTCCTGAGGAGCTGGGATTACAGGAGTGTGCCACCATGCCCAGCCAATTTTTGTATTTTTTATAGAGATGAGGTTTCATCATGTTGTCCAGGCTGGTATCAAACTCCTGGCCTCAAGTGATCCACTCACCTAAGCCTCCCAAAGTGCCGGGATTACAGGCGTGAGCCACTGCGCCCGGTTTTCTTTCTTTCTTTCTCTCCCTTCCTCCTTCCCTTCTTTCATTCTTTCTTGAGACAGGGTCTCACTCTGTCGCCCAGGCTGGAGGCCAGTGGTGTGACCAGGGCTCACTGCTGCCTTGACCTCCTAAGGCTATGGAGATGATCCTCCTGCCTCAGCCCCCTGGAGTAGCTGGGACTGCAGACGTGGGCCACCATGCCAGGCTAATTTTTGTATTTTCGCCATCTTGCTCAGGCTGGTCTTGAACTCCTGGACTCAAGTGATCCAACCACCTCTGCTTCTCAAAGTGCTAGGACTACAGGTGTGTGCTACCGTGCCCAGCACACTTGGGGAGTTTTAAAAACTACTGATGCCTGAGCACCACCCTCAGTGATTCTGATTTAATTGTTGGGTGCAACGTGGACATAAGAATATGCAGCCAAAGTTGAAAACACTGCTCTAAAAGCAGAGGGAGATATAGAACAGAGAGCACAGGGATATTTCCGGGGTATAATAAACAGGACTTGGTGGTTAGTTATGAATTGGAAGGGACAAAAAGAATGGGGCCTGGGAACAATCCTAGGTTTCTGGCTTGTGTCTGGGTGAATGAAAGAAGCATGCTTTGAGGAAAGGACAAACTACATCTTGGACATCCTGAGTCTGAGGTGCCTCTAGGAATTCAAGTTGGGGATGTTCAATAGGTATTTGTTTTTTAATAGATTTATTTGGCCTAGTGAAGAATAGAAAGTCCTTCTAATTTTTAGGAAGACAAGAAAGCCAGAAGCAGCATCTCTGGAAAATACGACCGTTGTACAGAGTGTAAGACCATTTTCATTCCGCACAGCTTCTTTATTCAAAATCCCCTTTCAAGCCAGTGCCCCATCTGTGCTGAAATGTTGTTTAACATGTTGATATATTTTCTTTTTTTTTTTTTTTTTTTTTTTTGAGTCGGAGTCTCGCTCTGTCGCCCAGGCTGGAGTGCAGTGGCGCGATCTCGGCTCACTACAAGCTCCAACGCCCGGGTTCACGCCATTCTCCTGCCTCAGCCTCCCGAGTAGCTGGGACTACAGGCGCTCGCCACCACGCCCAGCTAATTTTTTGTATTTTTAGTAGAGACGGGGTTTCACTATGTTAGCCAGGATGGTCTCGATCTCCTGACCTCGTGATCCGCCCGCCTCGGCCTCCCAAAGTGCTAGGATTACACGCGTGAGCCACCGCTTCCGGCCAGCATATTGATATATTTTCAAGAAGGATATTATGTATGGGTACTTAACTTAGTATTCTTGTGCTATCTGTAGGCTTAAAGCATCCTATATGTAAAGTCGCTGGCAGCCTTCAAGTAGCATTTAAAGGTATAACAGCTTTAAAACTTCCCATAAATGAAAATAAACATACCCATAATTACTTCCTTTAAGATTCGAGGCCAAAGACACTTAAACCTAAACTGCCTAGCTTGTTCAATTTTCTAATTGGTAAACATTTACTGGGTTACCAAAGACACCAAGTACATTCGGAAAGACCATGGCTCCTTGGTTTGTTTCTAATTTAAATTACACAGACACACTAAACAAGGACTGGGAGAGTGATATATTTAGTTAAGTAACAGATGGCAAATGGACATTCTGTCCAGCCTCTATCACATTCGTTTCTCAGTATTCCATGTTAGAGTGATCTAAATCTTCAAGAGAATAAACCAGGAGGAAATGCACCAGGCCCAGACGGAATTTGTTTATTCAACTAAGAATATCAAGACTAGTGTAGATTGAAACATTCAAAGGGGATATGACTGGCTGAAAAGATATGAGAGGAAGGAACAAATAAAGCTGGATTAAAGTAATTAGGAATGTATTAGAGATGAAATAGGAATTCTGATTACTTGACTGCAAAATAGTAAAAAAAAATGAAATAAAAGAGATGAATGGAAGATACTCTCCAAACCCTCACGTAGGCTTGCTATTGTGGCTAAGTACTGTTCCTAACAGCCTCTGCAAAGACAGGTCCACTAAGAGGGCGGCTGCAGACGCACAGAGTGCAGCCGTCCTCTGAGAAAGGACATTTCCTCGCCGAGAGCTGCAACATCCCGGCACTTCCCTCCCTCGGCCTGCCAATCTAGCAGGTGAACCCTGAGAACACAAAGGAATGAATAATGCCGGGCAAACTGCCAAGAGCCAGGGTCGCCGAGGCTGGCAACTCCCTTCAACCGGGCGCAGCTCCAGCCACCCCGACCTGTCCTTGGAGGAGACGCTCTCTGGGCCACGGAGAACCGGCCAGGGAGACACCGGCCCCACTGCCCGGCGCGCTCGAGGCGAAGTCCCCTCCGCCAGGGACAGGCGTGGGGGCCGCAGTCGAGGCCACCCGGGTGCAGCGGGGCGGCTCCTGCGCGGGCGCGGAACGAACGTGCGCAAGGGAGCAACCGCGTCCAAAGCCGCCCGCAGCGGGCCCGGTGGGCGTGACGCCATGACGCACAGCACGCGGGCGGCGCGCCGGGGCGGGGCGGGGCGGCCGGGGGCGGGAGGAAGAAGTGGGAGGAGGAGGAGGGGAAAGCGGGGGCTGCGGGAGGGGGAGGTGGTAGTTGCGGCGCTGGTTCCCGGGAGCAGCCGTCGAGCCACAACTGCGGAGGAGGAGTTCGGGAAAGCAGCCGTCGGGACTCCTCCCCTCCGTCGTCTCCGCCCCGGTTGAGAGGCGCCTCGGCGCATCGGAGGGACCCTCCCCCGCGCTTCCTCAGGCTGCTGTCGCCGCTGCTGGGAGATGGGCCTACTCGCCCGCCACCCTGCGCTGCCGCCGCTCTGAGGAGTTAAAGGTACGGGCGGGCACCCGGAGGAGCTTGCGCCCCGGAGCGGGAGAGAAGGGGCGGCTCTCGCTTACGACCCAGGGAGCTCTGGCTGGGCCGCAGCCCTAGCGACCCTGCCCGGGACAGAAATGGATTCGGAAGTCCGGTGGGAAAGGCGTCTCCTCCAGTGTCCAGCGTGGGCTCGGGGCCGTGGCCGGCTTAGGGGGTCAGGCCTCGGGCAGCTCCGGGTCCCCTACCCGGCCCAGGCGCGGGGGCCGAGGTGGAGCGTGGGATCCGCCCCAAGCCCTGTCCTCCTGGTGCCTGTGCGGCCGGCCCGGCGATATTGTGACGGGCCGAGGCGGCGCTCCCCTCGAGCTGTCTCCTGCCCCTAAAGCGGGGGAGACCCAAGGGCGGTTGCCGCGGGGAGGCGGCGGGGGCGGAACGCATTCCTGACGGGTGAAATCGGCTCTAACGGGACCGATTTCCGGGCCTCGCTGCAAATTTGGAGCCGGGACATCGCCCCGCAAGCCGTGCTGCCTGGGGCCCTAGGGAGGGGAGCTGTGTTCCGAGGAAGGTTAGTCCGGGACTGCTACCACCTCCTTCAAAAGCAAAAATTACACATCACACCAAAATGGTGTAGCCTTGGGGTGAAGTATGTGTTAACGGGGGTCTTCCGGGATTGTCTCCCCGTGCTAAGCCTTTAGGGTGTTCCCAGCCCTCGCCCGGCAAGTAATACTACTACTATGAATTTTCAGTTTTTCTTATCTGGGTTTCGCTCTGCAGTTGCTCTTTTTTTCCCATTTCCATTAATGGGAAGAAGAAAAAGAAGTTTAGGGTTCATTAACCCCGCGACAAGGGCAGTAAATAAAAAGAGGGAAGAGAGTGGTTAAGGCTATATATGGGAGAGAGAAACGTTTAATTTTTTCCCATTGGCCCTTGGAGATATAAATACACGAACGATGCTTTACTCTGCTTAATGTTTACTGTCCACAGTGTTGCAGAATGTTCTGTTGGGGTGACGTTAGAAAAGACGGCGTTTAAGTGCCGTTGCAATTTTCAAACCTAGATGTTGGCTAGAAATGCTAATTTTAAGTGTTAGTAAACAGTAGAGGCTTAAAGCAGCCCTTTCCTTTGATCGGTTGTCTTAAATTGTGATCTTTACATTCCACTTTTTTTTTTTTAAAGAACATGGTTCTTTTCATTTTTTTAAAATATCTTTTCTTATTTTAACCTAGATTCATTGAGTTTTGGTTGTTTGAAGTCTGACGGTTTGCCTAAGTTTTGTTTTCAGTTTTGCCATTACCCGTCTTAATACACATTTTACCACTTCTGTTTATAATGCAAGCCATTACCCTATTTGCCTGTTTATGCTTCTTTAGCACTGACTGATCTGAATTGAGTTAAAATGTAAATACTTTTCTATTTAGAAAATGGCGATGATCGTATTTTCAAATGTTCTTTCCTTGTTACAGTTTCATGGTAAAAATTTAGAATTGTCTTGGGACTTAATAAACCAAATTATGCTAAAAAAAACTTTTAAAATTTGTTAGTTTAATGCCCTGCTTAATGTTCTTTTCTTTTAAATTACTGTATAAAATTTAACTGAAGTTTAAATTTTACATGTCCATGGAAAATATTTTAATGTCATCGCAAGGTGTCTTTGAGGAAAAAATTACAGTTGGCAACTAATGTTAGTGTATTTTTTTCACTATCTTAGCTTCCAGGAGATTCCAGTAAGATTAATTTTTAAAACTGCAGCATCATTTTAGGAGTTGAAGCACAACCCAATTCTTAGTACCAAATAGTGGCCACTGGAAATTTTGTTTTCTCATTTAGGGGATGCCTCAGTTGATCAGTAGACTTAATATAAAGAACTGTCCATACTGTCAACCAGTGTTGGGATTTTTAAACAAATTTTGGTGATTTCTTGAGTTTTTGATGTATTTTGCTTGACTGAAACTTATTTTCTGCCTAACACACGAGAGGTGCTAAGATTCCTATTTTTAAAGATACTTCATTCAAGAAAATGGATGAATAAATACTTAGCATCTTGGTGGAAAGTAAATGCACTTCCCAAATTTGAATATAAGTGAAGTCTTAAAGCAGTATGTTTGCAGTTGAGGATGTAAGACACTTGGGTCACCTCTATTTTATTGGGGTTGGATTGAAGGATACTATTTGTTATGGGGTTGTTTAGAATTAAATATGGGTAATTAAAAGCAAACTTTTTGTTTTAGCTATTTGAAATAATCACTTGTATATTATGGAAGATTCTGACACCCCCTCCCCACCACGGTTTTTTTTTTGTTGCAGCAGTTTGTATCTTGAACACTTATTTAGATTTATATAGAAATTTTTTGGTTTCAGATTATTTCTCCCCCTTCTCCAACACATATAGTTTGTTGTTGTCGTTTTTAATCTACAGGGCACAGATGGTTGAGATATGTAGTTTTCTGTAATTTCCAAGTAGGGAAAAGAAGGCAAAATATTTGTGATAACATGTAAAAGTCCCTAGTCAAGTGCTGGGCGCAGAGTAAGCTGGAGATAAATTTTGTTATATTAATATTTACATCTGAATTGCTCACTTATATCTTCTCTACTCGGGTTATATAGGAAGTCTTAGGGAATTGTTATTCGTTTTTCTAACGTCATTAATAAGTGAAAACTGACTGTCAAATGCAGGCTGGTTTTGTGCTGAACTAATAAGCTTATGATATTTTAACATTCTTTGCCAAGATAAAAATTAGGCCACCTTGGGCAAAAGCCCAAAGTAAAGTTGAATTTCTAAATTTACATTTCATTGCATATTGCATTGTATTTGGCAAACTAGCACATCATAGCAAAATGGTAGTTTAATTTAGATTGTCTGAAAGGACCCATGATTATATATGGAGTAGTACTTCAGCTTAAAAGCTATTTATCAACATATTCATCTTACTACTTACGGAGAATAGCTAAATTTTTCTTTACTTAGGAATTTTTTTTCTCCAACTAGGAGTAATTATGAATTTTCTTTTTTTAAGTCATGCCAGTTCTTTGTTAGTAGATAGAAGATGTCTAACATTGAAACAACTCATTTACTTAACCATACCTGCACAGCTAAAGACTAAGGGATAATATTTCCTTGCTGAACATACCTGTATTTCAGATGGTGGTAGGCTTCAACCAAACAGGCAGTGAAATCACTTTGGGTGTTTAAAACTTGTGTATTTCATTTGTTTCTCAAAAGTTATCATATGTCAGTGATACTTTCTATATCAAAGTGGAAAAAGTAACACTTCTTGATAAAGTAGGTTTTGCTTGCATTGCTCTCTTTATCACTGTCATTAACACCTGAAGAATTATTTTTATTGATAACTTTTTTAAAAAGCTATGCCATTAGCCTTAAAACCATTATGTAGTCTTATCCTATTGATGTTATCTAGTATTTTATTTTATAAATCATTTACTAAAGAATTACTGTTAATTTGTTTTAGAAGTCCTATTAGGAAAGGTTTTGTTACATGAAACTCTCAATATGACAGAAGTGTTCAGTTGTTTTAACTCTCAAATAAGTTTGTGCATTGAATTCTGAAGCAAAAATCCTGCTCAGAAATCACCTTAGCTTGTTTACGCCCAAAAGAAACTTCGAAACTGAGTCTTTGATTCAAAAAACTGGAGTTGGCCCCATGAAATTATGTATACTTAGCATTTTTAACTTCTGTCCTGTTGGGGAGACCCCTGAGGATAAAAATAGTCCTTATGATTTGAATAGCAGGCAGGTTGCCAATTGAAGAGACTTTGGTAGAAGTGAGCCATAAGGAGGAAGCCAGAGTTGTTAGAGGGAAGGAGCAAGAAACCGGGAGAAGCTTTTGGGAATGTGATGATGTTAGGTTTCCAGATAAATATTATATAACGCATTAATATAAATATTGTATCACAAAAATAAGCTCATTATCATGAATCTGTTGATTTATATTTTGTGATTTCTAAGTCACGTATTGGTATTTGCCCCTGAAAATGGTAAGGTATTCTAAATTAAGTTATTCTAATGCATAATCACAAATGAGACTATGTGAAATGTGCTGAAGTATAGGAGCTAATGCAAGCTCTGTGATGGCAGGGACCATTTTCTTTGTTCACTCTTCAAGTCTCAGCACTTAGCATAAGCCTGACAATAAAAGATGTCGAATAAGTATTTGCTAATAGAATTAAAGTATCTACAATCTAAGGTATTTATTTTATAACTATCTCTTCAGCAGTGTTGTCCAATAGAAATACAATGTGAGCCACAAATATAATTTAAAATTTTCTAGTGCCACATTAAAGAAGTAAAAGGAAACAGGCAAAATTAGTTTTCATAATGCATTTAAGCCAATAGATCCAAAAGATTATCATGAGTGACTTTACATACTTTTATTCATATTGGACAGCGTAGCTCTAGGGGCGTTTTGTATGACATGTTTCTTTCTGCAGAACTTGTCTTTTTGTAGTCTTTTTCTAACTGATTGATGTGTCTTTTGAGGCCAAATACAGAATTGCATACACCTTCGAATTGGAGTTATTGAGTTGGATTGAAAGTCAGGCTACCTGTCTTCTCTCAGTTTTACATCTCCCCACAAAATGACTTTGTGCGTTACTGTCTTTTCCCATGTATAATCCTGTAATCCCAGCAGTTTGGGGAGCTGAGGCAGGCAGATCATTTGAGGTCGGGCAAGACTAGCCTGACCAACATGGTGAAACCCTGCCTCTACTAAAAAATACAAAAATTCGCTGGGCTTGGTGGCAGGCACCTGTCATGCCAGCTACTAGGGAGGCTGAGGCAGGAGAATTGCTTGAACTTGGGAGGTAGAGGTTGCAGTGAGCTGAGATTGTGCCACTGTACTCCAGCCTGAGCAACAGAGCAAGACACCATCTCTAAAATAAAATAAGGAAGGATATTCATCATCTTTTTCATTGGATTAGTATAAGTTAATTATGCCTTTGAAACATTCTGGGCTACTCAGACAAGACTGTTATAAAAGAGATCCTCTAATTATTAGTAACTAGTCAGAGCAAGGCTCAGTGTAAAAAACAGGATAGAAGTTCACATGAGACTGGTGCATATAGAATGTACTGTTACCTCCCACATTGGAATCAGTAACAATAAATCAATACAAGATGCTCTTAAATAGAATCAGGAGAGGCGACTAGGTTGGTTTGAGCACCAGATTTTAAACCTCTCATCTATTTAATATTGCCTGAACAAATCTGTTTTTCAGTTTTTGTATGGAATAAATGGGACTTTTTATATAGGCATCCTTAAATAAAATCATGAAATAAGGTCATTTGGAAAGTGGGGGTGGGAACTGGTAAGTAGTGTGAGTGCGTAAGTGGGGAAAATAAAGTAACCATTTAGAAAAGCCTATTATCTTAGGGTGTATGATGTATATAGTACAATGACTGTAATTCTTTTATCCAAAGCAAGGGTGGCAGTGGTTACCTGGTAGGCAGTTGAGACTTCTGGTTGTATACATAGCCATATCAAATAGATTTCTCCTTATAGCCATACCCTTTAATATAAAACCAACTTTTGTCAGGCATGGTGACTCATGCTTGTAATTCCAGCACTTTGGGAGGCCAAGGTGGGCAAATCACCTGAGGTTAGGAGTTCGAGACCAGCCTGGCCAACATGGTGAAACCCTGTCTCTACTAAAAATACAAAAAAAAATCTACCTAGGTGTGGTGGTGGGCACCTGCAGTTCCAGCTACTTAGGAGGCTGAGGCAGGAGAATTGCTCCAACCTGAGAGGTGGAGGTTATAGTGAGCTGAGATTGCGACATTGCACTCCAGGCAGGGTGACAAGCAAATCTGTGTCTCAAAAATAAAAATAAATAAATAAATAAAAACTTTTTTTTTGGAGACAGAGTTTCACGCTGTCACCCAGGCTGGAGTGCAGTGACGCAATCTTGGCTTACTGCACCCTCCGCCTCCCAGGTTGAAACGATTCTCATTCCTCAGCCTGCCAGTAGCTGGGATTACAGGCACCTGCCACCACACCCAGCTAATCATTTTTTTTTTTTTTTTTTTTTTTTACAAGAGGCGAGGTTTTGCCATGTTGGCCAGGCTGATTTCGAACTCTTGGACTCAAGTGATCCGCCCACGTCAGCCTTCCAAAGTGCTGGGATTACAGGCGTGAGCCACTGCACCTGGCCCATTTTTAAAATTATGCACAAACGTTAAATATCCTTTAGATTTTTGCATAATTTAGCATACCTTACTGATGTCCTTAGCAAAAATTTCCAGAACCATATTTTAGTGCGTTGCATGGTAACCCCACAAAAGATATGTTCATGTCCTAATCCCCAGAATCTGCAAATGTTATTTGGAAAAAGGGGTTTTGCAGATGTAATTAAGTTAAGAATCTTGAGATAAGATCATCCTGGATTATCCAGGTAGCCTCAAAATCAAGTGACAAGTGTCTTTGTAAGGGACAAGTAGACACATTACAGAGAAGACGACACGCAGAAAAGGAGGAAGCAGTGTGCTCATGGAGGCAGAGATTGGAGTGATGTAACCGCAAGCCAAGGAATGCTTATAGTCACCAGAAGCTGGAAGAGTCAAAGGACAGATTCTCCCCTCGAGCCCCAGTGGGAGCACGGCCCAGCTGGATTTTGGACTTCTGGCCTCCAGAACTGTAAGAGAAATGTCCATTGTCTTAAGCCAACCAGTTTGTGGTAGTTTGTTACAGCAGCCACAGGAAACTACTATACAGTCAAAAGTCTTCAGTAAACCAAAAATCTCTAATTATCGTTGTTTTATATCATGTGCTATGACGATCAGAGACTAAACAGCCCTTTCGTTAGAATTCTAATTCTGAGAAATATCAGAGGAAGTGTTTTAATACCCTCCAGTCTCAACAGGAATCGATTATATCTTATAAGATACATTTTGTTATTTTTGCTTGTATCGTTTCTTTCTTCTCCTAACTTGCTCCTTCTTTGCTCTTTGTATACTTTTTAAGATGTAGTTGACATGGGGGAGGGGAATGAGTAAAACACTAGTAGGATAGACCAACAGGTTTTGTCTTCTTTAAAGTGTAATTCCTCCATGATCCCCCTTCCACCTTTTCTGTCTCCTTTACTGGATTCGCCTCTTCTCCCCTACGTCTTAATGTTGGGATGCTACAGGCCTCATTCCCTACTCTTTAGTATTTACTTTTTGGTGATTTCATCTGTGTTCACGATTTTACATACCATCCAAATAACAGCAACTCCAAAATTTACATCTCTAGGCTTTACTTTTTTCCTAAACTCTGGGCTTGTCAAACGGGTGTTTGGATATACATCTCCACCTAGGTATAAGAGATATCTCAAGTATAAATGTCTAAAAATGAACTTCTGGTCTTGGCTCACTCTTAAAACTTGTGTTTCATAGCCTTCCCCATTTCAGTTGATAGCAGTTTCAGCCTTCTGATTAATCAGGCCAAATCCTCTTGTAATCCATCAGGAAATCCTTACAGTTTTACCTTCAAAACATGTCCTCAACACCTTCACTGATGTGCCATCGTCATCTTTCTCATAGATTAATTCAGTAGTCTTTAAACTGTTCTCTGTGCTACCATCCTTGATACCTCCCCATCTGTTCACAACACTTGAATGATCCTTTTAAACTTAGATTTTAAACTATCTCTGTCACTTTAGAAACCCAAGTTTCCCTGTCTCACTTAGAATAAAAGCCAAAGTACTTACAGTGGCCTTAACCCCACACAACCTGGCATTCTCATGTATCTCAGATAGTCTTTGCCTTGCTCATTTATTTTCAGCCATATTAGGGCCTCCTGGCTATTCCTTGAGCATACCAGACACATTCCTCCCTTAAGGGCTTTGCAGTGGCTGTTCTGTGCCTTGGATGCTCTTTCCCCAGATTTCCACATAGCTAACACCTCCTTTACCTCCTTCAGGTCTCTGCTAAATGCCACCCTTTCAATGAGACTGTGATCACCCTGTTTAAAATAGTAATCAACACCACACATACACTGATCTCTTTTGCTCTGCCTAACTTTTTTCCCCACCTTCTAGTAAAGAATAATATTAAAATATTTAGACGATATTTAGAAAATTGTAAACTTGTATATAAGAGCATGGAGTAACTTTTAGTAATGCTTATTTATAGTTACTGACCTAGAATGATTGTGGAGATAAGATAGGAGTTGGGGCTTGAAAGAGGAGTAGGACTAGCAGTGAAGATGGAAAAGAATACTCCAGGCAGAGACAAAGGCGTAGGAAAATTCATAGAGGTGAAACTATGTATGTTTTGTTAAGATATTTAACAGATAGGTCAGTTGGCTAAAGTGTGGGGTTTTTATGTAGAACAGTGAGAAACTGAGGTTGCACTGTGGAGGGCTTTTAATGCCACAGGAAGCTTGAAATTTATTCTTCATCTCGGGGAAACCAGTGGAAATTTGTAAGCAGACTTTAACAAAGAGGATAATGTGGTAATTTGGATACCAGGTGATTAATGAAGGCCTAGTCTAGGCAGTAAGATAGTAGAAAGAATGCTGAGCCTTTAGCTCTGCCACGTTAGCTGTGTGGGTAAGTCACATCTCTAGACCAGTGCTGTGCAATAGAACTTTCTGTGGTGAAGGAAATGTTCTAGACCTGTTCAGTCCAATATGGTAGCCAATAGCAACCTATGGTTGTAGAGCATTTGAAATGTGACTAGCACAACTGAGGAACTAAAATTTAATTTTAATTTAAATAGCCTCATGGGACTAGTGGTGATACGTCGAACCTACTAGCTCTAAATTCAGTTTTCTCACTTACAAAATAGGTTAGATTAGAATGCTAGAGTCACTAGAAGGATAGGTTTCACAGCCACATAAAGTTGGTGCAGCCTCTTGAGAAGAGCAAGTAAGTACATGAGCACAGGGACCTTTACATGACTAGTTTTTTTGTCTGTGTGAAATAGGTCCAGAATTTGTAGCCTTTTCACTCTTTGTATCTTCTTGACTTACTTAAAAGACTCACTCTGTTTTTTGATGGCTACTTTTTCAAATTAGTCTTTGGATTACTGTCTCCCAGGATTTGACTAGTTAAATATCTGATACATCTAATTTAATAGTCTGTTTTAGAATTGTAGTTAAACTGATTATGTTGCTTTTGTTTTTTTATTTTTTAATTTTTTTCTATTTCATTTTTTTCAGAGACAGGGCCTCACTGTGTCACCCAGTGTGGAATACAGTGGTGTGATCATAGCTCACTGCAGCCTGGAATTCCTGGGCTCAAGCAGCCCTGCCACCTCAGCCTCCCAAGTAGCTAGGACTACAGGTGTGTACCACCACACCCAGCTAATTTGTGTAGTTTTTGTAGAGATGGGTTTCACCTTGATGCCCAGGCTGCTCTTGAACTCCTAAGCTCAAGTAATCTGCCTGCCTTGTCCTCCCAAAGCGCTGGGATTGCAAGCATGAGCCACCATACCATGCCCAGCTGATTTTGTTGCTTTTGAATTCTCAATAAGAAAACCGTAACAGAGATAAACCTTTATGATTGTTTACCTGCTGTGTAATTATTACCTAGATTTTTCTGTCTTTAGAAAATACTCCCTTTTCTTTCCTTATACCGTTAGTAATATTTCCTTTGTACGTGAGTTTTTAATCTCATTTTCGGGAGACTTGTGTAAAGAGAAGCTAATTTGAATACTACATACCCAAAGGGAAACAGACACATTTTGCTTATTGTGCCTCTTGGTTCCCAAGAGATATTATTCCATCTGAGAATTACCTTATAGTTTGAAGAAAATTTTAAAACTAAGTTCTAGGATCTCTACCAAACACCTCTTACAGATTGCACTCTATCTCCTATGTACATATATCATTCAATTACATGCGCACACAATGATTTAGCTAACCAGAGGTCTTCCGTCCCCCTTACTCGTGGTGTCCTTTAGGAGAAAGAGACAAATGAGCTTCCAAAATTGGAGAGGTGGGATGCTACTGTTATCAATAATTTGTATGGAGTTGAGGGATTTCCAGAGAAAGTGGTTAGGATAAGATTAGTCCAAACACTTAATACTTTTTTTTTTCTTTTTTTTATTTTGAGACAGAGTTTTGCTCTTGTCACCCGGGCTGGAGTGCAATGGCACAATCTTGGCTTACTCAACCTCCACCTCCTGGGTTCAAGCAGTTTTTCTGCCTCGGCTTCCCAAGTAGCTGGGATTAAAGGCATGTGCCACCACGCCCAGCTAATTTTGTATTTCTAGTAGAGACAGTGTTTCACCATGTTGGCCAGGCTGGTCTTGAACTACTGAGCTCAGGTGATCTGCCCACCTTGGTCTCCCAAAGCGCCGGGATTACAGGCGTGAGCCACCGCATCCGGTCCAAACACTTAATACTTCTAATTGTCCAAATAGTAGAATCACATTAATCATGAGACTTGGTAAAATTCACTTTGACACTGAATTTACTAAGAAGAGTATACTAATACTTGGGAGAATTTGGAGACATTTTGTAAAGAACAGAAACAACAATTATTTGTTTATCCTAGAAAATTGTAATCATCTACTTAACCTAGAGTATTCTGTATATTAAAACTGCCTATATATTTGTATATTATTATCATAGTCTTTTGGAACTAAGGGACCCTAGACATCATCTGGTCTTAATCACCTTACTTTTCGAATATGGAAATTAAAATTCAAAAACATAGGTAAACTTGGTTAAGATCTAATACTAGGTTAGTGTTTCCCTTCTGTTGAGAACCAAGAGACACAGTAAGCAAAATGTGTCTGTTTTCCTTTGGATATGCAGCATTCAAATTAGTCTCTCTTCAGCAATGTGTGTTTTAACCAGTTGAAGGAAATTTTTGACAGGTATCTTTTTAAAACCTATTTAAAAACTTACATGTCTCTGGGCACTTGATCATACCTGGCATTTTGCACTCTGATTTCCCTGTGGTTTCCCTAATGGTGTATTGTTTGCGCTTCTTGTCGAAGAGGGCCTGGAATAAGCTAACCAAAATGTGTTTTATTGGAGAAATTGAATGAGTAATGCTTTATTCCTTTCTGCAGCAGCTTACTTTTTGTAATAACTTGAGTAGTGAATATTACTTGTAATGAGTATTATTAAAACCACAAAGCACCATTTTATTCTTCTCCCAATCAAATATGGACTTAAACAGGTAGATGTGGCAGGTGCGTGTTTGTGAAGCTGTTTAAGAAATAACTCTTTTGGGAGGCTTTGTGGCTTATGGGAATAGCTTATTCTGAACTTTGAGTTTCTGTTTCTGAGAGATTATAGAAACTATCTTAAGGCTAGAACCCAAGAGAGTATATCTGGGTCTTGGTAAGCATTTACTTTCTAAAGAACTTGTTGGAAACTGATACTCACCTACACTAATGATATGTTGAATTATCCCCATCTCCCTCATTTATAAGTAGTTGAATTAAAAATATTCATTCCATTTTTAATATTAGACCACTTGAGGTAGGTTTGTACTAGCTGTACATTATTTATATAATTTACCTTTGAGAAATTCGTGTACTTTAATAATGTATTCCAAACTCCCAAGTGCCTATTCATTAGGGAAGCCATTTCAGAGCCAAGCATTTGTTTTTATTTCTAACCTAATGTGTAATAAGTGTTTTTTTTGTTTTTTTGTTTTTTTGTTTTACCCAATACATGGTAAATTTAGATACATTTGTGCTATCTTCTCAGATGAGTATACTTACAGGTAATATTTAAGTGATTATATGTACCATACCCTTTACTGAATTCTTGATGTGTTATTTTATTTGATCTTTATAATCTATGGACTATAGGTACTGTAATTCACATTTTATAGTTGAAGAAACTGAGTCTTAGTAATTTAACCCAATGTCACATAGTTAATGTAAGTTTCAGAGGCTGAACTTGAACTCAAGATATCCTGACTCCAAAGTGCATGCTTTACTCACTCAACAAAATATACTCTATCACTACCCCATATTTGTATAGCATTTAAAAAACCTTTCCCCCCAAGCTAATCTAAATTTTGTTACCTCATCTTATTATATTTTCCAGCTTTAAGGTGAGTAAGATAGATAATTGTATCTGTAACAGAAAACCCAAAATCTCATGGTGGAACACAATAACAATTTATTTCTCACTCACACAAAGAACCATGTGTAGTACTCAGGTATCCAGATTCTTTCCATCTTGTGACTCCTCTGTCCTCTAAGTTCTGCCTCACTAGAATTACTCCATTCAGCCAGTCATTGTGTGAAGAGAAAGAGAGCTTGAAGGTTTTTTTCAGGGATGATTTAGAGGTCAGTCCTTGAAAGGGCATACATTATTATAGTCAGATTACATTGGCCAGGACTAATAATGTGGCCACACTTAGCCATAAGTGGAATGGGAAAATGTAGTCCTGCTTTGTGCTCAGAAGGAAAATGAAGCAGATGAGCATGTAACAGCATCTCTGCCACAATAGTATTTTCCCCATTTTACAGATGATACAGAGAGGTCCTTTCTGAACAAAAGGCATAAAACCACTTGGTAGAGATCATAGAACCTAGGTTACCTTAGATCTGCCTATTATGTGCTCACGCGTCTAAGGACACATTGAAATAATTGAAAGGTATTTAGATTGTATGTCTAGTACCATTGCTTTCTTTCACATTGGGCATTAAATGTCTTCATCTCTTCATGTCTGTTATTAATACACTTTAAATAGATTATTAATTGACTTACCTCATAAGGAATAATCAACTTTAAAATTTTTTCAGTGGTAATTGCCATTTTAAGTAAAGATGACACAATAGCATTATAATATCTTTATGGATATATTTATGGTCACCTTCCCTTTGAATATACAATATTGATTAACCTTTGTTTGTATGATTTTTGTTTTCAATACATGTGATGGGTTACTGTGGGCCGGCCATCTATCCACATAATGTTTATTCTTGTGTGATGAATCGGAGACTTTGTTTAGCCATGAAAGTTGTTTTTTAACCTTCCCAAAAACTTAACTCTTGTGGAAAGAGTTGCAACTTCAACTGGAATACTTCTAATGGAATAGAAGTATTTTCTAACTGAGCTTATAATTGGTACAGCTATGAATGCTGTACTAATAATGTAAATCAGCGAGAGTAGGAAGGATTTACAGAAACTGTTAACTTTTACTGGCAAGCTAAATCTGACATCTCAGCATTAACAGTTAACCTTTCATTGTACTTTAGACTCCTTGGAGAATGTGTTGAAAGCTGTGGATCTATCCTGTGCCTAGAATATATATATATATTCACAAATTAACATACACTTTTGAGATTTCATGGATTTCTCTGAAGCCAGTCCATGCATTAGCTGTTATTTTAAGCATTTTTATTTTTTTCTAAAAATGTGCTTGTTATATTTTTACTTTACTAGGCTGTAGAAAGAGATGTTTAATAAATACTATTACCTGGGCAGTAAGAATAATGCCCAGAGGCTGGTCGTGGTGGCTTACGCCTGTAATCCCAGCACTTGGGGAGGCAGAGGCAGGAAAATCACTTGAGGCCAGGAGTTCAAGACCAGCCTGGCCAACATGGTGAAACCCCGTCTCTACTAAAAATACAAAAATTAGCCAGGCATGGTGGCACGTGCCTGTAGTCACAGCTACTAGGGAGGCTGAGGCACAAGAATCGCTTGAACTCAGGAGGCAGAGGGTGCAGTGAGCTGAGATTATGCCACTGCACTCTAGCCTAGCAACAGATTGAGACTCCGTCTCAAAAAAGAAAAAAAGAAAAAAAAGAATAATGCCCAGAGAATGCTTTGCTGCTTGGTATCCGAATTTGGTAGTTATGTTGGGGAATCAATTTATTAGAGGAAAATAATGACATTTCTAAATTTGAGGTTCATAAGCAAGTCTTATAAGTAAGCATAGATCATGAATGGCATAACTTAAAAATAACATTTAAATGTGATTTTTTAGTAATAGCAAACTTTATTATAATGAACTTCAGTGATTTCTCTCTGTTAAGAGAAAGTGATATATGAGAATCTAGTTTAATGCCTCAAACTTCTCTTAATGATATGATTCAGATTTATAAAAACTCTATTTACTTTGGGCCAAAATTAGCTTGGGTAGAAATACATCATTTCTAGTAGATCACTTTAAGTTATAGTCTGATCAAAGGACGGCTTATGATAATTATCTATTTTTTGGTAGTCAGCTACTACATTAAATTGTACATAGCCATATTTAAATTTGATGAGATGGTGTTTGCAACACTACATATAGTAAATGCTGCACAAAGACAGATACTTCCCTTTTTTCATTGCCTTAGGAACGTTTATGTAGCACCAGAGGCTGAGCAGATCCAAAATAGTGAGTCTAGGGTTGAGGATTTCCCCACCTTTTATCTGCTAATATTGGTTCCTAAAGTTATGCCCAGTGAGCAAAATGAATATTCTGTATACTAGATAATTTGGTTAGATAAATAGTGATTTCTTTTGTGCAACTTAAATTGTCTACCAAAATGTTTGGGTATTAGAAAACCATTGTAACTACGAAAAATAGACTGCTGTCAAAAGTATCTAAAGTCTACTAGGAAGAAAGCTTTAAAATGGATTTTGATAAATACTAGTTTCAGTTATGGGACTACCATATATGTCCAAATAAAAATCAATTTTTTTCTTTAAAATTATGCTTAGAAAAGAGGGAGTTACTTATTAAAATTTAGATCCTTGCAAAGTCATTCATGTTACTCTTTGGAGAAGATATCATCTGAAGTATCTGTTCAATGCTTAAATGTACTGGAATGAAAGTTCCACAGAATAGGGACCTTGTCTATTTTGTTCACTATCCAGCACTTACAAGAGTATCTGGCACATGATAGGCACTGAACATATTTGTTGAAAGAATAAATGAATTAATACTTACACAGGTTACTTGGAGCAAGTAAGGCAAAAAGTTTAACACATTTAGTCATTCGTTGAAGACCTTACAGTTCCAGGTATTGAATAATGCAAGAAAATCTTTTAAAGGATCGTTTTAAAAAAGCAGTCTAGTAAGCAGTTATATTGTGGAGATCGTGGATGCATAAGTAGGCTAAAATTTCCTGTGACAACATCCTGTATAGATTCAAGAATACTGTATCTCAAAGCCTAGATGAAGATATCCTTTGGAAAACTGCAAGATGTTTTCCTTAAAAAATTTATACATCTTTCCCCCTAAAGAAAAGTCTATGTAGTGTAGGGCAGCTGAAAGTCAAGCAGAAAATCAGAGTCTTACTGGCTTGAAGTATCAGGGGATGGAGTTAAGTGGCCAGAAATAGGATAAATCGCAGAAAGGAGGGAGTTATAGTAAGTAACTTCCAAAAATCTGTGGGTAAACTCCCTTCAGATATCTAGATGTCCCCTAGAACTGTGCTTGGGAGATTCCAAGGAGTTCAGTGGAAAACAACAGCTGGCAGGCAGAAAAATCTAAATAGAGATTTTAGCTAATGGCTTCTGCAGGGGTGACAGAATTTGGTGTTTGATTCCCAGCAAGATAGAAGGGATTGGTAAACATGGGTGCTTTCCACAGATCTACTCTAAAAGAGCATAAAACCAAGCTTTCAGAAGTTCAAGTTGACTAGCCAGTGACTTAATTGCCCAGTATAATAAAAGTCCTCACTCTTCAGGAGAAGACAAGAGACTACAGAGCCTCTATAAGATATCCACAATATCCAGTTTATAATAAGCAATTACTAGACATGTAAAAAAGCAGGAAAATATGCTTCATTCCATGTCAAGACTCCCTCAAAAATAGGTAGACTCTGCAATTAGCAGAATTAGCAGACAGACTTTATAGCAACTGCAGTGTTTTAAGGACTTAAAGGGGGAAATATCATAATGACTGAACATGTGGGTAGTCTCATCAGAGAAATGGAAACTATGAAAAAGAACAATAGATGTTATAGAACCAAAAAGTACAATATCTAAAATGAAAATTTCACTGGATGGATTTAACAGCAGATTGGAGATGGCAGAAGAAAAAGTTGATTAAATTGAAGATAAATCAATAGAAATTTGCCAGTCTACCGAACGAAGAAAAAAAGATTACAAAAAAGAACAGTGCCTCAGTTGCCCCTGGGACAAAAATCAAACTGACATACAAATAATTAGAATTCCAGGAGTGGGAAGAGAGAGAGAGACAGTGTGGTAAAAAATACTTAAAGAAATAATTTCCCCCGAATTCCTGTATTTGGTTTAAATCAACTTCAAATTCAAGAAGTTCAGTGAACCCCAAGCAGGATACAGACAAGGAAAACCACATCTAGGCACATCTTTATCAAACTGCTGAACATCCAAGATAGAAAACAATGTTGAATGCAAGCAAAGGAAAAAAAGACATATTATGTACAGGGGAATTAAAATATCAGGAAAGATGACTTGTCAGAAACGATGGAGGCCAGAAGACAGTGTAATAACCTATTTTAAGTCCTGAAAGGATAAAGATATCAACCTGGAGTTCTGTATTCAGCAAAAATATCCATAAAACATGAAGGTGAAATAACATTTTTTTTCCCCAGATAAAAGTTGAAAGAATTCATTGCTAGGAGACCTGCATATCAAAAAATGCTAATGGAAGTTCTTGAGGCTGAAGATACATGACACCAGATGAAAAGTGGATCCACAAGAACAGGGCTCCCCAACCCTTGGGCCACAGTGTGTGGCCTGTTAGGAACTGGGCCACCCAGCAGGAGGCGAGCAGCCGTGAGCATTATTGCCTGAGCTCCACCTCCTGTCAGATCAGTGGCAACAATGATTTCTCGTAGGAGTATTGCGAACTGCACTCGAGGGATCTAGATGGCACACTCCATATGAGAATATAATGCCTGATGAAACCATCCCTGCTCCCACCCCCCACCTCCATCTGTGGAAAAATTGTCTTTTATGAAATTGGTCCTGGTACCAAAAAGTTTGGGCACCACTGCACAAGAAAGATTGAAAAGTACCAGAAAGTAAATATGTAACAATTAGGTTTCATCCTCCAAAAGAAGACTTTGTAAGCTTATAGAGCAATGGAATAATTTATAAATAAATAAATAGATGTCTCAAAAATAAGAAATTAAAAAATTAAATCAGTATGTATGTAGGGGGTGGGGCATGGAGGAAAGATCATTATTCAGTAACTGGTGTTGAGGTAACTGGCTAGCCATTTAGAAAACAAATTTTGATCTCTACTTATTCATAAACTATCAAATTACCAGTAGAAAACGTGAAGGGATTTTAAAAATATAATCTTAGAGTGGGCAAGGCTTTCTAAGGCTGATGTAGAAGTCAAAAGTCAGAAAGATATGTGAATTTGAGCACGTTAAAAACTTTTGAAATTTCTACATTGGAAAATTGCCATGTAGTCAAATACAATTTATACGTACGCACACACACACACACCCCCATATGATAGCAAGCCTCTTTATTAAATAGAACTATGTCTTACACATCAGTAAGGAAAAGTGCTGCAGCAGGATATGAACATGTGCCTAGTTCACAGAAAGTGAAATGTAAATGACTTGTAGTGAGACAATACTAAAAATATCTTTGCCATCAAAGCAAATGTTCCTCGTGGATTCCCAATCTCACATGCAAATACTTAGCCATTAAAATTAAATTTGTTTTCTTTATTCTTTATTATCTTCTCAACATAAACATGTGCTGAAGTTTAATAGCCTGTTATTCTTTTGTAATACAGAATACAGCATTTAACATAGTCTTTTTTATTTGTCTTCTTTATTGACACTTTCACTTGAGTATAGAATAGCTTTAAGCTTCTGTAGTGACCAAGTTAGTGATCAGTAGAAACTGCTGGGAATTATCTGTACCTATTCCGTCTTTACTTGAAAAAAAAAAAAAAAAAAAGACTTAGTCCTCTTTCTGTTCTCTTCAACAGTGCTAGTAAATATTGTCACATGCTGTTTTTATTGCATGCTTATTTTAAAAGTACCATACATCTGGATGTCAGACATCTAAAAAACAAATTAAAATTAGAAGACATAGGTACACTGCTCTTACATTTAGTATTTTGACCATCAGCACAAAATTACTGGATTTTCTCCATATTTTAAGCTGTTTGAGAAGTGACAGAAGAAACCTAATTTTAGCTGAATAACAGAAGCAAAAACTGTTATTTGACCATGTAGTAGGTTTTCCTGTTGGGAAGTAAGTGTTTTCTGTGTATGCAAACTTTTTGCCCTGCCTTCTTCATTTCCAGAATACCTTTCTAATGATGTGTAAATCATTTAGGCACATAGGTGGCTATTAGATGCTGCTGAAGTGTTTATGGTTAGATGTTTATTGGTGGGATATTATAAATGTATAATTCTTGAAGTTGTAGTGTCAGGATACTTAACATGTTTTACGATTCCTGAAGCACTTCTGAAGGTAAAAGGTTCTTGTCTTTCCACAGTTAAAAAACTGGATGTAGTAAGGCCGTATGGCTTAAGGATCACAGAGTAATAGCAACTGAAAAGCATCATTCATTCATTTAATACTAAGCACTTGCTATAAGGTACACATTTTGTAAAGCACTTAGGTTATCTTACATTCCATTTCAGCTAACATTTAGTACGGTGCCGGGTTTGTTAGGCAGGTTTAATGCGTGTCAATTTCACATTATTCTTAGAACATCTATTTGAGGTGAGTGGTATCATCCATATTTTGTGGTCCTGATCACTGATTCAGGAATATATCTTACCTAGGATATGATAACAAAAAATAGCTGAGCCAGGTCTTTTGACTCCCAAGTTCTCTTCTTTATACATACAATACTGGATGTTTTTTGTTTGCATGTCCAGATCTACTCTCATTCAGCCTTCTCTACCCTGCTCTGTGCCCCAGGAGGTTGACCTCTAAGGACTGCCTTAGAGGCAGTTGGCTTCTGGTTGGATTTACCCAGTGTGAGGCACTGGCAGGATATTGGAGAACCAAAGAAATGAAACATCTGTGTTTAGGTACACAGATATCATTGTGTTGCAAATGCCTCCAGTATTCACTACAGTAACATACTGTACAGGTTTGTAGCCTAGGAGCAATAATCTATACAGTATACCCTAGGTGTGTAATAGACTATAACATCTAGGTTTGTGTAAGTGTGCTCTGTGATCACACGACAAAATCACCTGACACATTTCTCAGAATGTATCCCGATCATTAAGTGATGCATAACTGTATTTGTATAGATTGAGCTCTCTGACTGTTCCTTATCTATCCTGTGTTTGTGAAGGGAAATATAAACCGAGGGACATGAGGTGAAGTTTGTTTGAGTGAAATGTTTTTCCAGAGAACATATGTTAATTAGGAGGTCAGCCATAGGAGGAAAAAAACACATAGAAAAAGCCACATTAATCATGAGTTTCTGGGTCGTGTATGTATTACAAAGTGAACATACCTTTGTAACCACTATGCATACTGCACATATTAAGAAAGTTTGGCTGGGCACTGTGGCTGACGTCTATAATCCCAGCACTTTGGGAGGCCAAGGCGGGCGGATCACTTGAGCTCAGGAGTTCGAGGCCAGCCTGACCAACATGGTGAAACCTTGTCTCTACTAAAAACACAAAAATTAGCCAGCATGGTGGCGCATGCCTGTAATCCCAGCTGAGGCAGGAGAATTGCTTGAACCCGAAAGGTGGAGGCTGCAGTGAGCCGAGATTGCTTCACTGCACTCCAGCCTGGGCAACAGACACAGACGGTGTCTCAAAAAAACAAAAAAAGTTCCCTTTGTGCCTCACCACAAAATGTAGCCACAATCCTGACTCCTAACATTGTACATTAATTCTCTCTGTTTGGAACTTTTTATAAATAGAATTATACCACATACTCTTTTGTATGAGAGTCCTGTCTTGTGTGTAGCAGTATTTTGTTCCTTTTCATTGCTTCATTGCTTTAGAGTGTGAATATACCACAAATTATGTATTCATTCTACAGTTGATAAAATTATGGGTTGTTTCCAATATTTTGAATATTATTACTAATGCTATTGTGAGCATTGTTAAGTATGTCTTTTAATGTATGTGTACATTCATTTTTCTTACGCGTTCCTTTCTAGGAGTAAAATTGTTGGGTAATAGGGTATCTCTGTGTTCCAATTTGATAGATATTGTTAAACAGTTTTCCAAAGTAATTGTGCCATTTTACACTCCCACGAGTAGTGTAAGAGAGTTCCTATTCTTCCACATCCTTGCTAACACTTGGAAATGTCAGTCTTTTAATTTTAGCCATCCTATTAGGTGTGTTGTCTCTGAATGTGGCATTAATGTGTTTTTTCCTGATGACTGATGACGTTGAGCACTTTTCATATCCTTTTGTGAAATGCCTGTTAAGTCCCCTGCCCGTTTTTCTATTGGATTGTCTATGTTTTCTTATTGATTTGTAAGCATTCTTTACATAGTCTGGGCACTGTGCGTTTATTAGTTATATGTGGCAAAAGTCTCCTCCCATACCCTTAATACTGTCTGTTGATTTTATTCTAGTCCAGTTTATCAGTCTTTTATTTTATGGTTGGTATTCTTGTATGTTCTGTTTAAGAATTTTTTCACAGAAATAGTCTCTTTTGTCTCCTAGAAGCTTTATATTTAGATCTGTAAACCATCTGTAATTGATTTTCACACATGGGTTAGCCATCCATCCATCAAGTTTCTTTTCTCAGGTGGATAACCAGTAGACATAGTATTTTTCTTTTTTTAAAGGCCATTTATTCTCAGTTCTCAGCAACATCACCTTTGTCATAAATCAAGTGTCATATACATATATATGACTTTTTTTTTTTTTTTTTTTTTGAGATGGAGTCTCGCACTGTTGCTCAGGGTGGAGTGCAGCGGCACAATCTCTGCTCACTGCAAGCTCCACTTCCCGGGTTCACGCCATTCTCCTGCCTCAGCCTCCCGAATAGCTGGGACTACAGGGGCCCGCCACCACACCTGGCTAGTTTTTTGTATTTTTAAAAGAGACAGGGTTTCACTGTGTTATCCAGGATGGTGTCAATCTCCTGACCTTGTGATCCGCCCATCTCGGCCTCCCAAAGTGCTGGGATTACAGGCGTGAGCCACCGCGCCTGGCCTATATGGGACTTTTTCTTGACTACTTTTTGTTCCACTGGTCTTTGTATTCATCCTTATGGCATAGCACACTATGTTAATTACTGTAACTTTATAATAAGTCATTATATCTGGCGGTGTTAGAGCCCTTTCTCTACTTTGTTCTGCAAGATTGTGTAAGCTATTCTTAGCCCTTTGTATTTGCATGTATACTTGATGGTCAGTTATAAACAACAACAAAAAGACCTGCTAAAGGCAGTGAGAAATCATTGAAGTCAGAGTGATAATGACCAGAAGTTTTTTCTCATAATAATTAGGTCAGCTCAAATCTAGAATCTTTTATTAAGATTAAAGAATGCCCTTGTTGTTATTTCAGCATTAGTCTTGTAGTTTCTTATAGACTATTTAATAAATTGGCCTTGTTAAAAAAAACAACTACTACTAATGGTTAAGAAACATACTTGTTTGATATTTCGTATTTATAAAAATATACAAACTAAGAATACAATTAAATGATCTTGATTTTTTTATTTTTTATTTTTCAGAACATCCATGATAGCAGTCTTCTGTAAATCGAACTTTTCAAGAATTCTCTGAAGGAACCAAGTAGGATATTCTTACATCATGACTTAATGTGAATGCAAGAACAAGAAATAGGTTTTATCTCTAAATATAATGAAGGGCTGTGTGTAAACACTGACCCTGTCTCAATTCTAACAAGCATTTTAGACATGAGTTTACATCGGCAAATGGGTTCAGATCGAGATCTTCAGTCCTCTGCTTCATCTGTGAGCTTGCCTTCAGTCAAAAAGGCACCCAAAAAAAGAAGAATTTCAATAGGCTCCCTGTTTCGGAGGAAAAAAGATAACAAACGTAAATCAAGGGAGCTAAATGGCGGGGTGGATGGAATTGCAAGTATTGAAAGTATACATTCTGAAATGTGTACTGATAAGAACTCCATTTTCTCTACAAATACCTCTTCTGACAATGGATTAACTTCCATCAGCAAACAAATTGGAGACTTCATAGAGTGCCCTTTGTGCCTTTTGCGGCATTCTAAAGACAGATTTCCTGATATAATGACTTGTCATCACAGATCTTGTGTGGATTGCTTACGACAATATTTAAGGATAGAAATCTCTGAAAGCAGAGTTAATATTAGTTGCCCAGAATGTACTGAACGGTTTAATCCCCATGATATTCGCTTGATATTAAGTGATGATGTCTTGATGGAAAAATACGAAGAATTTATGCTTAGACGGTGGCTTGTTGCAGATCCTGATTGTAGGTGGTGTCCAGCTCCAGACTGTGGGTAAGAAGATAATGTTTGATTTTTCTTGAGTTAATTTTTTTCTCTGTGGATAAAATAATTTGCTATTACTCAAAAGAAAAATTTTTACATGCTGGAGAATTCATTCAACAGACATGTTGAGTGCACACCATATGTCAGGCACTATGCTAGGTGTTAAAGGCAGTGATCTTATCTTACTCATTTCTATATCGTCTCTGCATTACATACTCACTGAGCACTTTTAGAAGAAAAGGGTAAGGTGGTAGAGTACAGGATCTAGTTGTATACAAAATTGGTTTTCTCATCCATTTGGAGAATTTTTATTTTGGAATAACAGATGAAATGATCAGGGTTGTTTGTGATGAGGGGGTTATTTGTGGTCATAAATTCAAATGACCTTCTTCTTTATTTTTTTTCTCTTTGTTGACATGTTTCTCATATGAGATAAATGGCCCTTTTGAAAGGTACCTACCTTAGCATGTGCCACAGTATGATGTGTTCATGTTGATATACATAAGCATTTGCTAGTCTCAAGTTCTAGGGGTTATGTAATATTGGATTTGCCTCAAGTTTTTGAATTACACATACCATATTCTCAACATTTAAAATAAAATAATTTTGCTTATATATTTGATTATTATGTTGGTGAGCAGCTCCTGTTTATAGAGTATTTATTGTGTACAGTTGTCAGAATTAGGGAAACAGTAGTCATATACTATTCAGGAATAGTAAAAGCCACAAACAATTAATGTGATACGTAGCATACTATTAGTAAACCAGAGATTATAATAAGGTTTGGAGAAACCTAGAACTTCCAAGATTATCTGGGTATAATCTCAGAGGCAAGACTGGGATGTGAGTTTCATTTATCAAATTACAATTTCAAGACTCATTACCTGAATCAAATCCACTATTTAAAAGTTTCTTGAGTAGTGAATTTTCAGATCGCGTCTAACCTACATTCCATAATTTTAAATGAGAAAAGTAGTGTTTCCTGCCTGTGCAAATCCCAATTTTCCCAGGTATCACTAACACTTTACCATCCACCAAGGATTTCTATGTAATATACAACATTTAAAAATTACCTAATTAATATTTTATGAATTAGTTGTATGTAGGATTCAGATATTATTCATTATTAGATTTGAATTATGCTGTCCTATACTGCAGGGAGCTTGTACTGTAATATAGACAACAACAAAATATGTTATGGATGCTGTCTAAACTGGGCCAAGGTTAGCTGTGTTTCCAGGTGTAATAGCAGAAGCAAACTCTGGGACGTATGCAGGGCTAAATTTTCAAGAAAAAGATGGGAAGAAAATAGGAATAATGAACAGTAGCTTTAAATAACTTGAGCAGAAGACAGTATTCTGACAGAAAAACAGCTTAGATACGATTGAATAGCCCTTGATCCCATGGACTGACCCCTGCATAACGTTTTCACAGGTGCAAGTGTGCATTTCCACTGGTGCACATGTGCAAGTTATACTCTTGAAATTAGAGTAGATTTCAAGTAGGATAGCAAATTTTAGTTTTAAAAAAACTTTTTGTGAGTCATTATAACAAATACTCCCATAGCAAGAGTTCAGGTACTGAGGAATATGTCTATGTTATGTTTCATCTACAGAAAGAGTGTGATTTTTCTGTCTATCCTTCATAGAACCCCAGGGTGCAAGAGGTGCTTCATACATTCCTCTAAATTTTTAATAGCTTAAAAAAAAATCTACAACTGGGCGTGGTGGCTCATTCCTGTAATCCCAGCACTTTGGGAGGCCAAGATGGGAAGGTAACTTGAACCCATGAGGTCGAGGCTGCAGTGAGCCGTGATTGCGCCACTATACTCCAGCCTGGGCAACAGAGCAAAGCCCTGTCTTAAAAAAAAAAAAAAGAAATTCTGACAATGATAAAGGAAAAGGAGACTTAAGTTGTCACAGCCTTTGGCCAGGAGATATTAAGACAATAAATTCAGGGACACAAACCTTCTGGTCACTTAATTGCTGTATATTATCTTGTACTAGGTTGATTGGTAATGTCATCATAATATATAGTTAATACTAGCAACCTAATTGAACACAATAGGCAGGGCTAAAGCAAATTATAATTTGTATAAGAGCTTGATTTTAGGGGAAACATGCCAAACCAACTGGAAAAGAATTGATTATTCAACATATAGAATTATGAAAATTAGTTATTTGAGGGGGAAAACATTAGATTGTCACCACATATATTAAAATCAAAACAGATTACAGAGGTGTAGGTTATATAAATAAAAGGAAAAAATTAGAAGAAAATATAGGTGAATGATTAACCTACTGCCACATTGTGTATTAAAATTGAACACACATTTATTCTACAACTGAGAATTTCAACTCCTAGGTAAGTACTGTAGAGAAAATCTTTACTTGTGTACCAGGAGATTTGTACAGGGATGTTCCACAATAACAACAACAAAAAAAGTTCATTAACAGTAGAATAGATAAATATATTTAGTTTATTGGTTACCTCTTGAGAGTAGGAAGAGGGGATGTGAACTTCAGGGGGTAACCAAGTTACTTCTAAAGCCACTGATAAATAAAGGTTCTGATTTCCAGTTCATGCTTAGTATACTGATACAATTTTTAATAGCACTACATTTCTTTCTCAAGTGTTCCAATTTAGATTGTGAGTTAATGATCATCCTGCTGATAATGTTCTTAACTTCAGTGGTAGATACAGGAGTATTATTTTACTATTCTTTATAAACCTTTTTTATATGTGATATTTCTTAATAAAAATAATTTTTTTCAGAAACTCATACTTTGGGATATTTTGGCACATTTTCTTCTCATTGAGACTTCATTGTTAAAAAGTAAAATGGCTCAGTATTAATATTTTAGAGGTGATAATTCAAATGTTAACTCAAATATAAAATATCATAAAATAATAGAAACACTTGCTTTACTAGACTCTGTTAGTATGAAAACAACCACGTGATTATTGTATAAATTTGACAAATAATTGTCCGTGATTAATTTGGCCATACATTAATTTTTGGTGTTATTGGTTGTCATAGTCTTACCCACAAAGGACAGAGGAAAAAAAGTCACAGAGATTACTTTTGTGTATTTTATTTTATATTTGACTTATACTGCTCTGTTAGTTGTTATGGTCGTATTTCACATACTTGGTGATGTAGGTTTTATTATGATTGTGTTTTGAAGAAAATGTCACCCAATAATATAAAATTTGTATGTATACTTCATAGGATACTACACAAGCCCTCATTAAAAGTTAGCTTTACTTATTATGAGCTGTAAATACCTGATTTTGAGTCCCTATCCTATCTTGTTGTTATAAGGATTAAGTGAGATCTTTAATGCTATTACTAGCAAAATTCCTAGCACACAGTAAGCTTGTCATTGCTCTTACTTATTATTCTTCATCTCTATTTCCAAAGTTTTGCTTTTTTTTTTAAATCAGATAATCATTCAAATATTTAATGCACCTATGTACCAGGAGCTGGAGGTTTATTAATGAACACAAGACAAAAATCCCTGACCTATTGAAGCTTACTGAAGCCTTTGAAACACACAGAGGACCCCCCTTTTTAAAAACTAAAACCCCGTTTTTTATTTAAATCTGGCATAAGAAATATTGGTAAATTTCTGAATATTTGATTTTTATAAAAATGTTTAGCCACGGTGCCAGGACCATAGGCATATATGTAGTATTTAACCCTTTTATTATATAACACACTTGAAAGGTTATTTTCCAGAAATGCTAGATGTGAAATTATGAATTTTTTCTTTTGCATTTGTTATTTATAGGTATGGCCATTTTCTGTATCTGACATTAATTTTACTTAAACATACAGTTTAACACACCTTGAGAAATACCGTCCTTACCACAGAGTAGAAAAGAGTTCTACCTGACCTGGTTTCCCTTTAAGATCTCTTGGGGTTTCTGACCTAATATTCTTTCCACTCTTTTGAGGGCTAGGACTGATCATACTTGTTTGAAGGACGGTATTTCTAAAAATCCCACTTGAGGAGGGGCCCAGGGGACCAAATTTGAGTGCTGTGATTTAACCAGAGTAAGTCTAGCTAGTCAGCTTCTAGAACATGCCAGTCCTCACAGGTTCAGAGAAAAATCCAGCCATAGTTAGGGAGAAAAATTGGGGGAGGGATCCCAGTGTGCAAGGAGGAGAAGCATAGAAGCTGCCTTGAATAAAAATATCTGATTACCCTCTGCCTTGGAGTCCTAGTTTGTACATTGTCTAGGCAGATGAGCAAAAAGTTGTTGTTTTAGTTTCTATCACCTGTTTCAGTTGGCTAAGGCCATGTTTCAGTTGGCTAAGGCCACCCTGCTACCAGCGCGCATCATCCCTGTCATCCCATGTGAGTTCTTCTGACTTTGCTGGGGAGCTTTGAATATACAAGAACATTTATTATACTGGGACATAATTAATGATTTATTGTCTCTGAGCCTCCCAAGGATCCTCCAGAAAAGTTCCTTTTTGTTTTTGGAACCACAGGCTAACCTCATGCTCAATAAAAAATTGTTCAATGAACCAGCCTGACTGTATGCTACTAACATAACGCATATACATTTGGGTAATGTGATCAACTATAATTGGCTTTGTGTAAGCTTCAAGCTGGTTTGCTATGACATTTAAATGGCTTTCAATGATAACTTACTCTGGTGGAGAATATTGTTCTTAATGGATTAAAAAAAATAGGGCCATAGACTTAGGGACTAAATAACATGTATTTTTAGAATTCTAATTAATGTCTGTGTAACTCATTCTCATCCTACAAAGATGTGTTTTAGCTATACCTTGACTATCTTTTGACATGCTGGAAATGCTGTTGTAGACCGGCCTTTTACAAATTTTGCAGAGATCACAGATCCTACTTTGATTTTATCCAGAGAAAACAAGTACATGGGACTTAGAAAACAGATTTAGGGTATAAAGAGCCATAATGAATAAACTACATTTCAGGGGAAGTTGTAATTCATGACTAGTGATAAATTGTATGTGTTAGAACACACATACATAAACATATTATAAGAGTTAATAGCTTGAACTGAGAGTGCTATTTTTAATTTATTCTTCCTAACCATAAAATTAACCCAGGTATACTTTAACACTAAATAATTAAATATACTATGTGGGTAGTTCTTTGAAGTTTAAAAATCACATTTTCTGTGTCTTCTGACAGTGTAATAAACTTTAAGCATTTCAGATTTTGAATTTTTTGACTAGGGATGCTCAATCTGTATATTACTCCTATACCAAACATTGTTAGTTGATACTAAGATTTTTGGTGGTGTTTTAATGAGTCAATAAAAATAACATTCTTCCCCTCCACCCTCATTCAAAACCATGTTAATATATGACACAGGAGACATGTCAGCTTTCTCTAATTAGTTGACTAAAGAATGTAGCTTTGGATATGCAGCCAAAATGGCTGGCTAACACTTCATCCCTAAATTGGACAGACTTCCCCAACTAGTCTCAGGCATGTAGCCCTGAGAACAACTGAAGGCCTCTCCTGCAGCATATAGTGGAAAAAAGAACCAGAATGCATCCTGTCTGCAGGTTGCAAATCCTAAAAAAGGGAACCAGGAGATGAACCTCCCTTTGTCTAGACCTTCTCTCAAGTATATTAAGTAAGTCATTCCTTTTTCACTGGAATAATCAAAACGTTAAAGTAGAAACATGAGCCTCTTGATTCTGATATAAAACTTGACTGTTCCCCTTAACTGGATCAAATAATTTTGCTATTTCTGATTATATTTTCTTTCTGTTCTTACCTTTAAAGAACAAAGAAAGTTATTTAAAGGTATGTTAAAAGCTTTATGCTTTAAAAAATTATTTTGGACTTACAGATACTTTTTCTTCATTCTCTTTTAATCGACGTGACATGAGAGACAGTGTCATTTTGTAATCAAAATATTTATTGAGACTGTCATGTCTTTCTTAGGATTACATTTCATGTTAGGTATGTTTTTTTTCTTCTTACTTGTTCCTCACAAGGAATTTGCTCCAGGTAGAATATATCACCCTAGCTGGTATCCCTACTTGCTTGATGTTATCAATAGTATAATTTGTAAAACATAGTACTATGAAATTCTCCCAGGAGATATTATAAATGACTTAATTTAAATAAATTAAGAAAATACTGCATACTATGTACTGAACATTGGTATGTTAATTGTTTTAGCAAATCCTATAATAGAAAACAAAAACCACTTTAATTTTACTTGGCATTTTCCTAACTTGACCACTGAGTTCTTAGTGTGGGTCACGTGTTAACAATGCAGTGAACAGAAGATACTTCTGGAGAGACTGCTGTTTCAGCCCCTTCCTGTCTTCCCCACTTTCTTGCTGTCCATCCACTCCTAGGTTAAGCATTTCAAGTACAGTAGCTAGAGACCTTCAGCTGAAGGATAGAGAAGGAAAGTAAGGCTTGAATTAAATAATGGACCATGGAAGGAAATGGAGCTAACCACTAAACTAAGGTATGGGGGCTGTTTGAGTCAGAGATGTTCAGTTATTTCCATGACCTTCTATTGAGCCTGTTCTTTTTCCAAATAACACTTATTATACCAGAGCAGAGAGACTCCTGCAATTTTCTGTAAAGCAAGTGTCTTGTATTTAATTTACTTTTACCATTTGCTTCCATTATAATTTGAGACTTATTTTTCAATGGCAAGTAAATACAGCTCCCACAAAAGGAACATCATCTTCAAGAGGCCTGGCAATCTGTTTTCAAAATGTGTGAATGCCAGGTACATTTAATTCCTTGATACATTACAGAACGTGCCTAATACTGTTATGGTTAGGATTGAATACATATGAATGTGAAACACCTACATAGGAAGCACTCAATAAGTGTTAGTGTGAGAAAAAACTACTAGACAAACTGCTCTAACTTTTGTTGTCAGATTATACATTTATGAAAACATTCGGTCAGTATTATTAAAGTAATCATGTTTTTCTTCGGAATTTGTATAAATTCAGTAAGACTTGAATGTTTAGTTCTAGGGGTAGGACATCTTACCTTTTCCATTTAAAAAATACTGAGAAGTAGCATAAAATGTTGGTACTTTAACATTTGAGTAAATATAACATGCCGTGAACTAAACTCTCCTTTTCTCTCTACCCCCGTAACCCTACCTGTCCTCTGTCTTCCTCTCTCCTCATCTCTCTTCACAGACACACAAGCACTACATATGTATAATCTTATTTTAATCTCACAAGTCTTTTTATTATTTGCTAGTTTGGGGGATATATTTTGACCAAATGCCAGGTGGCCAAAGTCAGGTATCTCCGTCATAGTATGATGAACTTCTGGGATACAAGAATAAATGGAAATTTTTAGTTAATTTTTAGAAACTAGCAATCAAGGGCCGGGCACTGAATGGAGATTTGTTCAAATCCAGCCCTGCCCCTTAATGACTGGCCAATTCACTTTATTTCTTTTAACTTCAGCTTCATTATCAAAGTGGAGGAATTATGATTATAAGTAATCATAGGGAGTATAGAGATAACAGTGCTTTAAGATAGATATCTTAAGAGATTGAAGTTATGAAAAATTAAAAAATGAAATCAGAAATGAAGCCAGGAGTGGTGGTTCACACCTGTAATCCCAGCACTTTGGGAGGCCAAGGTGGGCAGATGAGGCCAGGAGTTCGAGACCAGCCTGACCAACATGGCAAAACCCCATCCCTACTAAAAATACAAAAAATTGAGGCTGGGTGTGGTGGCTCACACTTGTAATTCCAGCACTTTGGGAGGCTGAGGTGGGCGGATCACTTGAGGTCTGGAGTTCGAGACAAGCCTAGCCAACATGGCAAAACCCCGTGTCTACTAAAGATACAAAAAAAATTAGCCAAGCATGGTGATGCGCACCTGTAATCTGAGCTTGAACCCGGGAGGCGGACGTTGCAGTGAGCCGAGATTGTGCCACTGCACTCCAGCCTGGGCAACAGAGTGAGACTCCATCTCAAAAGTAAATAAAAAATAAAATAAAAGTACAAAAATTGGCCAGGTCTGGTGGCTCACGCTTGTAATCTCAGTTACTTGGGAGGCTGAGGCATGAGAATCACTTGAACCTGGGAGGTGGAGGTTGCAGCAAGCCGAGATTGCGCCACTGTGCTCCAGCCTGGGTGACGGAGTAAGACTCTGCTTAAAAAAAACAAAACAAAACAAAACCTGGCAATCAAATATTAAATGTTTGACATGATAATGCAGGATTAGTAATTTCCCCTACACTACCAGCTATTAGTTTGCTCCTAATAAATATACCGTGTGTATATATGTATATTTTATACTGTGTATTTTAAAAATTCTAAATAGATATTCACTTTAATATCATCACTATTGATATAATTCAGGAGAAAGTTTTATAGTAATATATTTTATAGGAGGAACACTATATTTGGTATAAAGTTTGGATAAATCTCAAAAATCTTGTTCTCTAAAAGCAGCCATTTTTATGAGTTTAAGTCTCTAGACTCAGAACTTGTAAGGAATTATCATCTGAAAGCAATTTATGAAGCTGTTTTAAAATTTAATTATTGAGAAGATCTGAACAGAGTTAGAAATACAAGGAAAAATTTGAGAAGAAAATATGCTTTAGGTCCACGGTTTTCTCTGTTTTCTTGCCAAACCCCTTCATGTTTTTATGGAAATTGTACCAGATTTTGGAACTTGTCATGAAATTTTTAAACGGCGAGGTTGATGTTCTGCTTTTAATTCTTCTTGTCAAGAAGAAGTACTTTTTTTTAAAACTTAATTAATTTTTTTTTACTTAAATCATTAATTAAAAATTAGGTCAGTTCTTTAAAGTTTGTGTAGTGCTATGAATACTAGTATATTGAGCAGCCTTCTACAAAGGTTAGAATTATATGTAACCTAATTTCTATTAATCTGCCTCGTATATTTTTATAAATACTTATTTGCTTAGAAACGATATATTCTTCCTAAATTTATATAGATAAAGCGCTCTCAGTGTTCATATTAGCTGTAAATTGTTTTCCTATTTAATTATTTGAAAGTTAAGCATGTACCTAAATTTGGCTTTTACAGTCATCACAAAGATTATAGCATTTTACTCTTGCAACATACTGGACATTTATACTTAAGTTACTCAGTTATCCAGTAAAATGTTACCATATAAAAGATTTCTATTGTTATGTCTAAAATGCCAACCAATATTTATTTTAAGATGAGTATTCAGATATTAATATTCAATCCTAATAACATTATTTATATTACTTATGTAGAAATGATAGTCACTTGTATGATCAAATGGTCATTAGTCAAGCACAAGTGCAGAACTATGAGAAATGTCATCAAAGCAGCCATGTGCTTATTTGGCATTCTAAAGGCCAAGGCCAAAGCCAAAGATTATTTTGGCTGAATACTGAGGCTAAGCCAAACTAAAGTGAATGCCTGTTTTATGTATGGGAAAACTTAGTTGTTGGGAGATAATGTAATTTACTTAAAATTACACAAGTATTAAGTGGTGGAAGTAGAATTTGAACTGGCCACGCTAAAACTTCTTTGCTGCCTTTGTAAATTGTAACCGACTTCAGAAAACAGTTTTGGCATTGTCTCCTGCATACACAGATTTCCCCATTCTGCCCCTCCTCTTTCCTTCTTCCTTCCTTCAATAAAAGGTAGGTAGAGAAAAAGTTTGGAAGAGAATGCCATTTCCTTTTCACTGACATTATTGTTTTAAAACAAAGACTACACTTTAGCTTATAGATACTTTAGATTAAAACTTTGATTTAAAAAAATAGGGTCTTTTTTCTTTATCTGGGACTGCGATGAATAAGCTGTCTTGGAAATTTTAAAGCTCAGGGAAATGAAGCTTTGTTAAATTACCCATTGCTGATTATAAATTGCCTTTAATTCAATCCTGTTTGAACATATCTGTGATAGAGAATGGTAATTAGATAATTGGTCTATCAGAAATAAGATGGAATTTAAGATGTGTTTAAAGAGTACGTGATACTTGGGAGGCCGAGGCGGGCAGATCACAAGGTCAGGAAATCAAGACCATCCTGGCTAACACGGTGAAACCCCGTCTCTACTAAAAATGCAAAAAAATTAGCTGGGCGTGGTAGTGGGCGCCTGTAGTCCCAACTACTCGGGAGGCTGAGGCAGGAGAATAGCTTGAACCCAGGAGGTGGAGATTGCAGTGAGCCGAGATCGCGCCACTGCACTCTAACCTGGGCAACAAAGCGAGACTCTGTCTCAAAAAAAAAGAGTGTGGTACTAAGGGATCAACAAGTCCAAAAATGGATGAAACGCCCTGACTCTTAAAATCCTGCACAATTTTATAGAGTATCTTGAAACTTAATTGCAATCTCAGTTACAATTATTACTTAAATTTTATTGACAGCTCTGAAAACTCCCCTAAATTTCCAGGCAAAAGGAAATGTTTAGTATTTACAAAAGACATGCATTGATAAAACTTGATTGTTGCTGCTTTCAAAGCGAACTAGAAACTTCTAGAAATTTTTAAATGGAAAGTTTTATAGAGGTAATGGTAGATTCACATGCAGTTGTAAGAAATAATTCAGAGATCCTGTGTACCCTTCTCACTGTTTGTCTCAGTGGTGCCATTTTGCACAAGTTATAGAACAATATCAGAACCAGGATATTGGCATAGATACAATCTACCAATCTCACTCAAATTTCCTGATTTACTTCTAGTTATTTCTGCACAGTGTATTTAGTTATATGTATTTTATCATATTTAAGTTTGTGTATCCACCACCACAGTCAAGATACTGAACAGTTCCATCACAACAAAGATCCCTCATTTTACTCCTTTTTTTCTTTCTTTTTTTTTTTTTTTTTGGTACAGTGGTGTGATCTTGGCTCACTGCAGCCTCCGTCTGCCTCCCAAGTTCAAGCAATTCTGCCTCAGCCACCCAAGTAGCTGGGATTAAAGGTGTGTGCCACCACTCCCGGCTAATTTTTTAAATATTTTTTGTAGAGATGGGGTTTTGCCATGTTGACCAGGCTGGTCTTGAACTCCTGACCTCAAGTGATCTGCCCACCTCGGCCCCACAAAGTGCTGGGATTACAGGTGTGAGCCACCATGCCTGGCCTGTGTTGCTCTCTTAGAATCACATGTACTTCCCCCCACTCTTTCCCCTCCCCAGTCCCCATTCCTAATCCTTGGCAACCACTAATCTATTTGACATTTCAAAAATATATAAATGGAATCATACAGTATGTAACATTTTGAGACTGACTTTTTTCATTCGGTGTAATTCTCTGAAGAGTCACCTAAGGTGTTACTTGCATCAATACTTTCTTTATTGATGGTAGTGTGTATGCACTATAGCTTATTTAACCATTTACCTTTTGAAGGTCATCTGGGCTCATTCCAGTTTTGGTTATTCTGAATAAGGCTGCTTTGAACATTAGTGTACAAGTTTTTGTGTGAGCACAAATTTTCATTTGTTTGGGATAAATGCCAAAGAATGCCTAGAAGTTAAGTCATAAGTTTTTAAAGTGTCAGAAATATTAACTCGGAGAAAGGTATTCTTGCTAGTCATGAATCTACAGTTCTCAGTCTTTAATCCGAAGAAAAAAAAAAAACAGTTTTTTTTTATTTTTTGGCAGGAGATTGGCACCAAAGACCACTTTTGCCATGCATCTTAGGAAGAAAAATGTGTGACTTCTGCATACATACAAAATTATCACAAAATTTATAAATTGGCACCGTATGCCATTACCTGACAGTTAAAACTAACCTATAGTCACTACATTTTTAAACAGGCAATCTTTTTTTCTTTTAACTTTTTCCACTTCAACAAGTAATTGTAGAAAATCAGAAATGTATAAACATATAAAGAAGAAAATTAAAACCCAATACCAAGAAAACCATTATTAAGATTTTTGGTGTTTTTCCTTCTAGTCTTTTTTTTGTGTGCATACAATACTGTACTAATTTAATATGGTTTTTTATAAAATTGAGATTAGGCTAAATGCAATTTGGTATCCTACTTAAAAGTTGAGGGAGAGGAGCAAGAGTTGAAAAACTGCCTGTCAGGTACTGTGTTCACTATTTGGGCAACAGAATCATTAGAAGCCCAAACCTCAGCATCATGCAATAGACCTATGTAACAAAGTTGCACATGTACCCCCTGAATCTAAAAAAAAACCCTGAAAGTTAAAAATTGAACTTTTAAAATATTTTACGCCATTTATATATCTTCATTTGTAAACTTCATTTTTCCCCATTTTTATATTGGTGAGATTGTGCTTATGACTGTTTGCTAATGTATAAATAGAAAATGTTTTTCAGGAATAATCTTTAGTTGGATACTTTTTGAAATGAGTATCTCTTGTTTTATGTCACATTTTAAATCATTTTTCTTGTTCTTTCAAGATATGCTGTGATAGCATTTGGATGTGCCAGCTGTCCAAAATTAACTTGTGGGCGAGAGGGCTGTGGAACAGAGTTTTGCTACCACTGTAAACAGATTTGGCACCCCAACCAGACCTGTGATGCTGCTCGACAAGAGAGAGCCCAGAGCTTACGTTTGAGAACTATACGTTCTTCATCCATTAGTTATAGTCAAGAGTCTGGAGCAGCAGGTATTTATGTCTAATTTTTTCTAATAAAATATTTGACACAAAACACTAGTTATTTTAACTTTTTAAAGTTAAGTATTCCTGTTTTCCTTTCACTTGCCGAAAGTGTTTTTAAGTGCATTTCTATCCCAGAAGCACTCATTCTTTCCTATGGAAGAAAGTGGTTCTGAAATTAGAAAGATTATATTGTCCAGGAAAAAAGGAAGTGTCGTGATGATTTATATAACTGATAGCCAAAGATAGTCTGAAACTTGATTATAAAGGTATCTGTCCAGGTGTGGTAGCTCACGCCTGTAATCCCAGTACTTTGGGAGGCTGAGGCGGGCCGACCACTTAAGGCCAGGAGTTCGAGAACGGCCTGGGCTACATGGTGAAACCCCATCTCTACTAAAAATAATTTATATTCCTGCCAGCAGTGTATTGAGGTAATCATGTACTTTATGCTACTAGAAAAAAAGTCACATGAAATTTTAACACAGAATGTTCGACATTTAATACTTTTGTAACATAAATGTTTTTTTATACCTGTTTGCTGATTGATTTGCTTCTCTTTCCTAAAGATTTGTGGAACTCAGTAGTATTAGTGTTAATTTGTAGGTATGGGTCCAGAAGCAATTCAGAGAGGACCTGAATATACCTAAACTGTTCCCTGAAGAGTCAGCAGTAGCCATTGGGTAGTTCACTTGGAAATGATATTCCTCTCCTCCAAGTTGGGGGTGTGTATTTATTGGTCACAGAACACACAGTCATACAGAGCAAGAGAGAATGACTCGAATCAGACTGCCTGAATTCAAATCCCACATTCTCTACTTACTCCGTGAGCAGTCCTGAGCAAGTTACTTGTCTCATCTTTAAAATAAAGATACTGGCCAGTCACGGTGGCTCATGCCTGTAATCCCAGCACTCTGGGAGTCTGAGGCAGGCAAATCACTTGAGATCAGGGGTTCAAGACCAGCCTGGGCAACATGGTGAAACCCTGTCTCCACTAAAAAAATACAAAAATTAGCTGGGCGTGGTGGCGGGCGCCTGTAATCCCCAGCTACTCGGGAGGTGAGGCAGGAGAATCACTTGAACCCAGGAGGCAGAGGTTGCAGTGAGCCGAGATTGTGCCACTGCCCTCCAGCCTGGATGACAGAGTGAGACTCCGTCTCAAAAAATAATAATGATAATAATAATAAAGATACTAATAATGCTTGTGTCCATATAGTTGAAATATTTCCTGGCTCATAGTAAGTGCTTTTGCTATATGAGGTAGGGGACCTTAGAGAAACCACAGTCACTTTCTAGAGATTTAAGTATGTCTGGGCTATCATTAAATTAAAAAACGACAGAAATGGCTTTTATTATTTTTTAAAATAAATCATGATTTAGTTATCCAAATGAATATTGGTCTTCCTCAACATAGTCACCATGGGAGTTTTTGTGTTTATTTCAGCAGTGCTTCCCTGGAATGCCTCATTGGCATAACTTTTAGGATATGTCAGCTTAGTATCAGTTTGATTTCTGAGAATGACTAAAAGTTGCTTTAGAGCTAAGTCTAGCAGCTAGAGTATCATACCAGGTTGGATTATTGGTTTGGTATAGATGCAAAGTAAGATGTGACTATATGATCATGAGTGATTTTTCTTTTATCTAAAGGAGCTTTGAGGGTAATTATGAAAGAAAACCTTACCAAATGCTTTTAGCCAAACAATAACATTGTTGGAATGAATAGTCTCAAGGTGATTGTTTTAAAAAAAAACTTCATTTGGAATTTGTTTCATGTTTGTTTAAAAATCTTGGCTGGGCGCAATGGCTCACACCTGTAATCCCAACACTTTGGGAGGCCAAGGCAGGAGGATCGCTTGAGCCCAGGAGTTCGAGACCAGCCTAGGCAATGTGGTGAGACTCCTTCTCTACAAAAAATTTAAAAAATTAGCCGGGTGTGGTGATGGGCATCTCTGGTCCCAGCAAGCCAGGAGGCTGAGGTGGGAGGATTGTTTGAGCCTAGGAAGTCAAAGCTGCAATGAAATATGATTGTGCCACTGCACTCCAGCCTGGGTGACAGAGTGAGACCCTGTTTCCAAAAGCAAGAGGAAGAATTAGAAATGCAGTGAGGGCCGGGCGCAGTGGCTCATGCCTATAATTCCAGCACTTTGGGAGGCCAGAGCGGGCAGATTGCTTGAGCTCAGAAGTTCTAAAACTTCAACAGCCTGGGCAACATGGTGAAATCCCGTCTCTACTAAAAATACAAAAATTAGCCAGGCGTGGTGGTGTGCATCTCTAGTGGTGTGTGCCAGCTACTTGGGAGATTGAAGTGGAGGATTGCTTGACCCCAGGAGGTGGAGGTTGCAGTGAGCTGACATCGTGCTACTGCATGCTAGCCTGAGCGACAGAACAAGACCCTATTAATTAAAAAAAAAAAAAAAGTGTAGTGAACTTGGCTTCTCACAGACTCGTAGAAAGTTAAAAAGGAAGCTACCATCTAAATGGTTTTATTATTATTCCAGATATTTTGGTATTGTTTTCTGTATCATGATAGTCTGAAAAACTAGTTTTACTTTTAATATTAATTGGTATAATAATTAGTTGTTTTTTTCCCCAGTCACTGAAGATAAATGTGTGCTTAGTTACATAAAGTACATTAATATTTGTGTTTATAAAATAATACAATATTTATAGTATAATGTTTATATATGTGTTTAAATTGTGACAGCACTGCATCCACTTGAGGCTCTTTTTTATAGCTACTAGGAGGTTTATGCACTTGGAGTTAAATTTTAAATGAACCACATATTTTTCATTTTTGTTAATGTAGTTTTCCCATTTTATGCAAATAAAATATTTAATTGGCTCTCCACTCCTGCCTCTGTCCCCTTACTGCTACCACCCTAAGAGATTATCATTGTTAACATTTGAGGACATGGTGTTTTGTAACCTGTTGTTTTTTCTTAATATGACAATGGCCCATATTTTAGCAGTAAACAAAAAGATACAGAAGATGAAAGCTTAGCCAAACACTGTAAATAGAAATGGGAAGCTTTTTCATATCAGGGAACGGTGGCTTAATTGATTCTTGGGGAATGGGGGATCAACTAACCATAAACAATTTCATTTAGGATTTTTGCATCATGAGGGTATTTGGAGAGAAATATATCATCCTATAATGTGCACAGTAAGTTTTTCCTAATTTGTTGCTTTGAGGAAAGACACAAAGCAAACTAAACAGCCTTTCATAGATAAATAAGTATACAGAGAGTGAAAGATATGGGTACAAGTATATAGAGACCTATCAAAAATACATTGCTTGTGGTATTAATTCTCATGTGTGATTTTAGCATATTAAAAGGCTGTTTTGTGTTTTTAGAACCGTAAGAATAAATGGGGATGTTACCTTTCAGTTTGTTCCAAATATTGTATGCATCATTACCAAAGCTTGAGTCTTTTTACTCCCCCGTCTTATTGAGATACCTACTACTTGAGCATACCCTGGAATGAGAAAGTTTATCGATTAACATGCTGCTTCAGCAGATAGGATTAGCATTTCCTTAATTTAGTATACTACATGTTGTATCAGGCATAAAAGCCAGCTTTTTTTAGTCATACCCCAATGTTTAAAATTGTTAAATGCAGACTTTATGTTCTTTTGATCATTTAAATCATGACATGGATATTTTTAATTTTTATATTCTAGTAATTATCAATTGTCCTTGTCTGGCTGCTTAGAGTATCAGTTTGCTCAAAATTGCTTGAGTCATTAAAACAAATACTAATTGTGAGCATTGACCAGATCTTAAGTTAAAAAAAAAAAAAAAAAGCATCTTTGGTCCTAGAAGAAGCGCTAAGGAAACCTGAATTAACTGATAAAGCACAGGTAAAGTTTGACCATAAAACTTGTAGAAAGAATGGAATATAGCTTAATGCTTATAATGTAAGACATTGGAACAAATACTTAAATTCAGTGGTTAGCACTATAAATATCTTTTCTTAACTGTGAGTAGTTGGAAAATATAGCTGGCTAATAGTAATTACAAGTTACTATTTAAACAGATGCCAACATGCAAAGTAGTTGTATAATTTTCCTAAAGTTATGTTATACTTGATTTTAACTTGACACCATTGTGCATTGTAACCATATTATTATACAAGGAGCATAGACCAACAACAGTTGAGTAAATGGGTGAATAAATGAATAAAAAGGATAAACACAACTAATTTAAAAGTCATGAGCATAACTAACAATGATTGCTTTTATTCTGAAACTGTTTTCCATGGTTTATAACGTTCATAGCCATATGACCCTTCCTTAATCTCTTCCTTCCTTCCTTGTATTTTGGGTACTGATTCTTTGCAAGGTCCATCTCTCTTTTGTGTGAAGTAAAATACTGGGAAAAGGCTGCTTTTCTAAAGATACCTGTTTTGCTATTTTTATAGTGCTTATAACTGATGTAATTAGAAGAAATAAATTCATAGTGCTTTGGATATAGCACCTCAGATTAATATCAAATTGTCACCTCCTGTTAGTGTTCATTCAGTAAAGGAATAGTATACAGAACGTGTACATTTGAATTAAGGGAAGATGGTTAGAAAAGTTCTAGAACCGGGAACTACCATTCAGAAGACTTCTATGGGACCAGGACAAAGACAAACTTTACGTAGTTCACAATTTGCTTAGAGCTGTCCTTGATTCTCCTTTCTCTTTTTATTCTTTTTTTATTCTTTGTTCTCATTGTTTTACTACTATGTTTAAAAAATGTTTATAACTTGATATTTTAATGTAAAGTATGTTTTCTTAGAAGGGAAGAAAAAATGCTTTATATACTAAAAACAGCAGGCTGAAGCTATAAGTTAACAAACTACATCTTAAGATTTTTTGACAGTGCTACAATTGGTAAACTGCTAGAAGTTATTTTTAGACCAGTTTTATGTACTTAATAGATTTCTCTATGTTCCCAATAGCTGATGATATAAAGCCATGTCCACGATGTGCTGCTTATATAATAAAGATGAATGATGGAAGCTGCAATCACATGACATGTGCTGTTTGTGGTTGTGAGTTTTGTTGGTTGTGTATGAAAGAAATCTCAGATTTGCATTATCTAAGGTAAGCTTATAGAAGGAGCTATTTATATGTAAATGTAATTTTATATTGTAAGACAAAATAACTTGTCTTAAATTTGGGTTTTATAAGATACTTAAAGGGATTGGTTTTATTCTAGTTAAATAAATTTAAAAGAAACCAAGTTATTATGCTAGTCATTTGGAATTAATAAGTAGTCAAAATAGGAAATGGATATTTCCTTTTTTTGTTTTTGTTAAACTAGAATGCTAGTAAGTATGTAATACCCTGTGTAATTATGCTAGACCCATAAATACTTTCATTTAATTTTCCCATACATAAATTTTATCATTTAGGCACAGAGTGAGTTTATGATATAATCAGATAATTGATGCCTAAAAATATGCATGTTTTGTATTAGTTTACTATTAAAAAACTGACTTAAGGGTTTGAGGATAATGGAGGACTAGGGATAAATTTTTAACCTGAATCTCAGTTATCAGTATCTTGTTAATATAATTTACAGTGATTCTTACCTTATACTTCATTGAATTTTCCCATACATAAATTTTATCATTTAGGCTACAGAGTGAGTTTGTGATATAATCAGATAATTGATGCCTAAAAATATGCATGTTTTGCATTAATTTACTATTAAACTGACTTAAGGGTATGAGGGTAATGGAGGACTAGGGATAAATTTTTAACCTAAATCTCAGTTATCAGTATCTTGTTAATATAATATAAATTAAATAATAAAATATAATATAAAATAAGATATATCAATATCTTGTTAATATAATTTATAGTGGTTCTTACCTTAGTTTAATGAACTCAGAATTTAAAGGGGAAAAAAGCTCCTAACTATGAGAAGTTTTTAAAACTAGTCATTGTTTTAATATATTGCACTAATTTGTTATTGTGGTGTTTTGCAGCAGTTATTTACATTATAATTTTTTCCGTTAGTCCATCAGGATGTACTTTTTGGGGGAAGAAACCCTGGAGCCGAAAGAAGAAAATATTGTGGCAACTGGGAACACTGGTTGGTGCTCCTGTCGGAATCGCTTTAATAGCTGGCATTGCTATTCCTGCAATGATTATTGGCATTCCTGTGTATGTGGGCCGCAAGGTAAAATGCATACTTCTTGTTAGTCCATTATCTTATTCTAAATCTTTAGGTGTATTCTTTTAGTATTGATGATTTTTGGGTTTTTTTTTTTTTTTTTTTTTTTTTTTTAGACAAAGGGTATCTTTAGTTTCTTAGTATAAAACAGTTACTCTTTTTTCATAAATTTTTAGTGTTTGGCAAGCATATATAAATACGTATAAAGCAGACTTGCTTTAAAATGTTCTGAATCTGAAAATTTTAGTATGTTTGTATTATAAAACTTTGAGTATAAAATATTGAAGGATACACACCTGAGATTTTTCTCATAGGTATATCCTTGTGAGGTCAGGTCTATGAGATCTTTTAATGAAAGTTAATAGCTAAATAACACATGCCCTCAGGCAAAGAATAATTAGCCAGTTCTTGAATTATTTCTGCTGTAGTTCGAACCTTTTTTTTTGGATTACTGCTTTTAATAAATACACTATTTTGCAAATTATAACAATCTTGTGAAAGTCCAAACACCAGTGACTACCACTGGCCTCTAATTGATGAATTATATTTCATTAGCTAAGCAAATAGTTCTTTTGTTAAGGGTTAATGGGATAATTTATGAGGTCCTAAGAAGTCTGTTGTTGCCTAAATTAATAGAATCTCTGGATTGAGAAGTAACTTTCAGTAGGATGTAGCTAAAAGAAAAAAAAAGAAATTTTCTTTGGTATCCAAGAAGATCAAAAAAATTAAAACTTTTTTTAAAAAATAAAAAGAAATTAATCCCAACCTTGTACCCAAGCAGAACAAAGGATAGCAATTTTTAAAAAGGGAACTAACAGGCCGGGTGCGGTGCCTCACCCCTGTAATCTTAGCACTTTGGAAGGCTGAGGCTGGTGGATCACCTGAGGTCAGGAGTTCAAGACCAGCCTGGCCAACATGGTGAAACCCCATCTCTACTAAAAATATAGAAAAAATTAGCCAGGCATGGTGGCAGGTGCCTGTAATCCCAGACTCGGGAGGCCGAAGCAGGAGAATCACTTGAACCTGGGAGGTGGAGGTTGCGGTGAGTTGAGATTGCACCATTGCACTCCAGCCTAGGCAACAAGAGCAAAACTCCATCTCAAAAAAAAAAAAAAAGAACTAACATGCTGGTCATGGTGGCTTACTCCTGTCATTGTAGCACTTTGGAAGGCTGAGGCAGAAGGATCACTTGAGGCTGGGAGTTCAAGACCAGCCTGGACAACATAGACCCCATCTCTCCAAAAAATTTAAAAATTATCTGGGTATGGTAGTATGCACCTGTAGTCCCAGCTACTTGGGAGGCTGAGGTGGGAGGATTGCTTGAGATGGGCAAGTGGAGGCTGCAGTGAGCTGTGATTGTGCCACTTCACTCCAGCCTGGGTGATAGAGCAAGATCCTATCTCTAAAATAAAAAAAGGATCTAAAGGTTGTCATACTGTGTCATAGGTGTTGTATGTACTTTTACTCATTTTAACCCTGCAGCAACCTCGATATTTCAGTCTCTGTGTGTTAAAATATTGAGATTTAGGAAAGTTTATGTAATATATCTTCAGTTACACACAAAGAAGCAGAGCTGAGATTTGAACTCAGATGCATGAATTTTTAATATAAGTTCCATGATTAAGTTTCATTAGCTATTTGGGAACTCAGTCATGGGGAAACCACCAACTCATGAAGCAATCCATTCTGTTGTAAAATGGCTACTAATTGTTACAAAATTCTTACGTTTGAGTCAGATCTGTTTCCTTTTGTTTCCTGTATTTCTGTTTCTAACTTCTGGGACCCGACTGGGAATAAGGTTGATCCTCTTCTGTAAAACAGCTGAATTGTTTATATTCAACATACATTTTATAATCAGAAAAATAATATATACTATTTCTTAAAAATTAGTTTTGGGGCTGATGACAAACATATTTATAAGTCACATATTTATTTCTGAAGGTTTTAAGTGAGTAAACCTGGACTTTAAAAAATGTTGGGCCATGTGTGGTGGCTCATGCCTGTAATCCTAACACTTGGGGAGGGTGAGGAGGGAGGATTGCATTAATCCAGGAGTTTGAGACCAGCCTGGGCAACACAGTGTGACACCTTGTCTCTACAAAAAACTAAATAATCAGCTGGGAGTGGTGGTGCATGCCTGTAGCCCCCGCTATTAAGGAAGCTGGGATGGGAGGATTGATTGAGCCCGTGAGGTTGAGGCTACAGTGAGCTGTGATCGTGCCACTGCACTCTAGTCTGAGCGACACAGAGAGACCCTATTTCCAAAAAAGAGAGAGAAAAAATAAAAAATTTCAAAATATATTAGCTGATTGTAATTTTTCATGTAGTTATTCAAAGCAAGGCTTTGCTGAAAACAAAACTATTCAGATACTTAGAAGGGAAAGAGAGACTGTTGTACCACATGTACCTATAAATCATTTATAGAGAAGAGATTATTTACCTCATTGTTCAGGTCATAGGGTACAGTTACAGATCTCCTTTTTTCAAACATGTACCCAAAGGTTGTAAATGAATGAATTAGTTTTCCATTGAAATAATATTCTGTGGTGCTTTGGGATCCCAACCAGCCCAGGAAAACCTACTAAGTCAATAAAGTACCCAAAAGCTGAGCCTTCACTTAACAATAAAAAGTAGAGAATGTGGCAAAAAATAGTAAACAGAAAAATTAAGTTGAACCAGAAATAGTGGGATAATGTGATCACTAATCAAACATTGGTGCTTGAGGCTGAAAAATTTTCTAGAAGACTCCTTTCTCTTGGCAGCCTGCCTTTGCAAGTCTGCTCCATCAGTTGTGCCTTTTCTCTTCTTCAGTGCTAAGTTTCCCAGGAATGGGAGTGGGGAGGAGCAGGAATTAGCTGCAGTGCTGAAGGATAATGAAAGGTACCTTGGGAAGGTCTACCATCTCTGCCTGCATGGACTGTGTAGGGAAGTGAGGAGGCTCATTGACAAGGAACCTCTAGTCAATGCTGGGAAATGGGATTCTGACTAGGAAATAGAAAGGTTTCTTGTCCCATACATGCATCACCCACCTCCCACCCCAACCTTTCTACTGTTTTCCACAACACTCATCGTACTTTACAGCCTTCCAAAGGCCAAAGGTGTTATTATACCATGTAATAATAGATTATTTTATAAGTCCCATCTGTAATATTGTTTATAACTCATTTTATTTTAGAGAGTCCCCATACTTTTGAGGCTGTTTTGAATTTGTTTTGGAACAGAGGGGGAAAATGTGCTATATTAGCCCTTGCAAACCATGGAAATAAAGATCTCAAAGTTCATATAATTTCACAAGCCAGTTTTTAATCACCGCTTCTATGATGATATCAAATTCTACTTATTAACACCTGTCCTGTACAGAGATTGCTGAGTGAATTCAATCCTGTCCTCTGGTAGCAATTATTTTTCATCTTTTTTCTTTCTCTGCCATTTACTTTGAGCTATAAATGAGAACCCTGGAATTTGAGTCATTTGTCAATATTTGTCTTCATAAAAAGGATCTGAGAAAAAAATAATACTGTTTATTCATACTTGTTTATTAGAACTGCTTTTTAAGGTCAATTTAAAAAAAGAAACCTTTCCTAGAAGCCAATTTTTACCATTTAGAGAATATTCTTTAGAAAGAAACCTTTAGAATGCTGGAAGTATCCTGTTGGTGAACCATGTAACTCATAACTGTGCTGAAAATAATAATCTTAATTTCTTCCTCTTTGCTCGATACATAATTACACTACTTTTGATTAAGATTATAAAGACGACTTTTACTCAGAACTTTTAAGCACAAAGTAAAATCCATTAAATCACTGTCTTAAGCAAATTAATAAGGAGCAAATTATTTGTGAGAATATACTAATAGTTTAAGGACACTAGTAGGTTTACCTTGAACTAAGATACTCAGCTACGAACTTCTATGAAAAATCACTTTAGCAAGTATAGATCTTTTTCAACTAAGTTAAATTGTAATGTATTTTCTCTTTAATCCCCCACCCCTATTTTTATTAATTCAAGATTCACAATCGCTATGAAGGCAAGGATGTTTCAAAGCACAAACGGAATTTGGCCATAGCAGGTGGTGTAACGTTGTCTGTAATCGTGTCTCCAGTAGTAGCTGCAGTGACTGTAGGTAAGAAAATGCTGAAAAGTACTAATTACCTACAATTTAATGGAGTTAAAGTTTTGTGGAAGGATTTTTTTAAAATTGTTTTTTAATTTGAGGACAATTTAAATTGAGCCTGCAGTAAGTCTTGGTTGAAAGTATTACAGATTCAAGAGCCTAGCCTTAAAGTAGTTGGTAAATTGTTAGTGGCTGATACCCTTCCTCCCCACTCCACCCCAAGTACAGTTCAGAGGCCTGGCACTTCAAAAGAAAAAAGTTTACATCTCTCTCTTTTTCCCCTTATGTGCATTATGTGAAAGGCTGGGAACCTTGAATTTGCTTAACAACTGGGTAAATCTACTTTTGGCAAATGTTCCAGCCAACTCTTCAGAACCCTGGCACTTTTCTCTGTATGACTCTCTTGAAAAGACTTTCTAAAACTCATGTTTCTGTGAGTTATTTTGTTGCTGTTGTTTGTAATGACTGATTTAATTTCTCTTTAGGTATTGGTGTTCCTATTATGTTAGCTTATGTCTATGGCGTTGTTCCAATTTCTCTTTGTCGAAGCGGAGGTTGTGGAGTCTCAGCAGGCAATGGAAAAGGAGTTAGGATTGAATTTGATGATGAAAATGATATAAATGTTGGTGGAACTAACACAGCTGTAGGTAAGTCCTTTAAGCAAAGGAAGAAAATGTGCTTACTAACAGTGTAAGTAGTGGGGAGGCCAGAGATAACATGCAAGTCAGAATTTCCATTGCCATCCTTTTACTAGGCCTAATAGTATTCATTCAGAAGTACATCAGTGAATAAACTGCCAAGGAGGAGTGTATGGATGAAAGAGGTGGGGGTAATTCTGGGTATCTGACCTCTAATTGGAATATAATGTCTTAGAAATCATAAACTTTTCATCTTAAATTTTGCCTGAAACATTACAAATAACTAAGTAAAGGATATGAAGAGGAATACAGTTAATAAAAGAAATACGGATGACCAATAATTCAAAAATATCTTCAACTCAATGTTATTCAAAGAAATGTGTATTAGAACAGTAACGAGCAAAGATTAAGAAGAATAAAAAAGCCTTCATAGACTGCCTATAGGAGTATGTCAATAAACCTTTTTTAAAAAGTGCATGTTCTATATTCTAGCAATTCTTGTTTTAGAAATTTGTCATAGGGAAATAATTAGGCAGATGTGTAAAGATAATGCCTACTTTCTTACCTCTTATTTTCTCTTGAACTGGCCTCAATCAGATTTTTGTCCCTACCACTCCAGAATTTTATTTCTGCTATTCACTGAAGCAGAGTCACCAGTTGCCTCCACTTAACCTAATACAGTGGTCAGGTCTTGGTCCTCATCTTAATATAACAGTATATCCGACATGGTAGAGACTCTACCCTTCTTGAAATACTTCACTTTTCTTATGGGAAACCACTTCTTACCGTATTTCCTGGCCAGTCCGTCTCATTAATCTTTGCTGGTTCATTTTCCTCTTCTGACCTCTAAATGTTTGTTCCCCAGAGCTCAGTTCTCAGAATTCTTATGTATCTACACTTTTCCCCTAATCTCATCTATTAAATAATGCATAGACCGACCTCTCCCCTGAACTTCAAACTTACATGTGTAACTTTCCTCTTTAATCTACACTTGAGTGTCTAACAAGAATTTCAAGCTTAACTTGTCTACAGCCAAATTCTTGGCTCTAAAATCTCTTCTTCCCTTCATCCTCCTTAACTCAATAAGTAGCTTCTCCATTCCTCCTGTTGCTAGGGCCAAAAACCTTCACTTAACAGTGCCTCCCTCTTTTCCCTCTTGTCCTACATCTGATTGATCTGTCAGCAAATTCTGCTGCTTCCTTCAATATTTAGCCATAATCCAGCCACTTCTTACTCTCTTCATTGTCCTTCCCTTAGTCCAAGCTACCATCCTCTTTCCTGGGCTATTGTAATAGCCTCTTAACTGCTGTATCAACTTCTCAGCTTCTATTCACTAGTCCATAGTGCAGCCATAGTCACATGTCTAAACCCTGTCAGATTATGACTTTCTTATGCTCAAAACTTCCCCAGTGGCTTCTAACTGTACTGGGGAAGAAAATCCAAAGTCCTTATCATAGCCCAAAAGGCCCCACATGATCTGCCCCAACTATGTCTCTGAGCTCATCTCTTGTCACCCTCCTATTTTATACCACTCTCGCTTGATTTTTGAGGGTGGCAAGCATTATCCTACTTCTAGGCTTTTACACTGGCAGTTCTCTGTCTGGAATACTCTTTCCCTAGAAAATTTCATGACTCACTGTTTTACTTCATTTGTCTCTACAAGTATTACCTTATCAAAGAGGCCTTCTGTCATCACATCATATAAAATAGCTCACAGACATGTACGTACATGCACTTTTCATCACTCTCCTCCCCTTTACACTCTCGTATTTTTCCTCATAGCATTTGTCACCGTGTGATTGGGTATATAATAGGAACTCAAATATTGGTGCAAATAAGTGACTCCTTCAATACAAAATGTGTGAGAGGTACTGTAAAATTGGAACATAGTGTTATCAGATCTTAATAATAGCTTGTAGACAGAACTGTGGCATATATCTAGAAATCAACTTTTAGCCTATTCTTACTGACCTAGAGAATAATAAGCTCTTTAAATGACACCCTTAATGAAAACTGTCACATAATTTTCCTCTAAAGTCAGCTATATTTTTTAATAATCATATTCTTTATAGAATTCCTAAATCTGGGTTTTTGAAAAAAGAAACTAGTGACCATTTAAAATTGTTGGCTCTATTCCCACTGCTTCTAGTGGACTAGCCTGAAAAAAATATTTTTCCATGTCTGCGTATATTTTATACCTTATATAACGTCCTCTCTGAAGTCATGGAGGAATTTAAGAAGGAGAAAATTGATAATCATACTTACTTAGTTTCTTTGGAATATTTGCATTTAGACACAACATCAGTAGCAGAAGCAAGACACAACCCGAGCATAGGGGAGGGAAGTGTTGGTGGGCTGACTGGCAGTTTGAGTGCAAGTGGAAGCCACATGGATCGAATAGGAGCCATCCGAGACAACCTGAGTGAAACGGCCAGCACCATGGCACTAGCTGGAGCCAGTATAACGGGGAGTCTGTCAGGAAGTGCCATGGTAAACTGTTTTAACAGGTGTGTGTTTTGGTTTGGTTTGGTTCTGCTTTCTGGTAACTACAAATTATTAATTAGGTGAGAATTTTGAACATAAAATGATTATATATAACCCTACTATGTCAAGGTTCAAAATAGTAATGTTAAAAATGAAATTTGGGGCCGGGTGCAGTGGCTCACGCCTGTAATCCCAGCATGTTGGGAAGCCAAAGCAGGTGGATTGCCTGAGCTCAGGAGTTCGAGACCAGCCTGGGCAATATGGCGAAACCCCATCTCTACTAAAAAAATATAAAAAATTAGCTGGATTTGGTGGCATGCACCTGTAGTCCCAGCTGGTCGGGAGGCTGAGGTAGGAGGATCACTTGAGCCTGGGAGTTGGAGGCTGCAGTCAGCCAAGATCACACCACTGAACTCCAACCTGAGTGACAGTGAGACCCTGTCTCAAAAAAAAAAAAAGAAGAAAGAAATTTGGTGGTAGATTTCTAAGTCTAAGGAATAACATTCTGCCAATTTTTTCACTGTCCTTGTCACATTTTATATTATAAATCATTGCTACAGCTGCTTCAGTAGACATTGTAGCAAAGGCAGTACTTAAGCCTAGATCTTACCTCTGTGGGTAACAACAGCCAGATATTAGGAGATGGGACTTTGGCTGAGTCCTGGGAAACAGGTGGAGTCAGGACATCCAGGAATGTGTGAACTGGGACCGGGATAATTGGCTAGGGTCCTTTTATGTATTAATGCTTGCTTACTTTGTTCTCACCAAGTCTTTTATCAATAGCCATATCGATAAGTAGGAAAAATTATCTTCTCCTGTTTCTCTTTAATTCACTATTTTTCACTTAGGCTTATTAGCCTTGCTTTTTTTAAATGTAGGGGAGAATACATGAATTAAAAGATAAATTAGACATCTTATTTTTAGGTAGTTTGCCTTTTAAATACAAACTCTTAAGTTATAGTGGTGTATATTACCTCTTTTTAAAAAGGCAAATGTTGGTTGGGCTCAGTGGCTCATACCTATAATCCCAGCACTTTGGGAGGCCAGGATGGGAGGATAGCTTGAGGCCAGGAATTCGAGACCAGCCTGGGCAACATAACGAGACCCTGTCTCTAACAATATATATAAATAAATAAAGTATTAAAAGGCAGGTGTTATTTATAGAGTCATTTTTTAATATAGATGCCCAGGATTTTTGGATTCATTGGTGTGTCATGTTTAATGATTAATAATGTATTCTAACTTTGTGTTTTGCATTGAAACATTACAAAGTGCCATATGCTGAGTGAGAATAATGGAATACATTTAAGTGAAAATCCTTTGTGTCTTTTTTGTGTTATTTCATTACCACTTTACTTGGCAGACAGCTGATGTTCCCCATTTTATTTGGATGGCTGGTACTATGCAGTGTGCTGCAGTAGAATTTAAATTAAATAAAAGGAAATAAAAAATAATGGTTCCTAAAATAGCTTCTGGTTACTAGGGTTCTTAACTGAATTATTTAAAGATACATATTACAGTAGTGCTGATATTAAATATAATTTTGGTGATTTCATATCCCCCTTTAAGGTTGGAAGTACAAGCAGATGTACAGAAAGAACGGTACAGTCTAAGTGGAGAATCTGGCACAGTCAGCTTGGGAACAGTTAGTGATAATGCCAGCACCAAAGCAATGGCAGGATCCATTCTGAATTCCTACATCCCATTGGACAAGTAAGGAAAAAACTGTTATAAAATTGAAAGTATTTTTTAAATTAATTTTAAAGGAATAATTCCTATCATTAGACAAATTACCAGTGAAAAGTGGTTACCAACTATTAAGTTCTCTGAGAAAAGGAAACAGTGAGCTGTCCAGAGTAGGCAAATCTGTATAGATCATAAAGTGGATTTGTGGTTGTCAAGGGCTGGGAAAGGGAAGAATAGTAACTAACTGCTAATGGATGCAAGGTCCCTTTTTGGGATCATGAAAATGTTCTGAAGTTAGGTAGTGGTGATGGTTGCACAGCTCTGATCACAACTAAAAATCACTGAATTGTACACTTTAAACAGGGGAATTATATCTGAATAAAGCTGTTCTTTAAAAAAAGGTAGCATAGTGTCTAGAACAGCATAAGCAATAAATGTATCCACCACTATTTTAAAACATTGAAGCATTATAAAGAGTTCTGTTATATCAAGTATGTTTTTTAAGTAGAACGTGTTCTGCGTTAAGGTGTTCTCATAGCTTATATATAGTCTGAATTTTCCACATAGAAACCCTTCCCCCAGTCATCTGAACAAAAAGAAGTCAGCAATTATGTTTGTATTTGTTACTCTTATATTTCAGAGAAGGCAACAGTATGGAGGTGCAAGTAGATATTGAGTCAAAGCCATCCAAATTCAGGCACAACAGTGGAAGCAGTAGTGTGGATGATGGCAGTGCCACCCGAAGTCATGCTGGTGGTTCATCCAGTGGCTTGCCTGAAGGTAAATCTAGTGCCACCAAGTGGTCCAAAGAAGCAACAGCAGGGAAAAAATCAAAAAGTGGTAAACTGAGGAAAAAGGGTAATATGAAGATAAATGAGACGAGAGAGGACATGGATGCACAGTTGTTAGAACAACAAAGCACGAACTCAAGTGAATTTGAGGCTCCATCCCTCAGTGACAGTATGCCTTCTGTAGCAGATTCCCACTCTAGTCATTTTTCTGAATTTAGTTGTTCTGACCTAGAAAGCATGAAAACTTCTTGTAGTCATGGTTCCAGTGATTATCACACCCGCTTTGCTACTGTTAACATTCTTCCTGAGGTAGAAAATGACCGTCTGGAAAATTCCCCACATCAGTGTAGCATTTCTGTGGTTACCCAAACTGCTTCCTGTTCAGAAGTTTCACAGTTGAATCATATTGCTGAAGAACATGGTAACAGTGGAATAAAACCTAATGTTGATTTATATTTTGGCGATGCACTAAAAGAAACAAATAACAACCACTCACATCAGACAATGGAATTAAAAGTTGCAATTCAGACTGAAATTTAGGCCCATAAATGCTGCAGAATAATTACCACTGTACAACCGTGTTTGGAGCTGGTTGAACTACATGTGACTACTTAAGTTTCAGGTTACCAGCAAAAGCCAGGTTTCATTATCATAATGCAGATACATTTTCTGTGTTCAGCAAGGCATTGTGTGTCATGTGGATCTTAGTTACCAAACTATGAAGTGAAGGCTTTAAAAGTGCATTATTTTAAGGATAATAAATTTGAAGAGCAAAGCATGTTTTGTGTGTTTGCCACAAAACATTGCTTGAAGCACATACTTAGATAGAAATTGGTCTTAATTTATATAATCAATATAAAATACTAATGCAATTCTACAGCATTCAAATGAAGAAAACTTGAGGCTTTAGGGATAAGTGGTTAGTGATATTTTATTGAAACCACTAAGAGATAAGTTTAAAAGAACTGCATAGGTTACTCTCAGTATACGATACTCTGTAACATTTCTATTTATATTGGCATAAATTTCATTTTTTTTCTTCTTATGCAATGTGGTTATATAAAGCTTAATGCAGCTCATTTGCTACCATTTGGATACTTAGACACTTTGAGCAAGATTGTGGCAGTTTTTGCACAACTTTGAAGTAGAAATACCTGGTACTCTATCTTGTTTATTGTTGATGCCATCTTAGAGGAAAAAATGTAAAGGTAAGTAATTAAGCATATGACAGCAACAAATAAGATACATAAAACTACAAAATAAAGTCCCATTAGGTTATAAGTATTACAAAAAATCCACCTTTCTCTAAGGGGAAGTTTGTACCCCATTGATTCTTGGTGCCTTTGGGATCGACTGGGTTTTAATGGCCTAGTTATTTGAGGATTTTGCTGTGTTGTTTTCCATGTCTTCTCTGGTCACCTTGGATTATATATAAAAATACAGGAAATAGATAAACATGAATGTGATTAATAATGCTGAAAAAGTATTAGCCTACCAAAGACACACTCAGGCTTTAGTGAATAACTTTACATAACCTCAATTTTTAACACATGCATATCTTCTCCAACCATGAAATCAAAGCACGGTGCAGAACTTGTACCAAGTACAAAAGGTCCATGTATGATTAGCATTATTTTCTTTTGCTTTTGTTTATGGACAATGTTCAGCTGACATAAGCAGAAGTTGGCCAAAATACTGCCTGTACTGTTAATTTCCTGTATAAGTCACTTAAAAGCAGGTTAACCTCAATGATAGCAGTTAAAATGTTCTATCTTATGTATTTCTTTTAAGTATTACCATTATGGTGCTACTGAGCGTTTTCTTTTGGTAAAAAGAAAAATGCCATGGGCTGCAGTCTTCTTCCATCACTTTTCCCTACCAGGTCCATTAATATGCTTATAACACTAGTGCCAGTTGTTTTATTTGATAATGCTTATGGTATTTGTATATTTGTTTGCATTCCAATTTTGTTTAATAATGAGTGTGTAAACTGCATACGTTAAATAAATGTAAATACTAATGTACTGCTGCCTTCTGGTGTGTGCACAAGTGTTTTTTTTAAATAAGAATGAGAATATTCATTGGCCATGTGGTAGTATTCATAAATATTGCAAGCCATTGTGATTATTCTGCCTTCTGGTCTCAGCTCAAAGGGAAGCATTTGCTGAACTTTTCAACAGTGTTAGAAACTACCCTTTTTTCCTGTCTAATTCCTGCCTTTCCACCAGAAAAAAAGATGCTGTATACATCAACATAATTTTTTTGAGTAAATTGGTTGAATTTAACTTGAGTAAATATATCTATCATTAAATTGTGAAGAGAAATCAGTATTATAAATCCTCAGAAAAGTGGAAAGATCAGCTAACTTGGGAAAAGGGGAAAAAAGTAAAAAGATCTTAAAAGACTATTTTAAGAGATTCTATTCTAGCAACATTAGATTATGAAACGAGCCATTTAAATTCAAGCTAATTGTAATCAGATGCTTTCTATTCTTGTAGCTTCTGTAAAATGCATAGATGGTTTTTCTGTTTCCCTGGTATATAGTTAATACTTCATGAAAATAACCTTTTTTTTTTTTTTTTTTTTTTTTTTTTTGAGATGGAGTCTCACTTTGTAGCCCAAGCCTCGAATGCAGTGGTGTGATCTCAGCTCACTGCAACCTCCGCCTCCTGGGCTCAAGCAGTTCTCGTGCCTCAGCCTCCCAAGTAGCTGGGATTACAGGCAAACATCACCACGCCCAGCTAATTTTTTTGTGTGTTTTAGTAGAGACGAGGTTTCGCCATGTTGCCCAGGGTGGTCACAAACTCCTGAGCTCAAGTGATCCACCCACCTCGGCCTCCCAAAGTCCTGGGATTACTGGCGTGAACCACCATGCTCGGCCAAAATAATCTTATGAGTATGTTGACTGCCTTCTTAACATTTCTTTAAAAGGCTAAAGATGAAATGGAAAGCTAAATGATCTTCAGAGGAACACAGCAAAAATAGTGCCCTATAGGAGGCTGGTGCATTCATTCACCCTACACCTACTTCTGGTGATACTCCCAACCAGTACCACTTCAGTCTCACCTTAAAACTAGCTTCAAAAATTCCTTGTCTCCTGGATCTTTCAACTAGCTTCAGAAATTCCTTGTCTCCTGTATCCTTCAAAGTTGGATTAATTTAGGACCAAGCCAGTTTTCCCTGGAGCTCAACTCTGGGCTAGTCTTGAACAAGAGATACCTCCAGGGTATTCAAAATAAACCTTAACTCACTGAAATCTTGTTAAAACTCTTTGTACTTTAAAGCCTGTTGGAAAAATCATCTGGTAATGAGAGAAAAGAAATACAAAGATTATAATAGTATATCCTACTGTTGATTATGTAGACCACCAATTTAACTGGTAGATTCACTTCATTGTACAAATTCCCAGCTTCAGAGCACTTAATTAGTTAGCTTTTTATATTAAATGCACATAATCCACCACTCCTAACTTATTTTTGCTGGAAATTGTGTTAATTTGTAAACATGTAAGACTTTCCCTAGCCTGTTATTTAGGTAAACATATAGACAAATCACCAAAGGATAAAGTATGTGTTGAAAACCGTCAGAGCTATTAATTGCTACATGACATGAGCAAAACAAACTCCTGCTCCATAGATTGTTTTGCCTTTCCATTCACAGTCATCACGCTTCTTACAGATTCTAGTCTGTACTTGGATCTAAGGAAAAAAATTCTTTTCTCAAGGCTACATTTCATATGGTTCCTTTTAATGGATTTGTTGTTTCATTTATTTCCTTCACTAGAGCATGAGATATCATTGCTTAACAGCCAGTGTTTACATACTGGTTGATTTTTGAATGCCAAAAATAGTATTCTAAACTTGGGGAGAGTTATGTTATTTAGGGTGGCTATCATTTAATAGCTGGATATGAAAAAGTTTGCAGTTTTAAAATTTAGTTCAGATTGGATCACTGTACATCATATGCTAGTCAGAATTTTTGTGACTTCTACCAATTTATTCGTTCAACAAAGTACATGCTGGAAATACAGCATAGTACCAAATAAACACCCTGGCTTCAGAGGGCTTATATTAGAATTTGGAGGATACAAAAATAATAAACATATGTATGTAGCTTAAAATAATGGAACCAGATGTAAAATAACCAGATGATGATTGCTATGAAAAATTAGAGGTGGGCACAATAAGAGTGACTGGGATTTTGGGGAAGCAGTACTGTTTTATACAGGGCAGAACAGGAAAAGTCTCTAGAAGACATTTGTCCCAAGATCTAAAGGAAATGAAGGAACCATGTAAAAACATACCTGGTGAATGAGCATTTTCAGAAACATCTCCAAGGTGAGTTAGTGGACAATTTAGACTTCAGTCTTGGAATCTGAATTTGCTATCTAATAGGTCAAGTCTGCCACTGTTTTTTCCTTGGATGGTGTCTTGACTGTCCTTGGCACTTTATATTTCCGTAAACATATTAGAATAACCTTGTTGTGTTTCACTAATTTTGATTGGGATTACATTGAATCTATAATTATCCCTATAGAATTCTTTTACATCTTTTGTTAAATTTCATTCCCAGGTACTTGATATTTTTTATCCTATAATAATGGTATATTTTTAAAATGTCATTTTCTTTCTTTCTTTTTGAGAAAGAGTTTCACTCTTGTTGCCCAGACTGGAGTGCAGTGGTGCGATCTCAGCTCACTGCAACCTCTGCCTCCTGGGTTCAAGCGTTTCTCCTGCCTCAGCCTCCCGAGTAGCTGGGATTACAGGTGTCCCACCACCACGCCCAGCTAATTTCTTGTATTTTTAGTAGAGAAGGGGTTTCGTTATGTTAGCCAGGCTGGTCTCAAACTCCTGACCTCCAGTGATCCACCTGCTTCGGCCTCCCAAAGTGCTGGGATTACAGGCGTAAGTCACCACACCCAGCCTCATTTTCTGTTTGTAACTAATAGTATAGAGAAAGGCTATTGATTTTGTATAACAATTTTGTATCTGGTGAATCTTACTCTTTTAATTCCAATGGTTTATCTCCAGATTCTTTGGGATATCACTGTACAATTATCACTTGTGAATGTTTGTATTAAACACTTTTACAGTGCTTTGAAGTGTGAAATACTTTCTGAGCACTTTTAAAATAGTAACTTATGGAAAAGCAAACATTAATAAAAGAAAAATATAACTTATCAAGTTTACTTATATAACAAACCTGCACCATGTACCCCTGAACTTAAAAGTTAAATTAAAAAGTAATATTAGGTTTACCTTGAACAGGGAATAGGGGTCATATAATTTAGAAAGATGCAAAAGGTAATTGTATATCAAATTATATATTAAAGTCAATTATCATTAGAGGTGGTTCAAAATAAAATACTTATTCCTCAGAACAACTCTGTGAAGGAGGTATTACTATCTTCATTACAGATGGGGGTAACTGAGGCACAGAGATATTAAGTAATTTGCTTGGAGTTGCACAGCTGCTAAGTGGTAGAGGTGGGATTCCCATTGTTTTGGTTTTTTTCTCAGATCATTGCATCATTTATTTATTTTTCTGGCCTTTTGCACTGGCTGGGACTTATAGTGTATACTTCCGAATAGCAGTGGTTATAGGGGGCATTGTTGATTTGTTAATAACCTCAAAGGGAAACCTTTCATCATTTCAGCTATTATTTGCCACAGATATATTTATAGGATATCCTTTATTGAATTTTGTAAATTATCTTCTAACTCCTAGTTTGCCAAGAGTTTTTACCTTTGAAAATACATTGAATTTTATTGGCTGCTTATTTGATGGGGGGAGCATCTGCCATATAATTGTGATTAATATGTTAATGTAGTGAATTTGATTCTTCAAATGTTAACCTGGGGCAAACTTCAGTGATCAGAGTATGTAAGATTGGAATGATGTCTTCCTTGAATGTTTGGTAGAAATTGCTATTAAGGCTGTCTGCACTTGAATTGTTTGTTTTTTAGTACAAGAGAGAGCCAGGTTTTCAGGGTTAGTAAGCAGCTCATTTTCATCTATATGAGCAGTAAGATAAGGCAGTCTCTTTGCTCTAAGAGTTGACTAATTCTAGAATGTGTGGGCTGGCTGGTGACAAGATAGTCTTGCTTTTGCTTTTTTTTTTTCTTTCTTTCCAGCCTTTTTCCTAAATAGCGTTGGATCACATATTTCTGTCACTTTTTGTCCTGCATGGAGGTAAAATATAGACAGACATAACACTATGTGTTCCAGGTATTAATACCTCCAGATTCTTAATTCTGTATTCAAGATATTAGGAGAACAAATCTTAAAGGAACTCTAGTCTCATGAGGGCAGGGACCTTGTCTTTCCTTTTATTTTTCCTATACTTATAGTATTTATATATATGAAGAGGAAATTCTGATGGGACAGAAGAACAACTGAGCAAAGGGAATGAGGATGTTTCTGGACTCAATTCAGAGTTGATAACCAGTCACTTCATAATATTGTACAGTAAAATAAGTTGTTTGAAGCAATATAGTGGCTGAAAAGACAGTTAACTTTTAACAAGGTTTTATACCAAATACGTTAGTTTACAAATATTCTATCATGTATGACAGCCATTGGAACCTAATTTTCAGGGTTAATATAGCCAAGGCATTTTAATTTTGCTTTTGGGGGCTTTTTGTTGCTTTTTTGCTTGTTTAAAGAAAATGTAATACTTTCAACTAGATAAGGAAATCACAGTTGCCTTAGAGGTATCATGAACTGATGTTCTAGAGACTTTCTATTGAAAGCTTAATTAAAATGTGCACAAATTATTTCCCCATCCTTTTTTCCTTGCCTTCTTTTTGTGTTTTGTTCTCCCCTTCTCTTCTCTGCCTCCTTCCCTCATTATCTTCCCCCATAACCAGTGCAAATGACAAAATGTGTGCGATGCCAGTTTTCTCCATGTTCATAGTCACACACAATGCATATATACATTAATTTTCTTGATTTTTTCTCAGTAATATCTTTGGGAAATCTGTCCAAGTCAACTGTATAACTCCAATTCATTCTTTTTAATGGCTGCATAAGAATTCTGTAGTATAGATGTGCTGCAGTTATTCAGACATTCTCATGTTGATGAGCATTCACTTTGTTATTTTTGTTTCTTTCCTCAATACAAAACACTGCAAAAAACATTCTAATAATTACGTCCTTATATTCTGGTACTTCTAAGTATGGGAGATAAATTCAAGGAAATCAAATGGCTAGGTTAAAGTCCATGTCTATTGAATTTTTAAAAGGTTACCAGATTGTCTCCCAAAAAAGGCTGTCACAATTTACAATTTGCTAACAATACATGAGTTCCCTTTTACCTGCATTCTACTAACAATAGGTATTAGAGCTTTACAAACTTTTAAACTGTTTGGTGTAAAGTATTATCTATTATATAATGTTACATTTTCCTGGCTAGTAAATGTGTACATCTTTTTGTGCTTTTTTTTTTTTTTTTTTTGCCTAGGGGCTGGAAGATGGTATTTGAGTTTGCTGTTCTCTAAATTGGCTCTTATATCCTTTGCCTATTTTTTTTTTTAATTGTTTTCTTGTCAGTTTGAAAGGTATTTTGGCCAGGTGTAGTGGCTCACTTTGGGAGGCTGAGGCAGGAGGATTGCTTGAGGCCAGGAGTTCAAGACTAGCCTGGGCAACATAGCAAAACCCCATCTCTGTTAATAAAAATGAAAATAGGGCTGGGTGCGATGGCTTACACCTATAATCCCAGCTACTTGAGAGGCTGAGGCAGGAGAATAGCTTGAACCCGGGAGGCAGAGGTTACAATGAGCTGAGATCACGCCACTGCACTCCAGCGTGGGCAACAGAGCAAGACTCTGTCTCAGAAAAATAAATTTAAAAAAATGAAAATAAATATATTTTTTATACTATAGCTGTTAATAGTTTGACTCTTGTATTTTTCTCCAAATATGTCATTTGACTTTTATTAGCGTTGTGTATGCATTCTGTTTTATCCTTAAATAAACTTTTAATTTTTGAATATTTTTAGATTTACAGAAAAGTTGCAGATATTTCAGCGTTTCCACATACTCTTTACATTTTTTTTCTGCAATATGAAACCTGTTGTGTGTCTTTAATTGTAATATTTTAGACCTTCTGGTCATGATTAAGCTCTCCTCTCTTTCTAAATTGTACTTGTAGTCTCTTTTGGTAGTTTGTAGTGAGATTTTAAATTTTTCATATTTTATAAAATCTATCTTCAATTTATCTTAGCATTTAGTTTAATATAAAGGTCCAGTTTTACTTTCTTCCAGATAGAAAGCCATTTGTGATGGCACTATTTTTAAAATAATCTTTCCAAATTTCCCAGTGATTTGAATACTGTGTTTACACTAGAATCCATTTCTAGATTTCTACCAAAAAGTCTGCTGGGATTTTGACTGAATCACCACTGATACCTATTTATCAATATGAGGAAAACTGGCATCTTAACAATATCAAGTCTTCCTATTCATGAATACAGTATATCTATCTTTTAGTTTTTTAATTTCAACAATGCTTTGTAGTTTTCAGTGTACAGATCTCTTAAAAATACCAATTTATGATTACATTCATTACGAGTATATAGAAATTAGATTTTTGTATATTGATCTTGAATCCTATGACCTTGTAAATCACATTAATTTTAGTAGTTTTTTTGTAGATTCTATAGACTTTTTTTTCTTTTTTAAGTCGGAGCCTCGCTCTGTCGCCCAGGCGGCAGTGCAGTGGCTTGATCTCAGATCACTGCAACTTCCGCCTCCTGGGTTCAAGCAGTTCTCCTGCCTTAGCCTCCAGAGTAGCTAGGATTACAGGTGTGCACCACCACACCTAGCTGATTTTTGTGGGGTTTTTTTGTTTTTTGTTTGTTTGTTTGTTTTCTTTTTAAATAAAGACAGAGTTTCACCATGTTGGCCAGGCTGATCTTGAATTCCTGACCTCAGATGATCCGCCTGCCTCGGCCGCCCAAAGTGCTGGGATTACAGGTTTGAGCCACCGTACCCGGCCTCTATTGGCTTTTCTACATAGATAATTGTGTCTGCAAATAAAGAAAGGTTACTTCTTCTTTTCCAATCTGGATGCCTTTTATAACATTTTAACCCCTTATTGCACTGGTTTCAACCCCCAGTACAATGTTAAATAGGAAGGCTAAGAGGACATCTTTACCTTGTTTCCAGTCATGGGGTGGAGGTAGTCTTTCAGTCTTCCTCAGTTTTTATTCCTCCTGGCAGGTTCTTGAAAAACTCAAGTAGGGTGGCCTTATCAGGATTGATTGGAAAACCCCAGAGTTTGCCTCTAAGTTATTCACTACCTTGGGTGATTTGCTTCCCCCCACCCCACTTCATTTTTCACAATTGAGATGCAGTTCGCATAATTCACATTTTAAAGTGTACAATTCAGTGTTTTTACAAGGTTGTACAACCGTTACTAATATCTGACTCCAGAACATTTTCATCACCCCAGAAAGAACCCTTTACCCATTAGTAGTCAGTTCCCACTTCCCCTTCCTCTCAGTCCCTGGCATCTACTAATTTACTATCTCTATGGGTTTGTCCATTCCAGACATTTCACATAAATGGAATAATAAAATGTGGCCTTTTGTGTCCCACTTCTTTCACTTACTACTTTCAAAGTTCATCCAAGGGATAGCATGTATCACTACCTCATTCTTTTTTATGGCTGAATAATATTCAGAAATGCTTTGTAGTTTTCAGTGTACAGATCTCTTAAAGATATCAATTTATGATTACATTCATTACTAGTATATAGAAATAAAAGATTTTTGTATATTGATCTTGAATCCTATGACCTTGTAAATCACATTAATTTTAGTAGTTTTTTTGTAGATTCTATAGACTTTTTTTTTTAAGTCGGAGCCTCGCTCTGTCGCCCAGCCTGGAGTGCAGTGCCTTGATCTCAGATCACTGCAACTTCCGCCTCCCGGGTTCAAGCAGTTCTCCTGCCTCAGCCTATAGAAAGCCTATACAGAAAAGCCTATAGAGGCCGGGTGCGGTGGCTCACGCCTGTAATCCCAGCACTTTGGGAGGCCGAGGCAGGTGGATCATCTGTCAGGAATTCAAGATCAGCCTGGCCAGCATGGCGAAAGTCTGTCCTTATTTAAAAAATCTATTCATTAGTTAGTTGATGGACATTTGGGTGGTTTCCACTTTTTGGCTATTATGAGTAGAACTGCTGTGAACATTTGTGTACAAGTTTTTGTGTGAACATATGTTTTCTACTTTCAGTAATAGGGGTTGCAGAATTATTGGATCAAAATGGCAACTCTCTGTTTAAGTTTTTGAGGGGCTGCCAAACTTTTCCAAAGCAGCTGCACCATTTTACATTCCTATCAGCAATGTATGCAGTTTTTAATTTCTCCACATCCTCACCAATACTTGTTATTGTCCACCTTTTTTTTTATTGTAGCCACCCTAACAAAATCTTTGCCCTTGTTTTAGCACAAGTATGAATTAGGATCAAAATTATGTTTATTGAAATAGTCATCCCAATCTGCTGCTTAATTACAGAAAATAATTGGCCTTATTTTGCCGGGCGCAGTGGCTCATGCCTGTAATTCCAGCACAGCAGTTTGGGAGGCTGAGGCAGATGGATCACTTGAGGTCAGGAGTTCAAGACCAGCCTGTCCAACATGATGAAACTCCAGCTCTACTAAAAATACAAAAATTAGCTGGGCGAAGTGGTGCACACCTGTAATCCCAGATACTTGGGAGGCTGAGGCAGGAGAATTATTTTAACCTGGGAGGCAGAGGTTGCAGTGAGCCGAGATCGTGCCACTGCACTCCAGCCTGGGTGACAGAGCAGGACTGCATCTCACACACAACAAAAAAGAACAAAAAACAGCTGATACAAAAGGGACACTGTGACCTCCTTTTTAAAAATAAAAATAAATTGGTCCTGTTTTACAGATGGGAAACTGATACAAAAGAGATCTAATGGCAGGTAGTAAGATTAAATTTTAGGCTATTTTCGAACTTGGGTCACTATTAAAAATAGAATATTAATTCAGGTTGCTTCGTAAGTCTCCTGTCTGCTGTTTCCTGCACTGTGAAGCATACCTGCAGTGGCAGAATTTTTCTTACCAAGTTCCTTCCTCCTGCAGTATGGTACTGGAAATTCTACAGTAAAGTAATCCAGTCACACTGAGCTCTCCCTTCTCATTGACCTGAGTCTATTTCAAAACATGGCTTAGGTTTTACCTCTTCCAGAAATGTTCTTGAGTAACCCTATTTGGCCCTTTTAATACCTTTAACACTTGAACATTTCATTGATGCTGTTTTCTCCTAGGAGAGTCTCTTGCACTTGGTGTTACTGACAGTTTTTTTGCAAATGAAGTATGAGCTCATTAAAAGCAGGGGCTATCTTTTTAAAAGTTTATCTCCCACAATACTTACTCAGAGCATCATAAATAGTGTCATTCACTGCCAATGCTTATGCAATTCAGATGTTAATTATTGCATCCTCAGCTTCTATGCTGTAGATCATAAATTCTAACTTCCCTAAGCATCATAAGAGAGATTTTTAGATTTCCAACCCCCTAGACTGTAAGATTCTCAAGTGACTCTGTGCAAACATTTGAAGAACAACTGTTTGAGAAATATTTAGAGTGTCATTGTAAACATTTCTGTAATAGGAACTTCCTAATCTGAACTCTGGAGACAAGAACACCAATGGGGCAATGTCCTCTGGATTCATTCATTCAGCAAACTTTACTAAGCATCCATTAGCCTATACCAGACTCTGGACATACAACTGTTTGCATATTGGTTCATTCTCAAAACAATGACAGATTGGAAAATAAAGATGCTATTGCAAACATTCTCTGTAGCTCAAGTTGTGGGGTAACCTCTTGGCTGTTGTACCATGACTAATTTCCAGGAGATGACACCAGAGGTCCAAGACTAGCTGCTTCTGTCTATATTAATACTTCTATTGGAGGGATCTTAATGTGTGCCTCTTCTCCAGTAAATAACTATTAAGGTGTCCACACTATTTGAAAAGAGGTTTCTTACATTTTTCTAACACATAGATGATATTATACTTAAGAAAGCAGTTATACACATGGAAGGAAAGATAAGGTGCTTATCAAATAAAAGGCATTTTACATGAACCACATAAACCAGCAACCCCAAATGGTAGGAAGATAACCCCATTTTGCAGACGAGGAACCTGAAGACTGCAAGGTTATACAGCTCCTAAGTAGAGCTGGGATTTGATTCCAGGTGTATCTGATGCCAAAGTCTGTGCTCTTAAGCAGTTTCCCAGAGGAAAAGGAGAGCTGCTGAGAGTCTCTTGCTTTTCATTGATTCTTCTGATATCAATTGACTTTCAGCCACCTCTTTGATTTTTGGCAAAAGGCATCAAAACCTATAAACTCGGCTGGGTGCGGTGGCTCATGCCTGTAATCCCAGCACTTGGGGAGGCTGAAGCAGGAGGATCGCTTGAGGCCAGGAGTTTGAGACCAACCTGGGTAACATAATGAGACCCTGTCTCTACTTTAAAAAAAAAAAAAATAGCTGGGCATGGTGGTGTATGCTCGTAGACCCAGCTATTCAGGAGGATGAGGCAGAAGGACTGCTTGAGTCCAGGAGGTTGAGGCTGCAGTGAGCCATGATTATGTCACTGCACTCCAACCTGGGCAACAGAGCTGAGACCCTGTCTCTAAAAACAAGCAAAAAACCTATAAACGTGACAAAATTCATAGTACTTTAGAGATAGATTTCTCCTTACAGACATCCCTTGATAGAGGTCAGGCAGGAGAATTCTGTGACTTGCACATCAGTTTTTAGGGAGTCCTTTTGGTCTGAGTGGTACCTACAGGCTAATAGGAAAGTAAAACAAATTCCAGCTACACACTTTGCTCCACTGTCTTCCTAGAGAGCAAAACCCATGTGTTAGGAAAGTAACTATAAGAAAATATATTTGAAATCACTTTAACAACATGCTGTGCCATAACTCATGCTTAAATCTCTGCACATAACATAGAAATCAAGCCTTCTGAACTACTTCCTGGGAGGCCTCTAGCGAACAGTATACTACTCCTAATAGGCACCACTTGGTAGGATAAAGGGAGTTTTCACTAAGATGCATAAGAAGTGGAAATGAAAAGGTTAAGCTTAGAAGCTCCATGTCTTTGAAGCTTTCCTGACAAATATCAAATTCTCAATATATCCATCACTTTGCAGTCTCGACTTGTAGAGGCCTTTTCATTTTAAGATCTTGCTCATGAAGGAGGCACTCACTGAATTTGCCTAGATTAGATTATGGCTCAGTCTGAGCAATTAAGAAATATAATAGCGCTGGGTGCGGTGGCTCACGCCTGTAATCCCAGCACTTTGGGAGGCGAGGCGGGTGGATCACGAGGTCAGGAGATCGAGACCATCCTGGCTAACACGGTGAAACCCCGTCTCTACTAAAAATACAAAAAACTAGCCGGGCGTGGTGGCAGGCGCCTGTAGTCCCAGCTACCCGGGCGGGAGGCTGAGGCAGGAGAATGGCGAGAACCCGGGAGGCGGAGTTTGCAGTGAGCCGAGATAGTGCCACTGCACTCCAGCATGGGTGACGGAGCGAGACTCCGTCTCAAAAAAAAAAAAAAAAGAAAAAAAAGAAATATCATAGCCTGTCTAGACTCAGTATCATAGCTGTCCTTAAGGTTTGCTTTCTTTGCCTTCCAAATTTCACCTTTTCCCTCAAATCCCAGATAGCAAAAGGGCCAAACCAGTCACAGTTTCTCGGCGTTTCACAATACACAATATCCTTAGGTGTGTTCTTATTTGGGCTTCAATATAAGTGAAAGGATTTAGATGAGATGATCTATAACAATTCTCTGCAGGCTACAATGCGACGCAATTCTATGACTAAGAAAAGGCTGCTGGGGTCGGGCGCGGTGGCTCACGCCTGTAATCCCAGCACTTTGGGAGGCCGAGGCAGGTGGATCACGAGGTCAGGAGATGGAGACCATCTTGGCTAACATGGTGAAACCCCGTCACTACTAAAAAATACAAAAAATTAGCCGGGTGTGGTGGCAGGTGCCTGTAGTCCCAGCTACTCGGGAGTATTCTCCTCAGGCAGGAGAATGGCGTGAACCTGGGAGGCGGAGCTTGCAGTGAGCCAAGATCGCGCCACCGCACTCCAGCCTGGGCCACAGCGCCAGACGCCGTCTTAAAAAAAAAAAAAAAAAAAAAAAAAAAAAGGCTGCTGGGTTTGATCAAGGTTGTTGAGAGGAGTTTAAATTCAATAGTGATGGGAGGCAGAAGCCAAAATTCCTTCAAAAAAGGAATCAGTGAGAGGTGGGGAAAATGGAGAATGATTTTTTCTTTTTGTCTTATAAACAGAAAGTTACCCAGTTTTGAAAGCAATGGTATAGGGAAAGATGAAAGGTTGAGACTTTTCTTTAGGTGAAGAATAGCTGCGTAGGTTTATAGGCTGACAGGATGGCAGCATTAGAAAAGAGGAGTAAGACTGCTTTCAGGGAGAGAACAGTTGGAGGCAGGGGATCTGGTGATGAGTCAAGAGGAGGGGAAGCTGATTGGAGCAGTCCTATGGGATGGTCCGTTACTTCAGTTAAGATCAGGAGGCTGAGGGTGACCATGGGAGCATGTGGTAACAACTCCAGGGGCCAGACATTAAGAGGCTGGACATGGGAGGTGTGGAATCCTGCATTCAAGATCTGCACACAGGGAACTTTCATATTACCCACGAGCCAGAAATAGTAATGACATTAGTCTCTTATATACTGTGCAATTTAGGAAATATTTTCATGTTATTTTGCAACAAATCTGTCATTCCAGATGATATTTACTTAACATTTAAAAATAAGCAAATTTAAGCCCAGAGTGACTGTGATTTGCTTGGATGTTTTACATCTAGTAAATAATTGTCACACAGTTTTAACTCAAGGGCTTTTAGTTTCTTTCCTTTCCTTTTCTAACATTTTGTCTTTCACGTTTTTGTCTAGAAACTTTGTTCATAAGGTCCCTAAGGCATGAGTTAAGCTCTGATGATTAAATAACCCACACTCTGTATAGAATTACTTTTGAGACTTCTCTCCTTCCAGATGCACAATTTACAGCAAAGCAATTAGATATAACAAGTGCTGACATTCCACTAAAATACTTTAGGTAATACATGTACCCACAAATATAATTATAAAATTACTAAGACATCATTCATTTAGTGAATAACTTACTGAATCTATTATGCCAGGCATTTTGCTGAGCACTATGGGAAACAGAACTGAACCAGATATTTTGTATCAGACAAGTAAACTCAAAAACACCACAACAATGTGGTAAGACATCCTGCGCAAACGCAGTTAATCTTGGGTGAGTGTGCCATGTTTGTGTAATGAAATGTCTGCCAGGATGAAATATTAGATGTGAGGACTGAGAGCAAGGAAAGTTTAGAAGCCCAGGTTTCTTAGGCCAGTGTGTGAATGCTGGTACCTTTTGTGGAACTATGGGATAAGTGAAGCCTGAGTTTCAGGGAACAGCGAGTTCCATTTAGGGCATGTATAGTTACAGTATCTGTAAGACATCTGTGTAGAGGTGAACAGTTTGAAGTTGCCTTTACAGGTCAAAGCTCAGGAAAGATTTAAAGGCTGAAGAAAGAAGAGATACAGAAGCAGACTGAGAGGTTAAGTGTTTGGATATAGTTACAAATAATAAAAATCTCAGTGGCTTAACAAAAAAAGCATAAGCTTGTTCATTCTGTGTGTCCAATGTGGACTGGCAGAACCCTGCTTCAAACCAGCATTCAAAGAACGAGGCTGACAGAGCCAGTCATCTTGTAACTGCACTGACTGCAACATGAGGCCTTGTCACTGTAGCAACGGAAACGATCAGGGAGGGTTTGGGGCCAGATCTTGCATACTTTGGCTCAGAAGTGACACATCACGTTTACCTAAACCCTACTGGCAGGAGTGGTCACGTGGCCCCGACCAATCACAAAGAGGCTGAAAAGTACAATCTTGTGTATGCCCAGAAGGGGAAGAAAACCAGGTCTTAGTTAAGAGTAATGCCAGAGTATAATTAAAATTCTGATTTTCTGCCATTTTATATGCAGCATGCAGTTTTCTGTTCTATCCAGCTATCTCAAGCCACATGTTCCAGTAATATTAAGATTCACGCAGTTCTCTGAACATGCCAAGTGACTTCACACTTTCATTCAACCTGCACCTTCAATATGCACATTGATGCCCTTGCATCTCGTTTCCTCTGCCTATGACATACTCAAGCTGTGGCAGAACTGTGCCCCATGAGAAACCTTTCCTAACCCTCTCTCAGGCAGGCCTGGGCATTCCTCTTGCTCTGTGTTTTCACTATAAATACCAAAATTGCCAATTTACATTCACTAATCTTTTACTCATCTGTGACTGTTAAGGAATAGGCACCTGAACCATTAGTCCATTCACATATTTAATATTTTCCATTACACAGCACAGAGTATATGAACTCAAAAGATAGACTGCCCAGGTTTGGATCCTGGAGAGACCACTTGCAACATTTGTAAATCCTCATTAATTTATACAACCTTCTGTTCCATTGTTTCCTCATCTGTAGCAGAGTTATGAAGATTAAATTAGACAATGTGTGATAAATGACACACAGTGCCTATCACAAAGCTCAACAAAATCACCTACAGTTATTAATGTCACTGTGTCAGGCACCAAAAGAGAAAGTTCCCTTTTGTCTCTAAAGTTAATTTCAAGTTGCTATGTATAGGAAAAGAGTGGTCCCATTTCTGTAAGTAAACTCCATACATAGGATACATTTCTAACAATCCACCATTTACTTTTATAAAAATTCAATAACATTAAAAAGGAGAAATTTTGTTTGAAGACTAAAGTCCCATTACAGATTTTTCACTTATGAACAAAGAAAGCAGTTTCAAAGAAAAATGGCACAGTTTGAAAGATACTATTTACCCAAGATGAGTTAAAATATTCTATAACTATAAAAGATTAGATAAAATAATGAATATGGAAATAGTAAACATGATACTAACTTTCATCTTCACTTCTAAGTGAATAAGAAAATGCTCCAGAAAGGGGGAACGCACTACAGACCGCAGAAATAAATGACAGTACACTGATGGAGACTGAAATTCCTTCACTTTGACCCAGTCAACAAAGGAGCTTTCAACTTCTATGAGTTCTTCATATTCTTTTACAGTAAAGGAATAAATACAGTCATAAAAGCAGAAAACAAAAAAGGGGGAAGGGGGACATTCAAATGTTTGGTAAAATATGGAGGTAATAATTCAGATATAAATGCAGGCTTAGTTTGCTTTAATACAATGGTTGGTTTTTTGCTTATATAAGCAATATATAAAAGAAAGTAGCTTTTTAAAATCTAGTAAAAAGTGGTAGAAATTTTTGGCAATTTTTGTTCTTAATTATTAGGCAATGCTTCCATATTAGAAAAAATAAGTTCCTTTTATAGCTCTAAATTAATAAACAATTTAATAATCATTTCATGTTATAGACTTCAGTGTTGCATTTCATTTTAACTGACTGTAATCCACAGGTACTAGTACAAAATGGGATTTATGTGTATCTTAGCAGGATATAAGTGATATAATAATCACTGTTAATGACTTCCACTTTTAAAAAAGAATGTTAATAGAAATTCATTTCTATCAAACTTAAGAGGACTCCTTCATAGCCCAAAGAAATGCAACTTAACTCAAAATTTTAACAAGTAACTAAAATAATATGTATATCATAAATTAAAATGTATTTTTAACAAGTTCTAAATATACTTATTTGGTTCTGGTACATAAGAAAATATTTACAACTAATAAAAAGCAGATTGTAGAATATACATGTTCTATGTAGGAAAATAAGTAAAATGTTTTATAGTGCAGACCAAACTTTTCTAGGCCAAGTTTGATCCATGCAACTCTTTTACAATACCATCTCATTAACATTCCTGGAACACATACATGCATGGAAGAAATCTAACAATTATCTTGATTTAAAGCTCATACTGCCTTTTTAGGGCCTGTATATCTTCTAAAGTAAAATGGTTGTTTGGTGTGTCCGAAAGGTCCTCAAACAGCTGTTCAATTAGCTCCTTTTGGCCCTTGCTAATTAGTGTCAACATCATCTAAAAGAAGCAAAAAAAAAAAAAAAAAACCCAACTATGTTAGCATAAGTAACATTTTTAAGTTACAGAAACCCTAATAAAACCAATTTCTATTAATAAAATACTACTTAGCCACTTACCTTAAACCTTTCTGCTTTACTCAGGTATAAAAGATGCTGATACACCAATGAGGGATCTTTTTCAATAAGATTATTTTTCAGAGACTGAATGAGGAGAAGGAATGTATCCCCTTCAAGTTTGTTACTTAAAAACATCGGCAAATCTTTTGGTGCAGTGACGGCTAAAAGATGTGCACAGGCTTCTTTATCCTTCCTGGTACTGAGAGCATTTATAATCTGACCAAATTCATAGGCATTATTAGGCTTGGCTATCGGAAGTTTCTCAGGGTCTTCTGGTGACCTGCTGCTTTTGCCTCCCTTCTCAGAAGTAAGGCATCCCGTGGAGACCTCCCCTGCAGGTCTTCCAGGCTCCTCCTCCTTGCCTTCATTCACCTTCATGAAGAAAAGAAAAACGCATTGTGACACTGAACCACAATCACCACATACATCCTAAGTACGTCTGTCAGAATGAGAATTGAAAACTACAAGTAGACTGTACTGTAGTCCAGTTCCAAGTGAAAAATTTGTAATAATTTTTTTTAGGAAGAGAAGTTTTAGGGTATAAGATCCAATTCATAAAAGTTTTAAAAAATTATTTGACATTGAAACTATGACAACAAAATTTAATTTTTAGACTTTCCCATAAATACAATTGTTGTATAAATGCCTATGTCAATAAAATTTAATTTTTAGACTTTCCCATAAATACAATTGTTGTATAAACGCCTATGTCAATTTTATCTCCTTTTCACAATAAATTTTAACAGAGAAATGAACTTACATTGCTCGATTCTCCTAAAACAGTTTTTTCTTCCCTCCTTAAAGAGGAAAAAAAACCTTCCTAGCTTCTCTTACATATTAGCCTCTTACTCTTAGTGGAAATGTGAGACTATAAATGGGGTATTAGCATTCATGAATGTACAGGGATTCACAGCCTAACATTCTTCCCTAATATTAGGCAGAGAAAAACATTTTAGTTATCTGAATCACAAAAGCAGTTTGATCCTGAGGTAGTTCGAGATCTCTGATAAGGCAGTCATATTTCAGAGTGCTAAAAAGGTCTGAATCAATCTGGATAATCTCTATGAGGTGAGGCTTTCAGGGCCCCTGTAACAAAATCAGTCCCGTCAGGATTCTCCAGGTCTACCCTGGAGCAAAGTCAGTGGCCGCTGGTTCCCAGTGTACTCGGGAGTGGGAGCAGTACAGATGGAGGCCAAAGAAAGGAAGAACTGCAGTAATGCAGAGACTCCCAGTACCATCCATGGACCCACGTTGGGAAATACAATGGCTAATTATCATTGCAAAGGAGACATTTTGTTGCTGGTTAAAATTTTGTCACTGATCATCAGAATAAAAACACAAAATTAAAAATGTTTTAGAACTCACAGGAATATGACCTTAGAATCCAGTCTAAGGTCCCCAAAAGAGTACTTTCAAAGATAATCAAATACAAATACCTCTTGAATCTCAATTTTCCTTCTCTCCTTTTCTTTGTTGAATGGTGCTGTCTTATCCTTAAGATTAAGGAGTCTAGTTACCTCTTCCAGTTCCATCTTTGCCTCAATAATACTTGGGTCTAGTAGGATAACTTTATTGAGATCAATTAAGCTTTTCTGATAATTCTGTAAGTAGGAAGACAGAGAAAATAACTTTCATAAATAGAAGGAGCCTAGAGTAACCTGAGTGGGAGTGGGATGGATGTAGTGAGCTGTGCAGTATGTGTGCAGGGTCCACATTAATACCACTCTTACAAAGTGAGCCTGTGGGGTGAATATGCAGCTGAAATAGTATAACCCATGATACAGTGAACATCGACTATAGAAGAAAAAGCACAGGATCTGGAGTTAGAAAACGCAAGTTAAATTCTGTATCACCACAACCTTCCCAGTCCCTAACACATGATAAGCACTTGGTGCTTGCTGAATGAATAAATGAAAGAATGAACTCATCCTTGTATTAGCACCTACTAGCAATGAAACTTAAGATCCTACTTAACCTTTCTGGGCTTCAGTCTTCTCATCTTTAACATAAGGGGAACAAAAGCTCTATTCAAATTTTCACAAGGCTGTACCAAGAAATAAATGAACAAATAATAAGTGGCTTAAACCTATAAAGGACTATGCAAATGGTAGTTATTATAATACTTTTGTTCCATAAAATCCTTCCAGATAGTTTACTCTTCGAAATTGGCTAGAGTCAACATTTAATCTTCCATGAGTCACACAATACATTGAAGAAGTTGAGGGAAAGAAAGGGCATCTAACAAGACATGACCACTGAATCTAGCAGCAAAGACAGATACCCCAAAGTCAGTCTGCTGTGACAAGCTATGTTCGAAACTACAGACTAGACCCATGTTTTGAATAAACCAAACTGTGAAGAGGCAAAGAATTACAAGGATGTGTAACCTCTTCAAGTATTCATGACACATCAGTAACAGCATGCACAAGAGGCTGAGCACAGATAAGCTGAGCTAGTGATTATGTGACATTCCCGGGGGCCTAGCTGTAATCCCACATGCCTTTCCCCTCCCCTACAGCAACACACCAGAGCAAGAGGGACCTATTTAAAGGGATAACCTTAAATCTGCCCTAATTTATAAAAGTAAGTTATTTACAAAGTATAACAGATCTCCAGATACCACTGTCCTAGACCAGCACTGGAACCTTACCGGGGGAAAAATGACACTGTATTTATATCCTAAGTGTTCTAGGCAGGGAGCCATACCTGAAAGGCAAGGGAGTGGAGCAGGAGGGCAAGTTGAGGAAGTAATAAAAGCTAATTCTTACCATTCTAAGCATTTTACAAGTATTACTTTACTCTCACAACAGCCCTATAAATATTAACTTCTATTGTTCCCATTTTAAAAATGAAGAATGGGATGGTCACAACAGCAATGACCAGAAGGTGGATGATTACATGGCATGGAGCTCAAGGGAAAGGACTGGAAATAGAGACCTGTGAGCCACAGCCTTGGAAATGGAAGCTCAGCACCCTAGGAGTCAATAGGATCATTTTCATGAATCCGGAAAGTCTCTGCCTAAAGAGCAGCCTGACTGGTTGGAAGAGACATAAGAAAACAAGAAATGCACGTTGACAAGTGTTAGCACTGCAGACAAGCATGAAGAGGGCAGAATGGCAGCAAGGGCATAGACAGAATTGGGCAAGGAGGCAGCTAAGAGGGGGCCAGGCTCATTCACTTCACAGATGGTCTCTGAGCACATCCATGTGCCAGGAGCTAAGAGGACCACGGAAAAGACAAGGAAAGACAGACTTAGGTCTTACATTTATGGAAGCTTACGTCCTATGAGGGGAAGCAATTAAAAACATGTAAACATGAATAGATAATTACAGACTGTCATTGATGTCATGGAGAAAACTAAAGGTTGAGATGGATACTAACAAGAGAGCCTCCTTTTTCTACAGTTACAGGTGTCAGAGAAGTCAAGACCTGAAGAGAACCCAGCCGTGCAGTGTAGAGGGAAGAGCAGAGCTCATAGAAAGTGTGTCCCAGCACTTTGGGAGGCCAAGGTGGGTGGATCACCTGAGGCCAAGAGTTCGAGACCAGCCTGACCAACACAGCTAAACCCCGTCTCTACTAAACATAGAAAAATTAGCCAGGTGTGGTGGTGCACATCTGTAGTCCCAGCTACTCGGGAGGCTGAGGCAGGAGAATTGCTTGAACTTTGGAGGTGGAGGTTGCAGTGAGCCAAGATCACGCCACTGCACCCCAGCCTGAGTGACAGAGCAAGACTCTGTCTCAAAAATAAACAAATAACAAACAATAACAACAAAAAACCAGAAAATGTAGCTTTGACAAGAAAGAAGGCATTAAAAGTTGCTAACCTCATTAGGCCTTTAAAAAGGGATGTATTATAATCACGTGTTTGTGATATTTACCATTAATAGTTTTGCTGAAACCATAAAAGCAATAGTTATTTTATGATATTCTTTTTGATATTTGTATTGATACATAACAATTGTATGTATCATCCTCTACAGCATCCTCTTTTGGGTGGATCTTGCAGCACCCTCTATTGGGTGTAAATTCCCTAAGTAGGCACCATGTCTTTATTCACCTCTATACTCCTAACACCTAGTACATAATTGGCACTCAATAAGAGAAATAAATTGTAAATAAAAGCAAAATGTTCAGTGATCTTTTCTTACAAAGAACAGCTGTACATTAAAGAAAGCTCATATTTTTCAAAGCTGGCACCATTAAAAATAACAAAGTCAGAAAACAAACAGAAGATCTGAGGAAAACAGAGTTGAGCTGGGAGCTAAAGGCAGGACACCTGCCACCGTGAGCCCCTGTGCCACTTCCTCATTGCAGTCACCCTGGGCAAACAGGCCTGGGCGTGAGTTCTGACACATTCTATAAGCAGTTGTAGCCTTTGAAGATCCTGAAATTAGGCCAAGCATGGTGGCCACACATCTGTAATCCTAGCATTTTGAGAGGCCAAAGTGGGAGGATTGCTTGAGGCCAGGGGTTTAACACCAATCCTGGCCAACATAGTGAGACCCTGTCTCTCTTAAATTAAACATTTTTTAAAATTCTGAAATTAAATTCACCTGGCACATACCTCAAATTACTGGACAACAAATCAAGCTATAAGCTACCAGCCTCATAATCTAGTGGGATAGGATTACTCAAATTTGGGATTATTTTTGTGCATCATAATATAAGTTCTGGAATTCATTCCAAGGAAATAGAAAAGTCCAATGAAGTATTAATGATGATACCCACACAAACTAAAGTCCAGTCTTTCATTAGGGTGCAGCTTCTGACCTTTAGTCAGCTCACCAGGTTCAGAAAGTCAGGCAGCCACTAAGAGGTAAACGTGCTCCAAGAGTTTGGCCATCTGTAAACTCATGAGCCATACAGATCCTCATTTACCAAATCTACTAAGCTCAAAGAGGTGAGTAAATTTCAAAGGAGTCTCTTTTAATTTGTGGTGCCATACACCATCTAGGACTTTTTTTTACAAGTGAGTGTGTTGCTAACCAAAAAAAAAGAGGGCTGGCGGGGAGGCATGTGTTAGGGTCACATGGACACTGTGTGGCTCCCTCAGCATGGGGCGGGGGTCACAGGGCAGCACGGGGGTCCTGGCGGGACATGCAGGCTGACTGCACTGCAGCCAGAGTGGATCTACAATCTGGAAAAGGTGGCCATTCAGTGCACCTGGGTGGTCCTCATTTGCTATATTATGCAACATGACTGCTCTTCTCCCTGCAGAACCTAGATAGTTCCCTTTCAGTCATGGGCACGGAATTAAAACAACTATCTCAGACTCAATCAGTCAAAACAATCCTCTCCCCACTCCCAAACTGCCCTGCTCGTGAATGCTCCCCATTATCACACCACTACCCTCAGCCACCCAGCCAGAACCTGGGAGGCATCCCCTCCATCACTTCCCCTAGACATTTGACTGCTATGTCAACTTTACCATCAACCCTTGAATTGGCCCCTTCCCTTCTGTTATGGGCTGAACTACGTCCCCACAGAAAGTCCTGTGTTGAAGTTCTAACCTCCAGTACCTCAAAATGTAACCACATTTGGAGACAGGGCCTTTAAAGAGGTAATCAAGTTAAAATCAGTAGGCCCTACCTTGTCCAAGATGACTGTGTCTTTATAAAAAGAGAAGATTTGGGCACACACACACAGAGGGAAGGCCACATGGAGACCCAGGGAGAGGACAGCAACTGTAAGCCAGAGACACAGGCCTCTGAAGAGACCACCCCTATTAACACCGTAAGCTGAGACTTCCCGCCTCCAGAATAGATTTCTGTTGTTCAGGCCACCCAGTCTATGGCGCTTTGTTATAGCAGCCACAGCAGCTAACATACTTCTCCCTTTCCTTGGACATTACTTTCCTTCAGGTACCTGCTTCTCACCTTGGTGATCTCTCACTTACCTTTCTCCTCATCCTGGGCCCCTCTTATCAACCTTCCATGAGGTCCCCAAATCTGATCCATTACACCACCATTTACCCTGCTCTGGAGGCTTCATCACCTTCAGAATTAAGTCCAGCCTCCTCAGCATGGCCTACCAAGCCCCTCAGGATCTGACCATCTCCCTCTATCCCCACTCCTAGTCACATCTGGCCTCCAGCTGTACAGTTTGTAAACAAGTCCATCCATTAAAAACGTACACAAGAATGTCACAGCAGCCTTATTCCTAACAGCCCCAAACTGGAAACAACCTAAGTGTCATCAACTGGTGAATATATACACAAATTGTGATATATTCATACAACACGGTGATAAAAAGGAACAGTTCCTGATACCCACACAATATAAACAAATCTCAGGTTATGCTGAAAGAAGCCAAACAGTAGAGTCCATTCTATATGATTTATGGTAATGTCCAAAACAATCAAAACTAATCTATAGTGATAGAAATCAGATGAATGGCTGCCTGAGGGTAGGGGTGGAGGGAGGGAGATTTATTGTACAGGGGCACAGAGAACTTTCTAGAAAGATGAAAATGTTGTTTTTCATTTTTAGCACACACCACCTTCCAAAGAAAATGTTCTTTATCTCGATTGGGATATTGGCTACAAGAGGATATGCACATACCAAAAGTCAATGACCTGCACACTTACAATGTATGAACTTCATCGTATTACACCTTAATAAAATTGAGCTTAAAAAAAATTATTTCAGGAAGTACTATTTTCCAATATGTTCTGGTTTTTCCTTGTGATGTTATTTTCTATAAATATGAACATTCATTCCTCAGGATTTCCATGCGGAAGAATCTGTGTGAAGACAAGTGGAATGATACAATATCCACTTTCTTCTAAACTAATGGCATGGTTTTCTTAGAGAAGAATGGCATTTTACAGACTTACACTGACCATCAGCTGGCTTAAGGCCCAGATCACTATAAGCTTCCAAGTCTCCGATGTGTCTCTCCCAACTTCCGCTGGGTCACCCATCTTCTATTCTGATGCCTTCCCCACCCAACCTCCAACAGCAATCCTTGCCGGAGGAACCAGCAGCATTACTGCTAGTTTCGGTAATTCAGTACCAAACCTTCCTCTATCTTAAAATGAACCTACTATAACTAACAATATTCCTCAGAAAACTAGAGAATAAATCATTATTTTGGAGCCAGAAGGAATCTTAGAAGCAATCTAGTTTCACATTATGGTTAGGGGTGAAATCTGAGGCCTCTATCAAGGTTTTAGAACTGGTTAGTACAGTTCTAGGATTAAATCCAAGAATAACCTCAATCCCATCCCAAGATCTGGAGATTTATGCTTGTGAAAACCACTTGCTTTGTTCAGAGCTGAAGTTTATGCATTAAAATGAAGATTTCCTCACCTTGAGTCCTTTATGAGCCAGAGCTCGTCTATAGAAGGCTTTCACGTTCCCATCAGCTAGCTGAAGTGCCTGATCACAGTCCTGCTTTGCTTCTTCAAACTGGCACAGCTTCAAGTAACAGAGAGCTCTGGCATAATGCAACGGAACTCAGTATTATGAAAGGTAAAGATTGGCTATCTATAAGTTTTAGACAGCTAAGAAAAATCAGAAAATAGCTCAATATGTCTGTTTCTATACCACTGTGGTTTCCATTGAAACTTAACATTTGATTCAATTATGGCACTGGGGATACAACCGCAAACAAAATACAGTCACAGCCCTCAAGGAGGATGCAATCAAGTGGAAGAGACAGACCATTAAAACAAGCAAACACAATAAAATCTGTGCAAAGTACTCTGGGAGCACACAGCTGAGAACTACATCAGATTCAGTGGGGCTGAGACAAGGCACAGAGCAGGCAGGGAAGACTTCCTGGAAGAAGTGACATTTAAGTTGAAATCCAGAGTATGAAGTTAAGAATTATCCAATGCAAACGCACTGGGTTGAGAAAGTTCAGATGCAGGTAGCTGGGAGTGGAGGCCAAGGACACAGCGAGTGCACAGACCTACACCTATGGTGGAAGAGAATATGGTGTTCTTGAAGAATTAAGAGTTCCATATGGCTGGAATGCAGGGATGAGGCTGGAAGAGCAGGCAGGCCAGATCACGAAGGGCACTGTAAGTCATGGAAGGAAGTTGAGCTTTATAAACTGAGCTTAATGGAAGTCCGATGAAGGGTTTTTAATAGGGGCTGACATGTTTGCCATGTTTTAGACAGTCCCTCTGGCTACAGCTTGGAGAATGAGATGATGGAACAAAGCTGTGCAAGGACACCATAAGGGTGCTGCAGAGATTTAGGAGGAGAGGACAGTGGCCCAGAGCAAGGGAATGACAGGGGGATGGTGGCAAGCAGACAGAAAGGGTCACACTGAAGATGGATTTGGGATTTAGAAGGTAGGAGCATCTGAGCTTGCTGACTGGAAGAGGGAGGTAGGGGATGATATCCAGCCCTGAGTGCAGAAAAGATGGGGAGCGCTTCAGTCTGGAGCTCAGAAGACAGAGATCTGGAAGACATCATTGTAAGGTGGTCAGTGGACCTGGGGAGAGGATGGAATGGCCTCTAGAGTACGTAGAAAGGAAAAAGGATCTAGACCCTCAGAACTATGAGAATTCTAGGGAAAGAAAAGCCTACAGAAGGAGAGGGAGAGGACGAGAACCAGGCAATGAGCTGCCTGCCTCCTCCTCCGCAGCCAAGAGGAGGAGGAGTCTTCACAGAAAACTGAGTGACCAATAATGCCCGATCCTACAGAGGCTGAACAGAAGGGCAGAAAAACATCTGTTGGATTTAGTGACATCTTTTGTCCAATATTCTATCACCATATTCTATATAGGTGTCTTTTACTACGTGGTAAAGACGGTATCTGAGCAACCATCCGCCCATTCCTGCTGCACACTATAAATGATGCTGGTGCCTTCCCGCAGCACTTCAGAAGGAAAAGGGCATTCTCCATAAGACAGTATTTTTTTTTTTTTGAGACAGAGTCTTGCTCTTTCACCCAGGCCAGACTGCAGTGGTGCTATCTCGGCTCACTGCAAGCTCTGCCTCCCGGGTTCACGCCATTCTCCTGCCTCAGCCTCCGGAGTAGCTGGGACTACAGGCGCCTGCCACTGCGCCTGGCTAATTTTTTTTTTGTATTTTTAGTAGAGACGGGGTTTCACCGTGTTAGCCAGGATGGTCTCGATCTCCTGACCTCGTGATCCACCCGCCTCGGCCTCCCAAAGTGCTGGGATTACGGGCGTGAGCCACCGTGCCCAGCCAAGACACTATTTTGAAAGGCCATTGATTCCTGCTCCTCCCACACTGGACAATGCCCAGGCCCAGCTAGCTGCAATGAGGCCGGCAAGCCAGGAAATGCCGAATCAGAGTTGCACAAGCCAAAGCAGCCATGGTCGCTTTTGGGAACCTGGTGGCACAAACTATGTCAGACCTCCCATCCTGCCCACACCTCAGGCTTCCAGTCTCTGTAGAACTCCCACGGCCTCACCTCTTTCAGACACACTTGGTTAGGACAGCTTGCTATAGAAATTCTTAGAACCATCACAAAAAACTTTGGCAATTACTTAATTGTGTTAATAAAATAACTTAAAATACTTTTAATAATCAAAACTATTAACATAAGAAATATATAAAGTTACAAAGAACTTGCCTGTTTGTATATATGGCACATTCCTTATTGTTAATCTTTAAGCATTCGCTGTATTTACTGAGGGCGTCTTTATAGTTTTTGTCATTTACACATTGATTTCCTTCTTCCTTAAGGGCTTTAAATGTTTTTTCATCTATGGGACAAAAAAACAAAGAAGAGGAAGTATCTGTACAAGCACCTCTATAAAATCTTAAGTACAGCTATAAGTAAATCTTCTATTGCAAATTAACTTGACCACACAGCATGCGGGGTGAAAATCTAACTGGAACAAAACTTTGTAGACAAATTAAAATGACAAATAGGCTATAAGTAAAAATAATTATACAATTATGATACTATTATTTTCTAATTAGAAAATAAGATACAAGTGCCGGGTGCAGTGGCTCACGCCTGTAATCTCAGCACTTTGGGAGGCCAAGGCGGGCAGATCACCTGAGGTCAGGAGTTCAAGACCACCTTGACCAACATGGAAACTCCATCTTAACTAAAAATATAAAATTAGCTGGGCATAGTGGCACATGCCTGTAATCCTAGCTACTCGGGAGGCTGAGGCAGGAGAAGTGCTTGAACCTGGGAGGCAGAGGTTGTGGTGAGCCAAGATCATGCCGTTGCACTCTAGCCTGGGCAACAAGAGCGAAACCCCATCTCCAAAAAATAAAATAAGATACAAGTAATAATTCTGTCATGTTATCCATCTTGACATGCCATCTTTTCTCTACTGGGATTCTAAAGACAGTAACAGAGGCCAGAACCACCTTAGAGATGGAGAGAATTAAGCAAACAATGCTAACAGGGCTCAGGTGACTATATGACAAGAGGCAGAGTCTCCAATAAGGCTGCACACGTGAACTAGCAACCCTCACAGTGTTTTCTGTCATCTCCATCTATGCTGCCTCACACAGCGCTTTTACAGTGGTACAGGAGCACTTCAGACCTCTGGTTAAGCTTGGATACGACAGAACCAGTCAATGAAATGGGATACAAATATCCACAGTGTTTTGCTTGGCAATTATTTTGTGAATAGTGAACACTCCTCTTAAAGCCTGAAGTGGACATCTATCCGGCATCCCAAATTTCCTTGGGAAATCATATCTCTTTCATTCTGTGCTCCTTTGGTTTAAGTGAAGCAAACCTCACTCCAGCCCTAACCTTTGGGATAATCATTTTATTAATCAGCACATCATGGTCCTATGGCCATAGTAATCCAATTGTTCAGGGATGAGTCTATAAGAGCTGATAAAATGTTTTGCAACATTCTTGTAAAATAAATCTTTTTCTTTCCTGTGGGATTTAAGGCTCAAAGGAGGAGCTATTTTTCCATCTTGTGATAAAAAGGGATGATGTGAAAATGGGGCCATCAGAGCAAGGAAGAGGCCAAGATGGAGAGCTGGAGTCTCTGAGTCCTGAATCCAGCCATCCCTGCAGCCACTCCACCTGTGGACTTGTCTATAGTAAGTGCCCATAAACAGCTTTTTGCTTACTTGAGGCATTACAAGTTGGGCTTTCTGTTATCTACAATCAGAGTCTGAACTGCTCATTACCAGAATTACAGACTATCCCTATTATCTTGCAGTGAACATGGCTGATACCCTGCTCAGAATCTGTTTCCAGGACCTCAATATTCATTCAGCTATCACCCCTCTCCTATTCAGACCACGTGTTCAGGGGAGGCTGACCTCACTGATCAAAACCCCAGGTCTAAGCCATTCAGTGCATGGGGTGTTTCCTCATAAAAGAGATTGGCTCAGGGATGGGCACATGGCCCGATTCAGATGAACAGAATAACAGATTAAAAAGCCTGGGCTTTGGGGAAATGTACTTCCTCATTCTTTTGTTTTTGTTTTGTTTTGTTTTGTTTTGTTTTGTTTTTTGAGACGGAGTCTCGCTCTGTCGCCTGGGCTGGAGTGCGGTGGGTGGCGCAATCTCGGCTCACTGCAAGCTCCGCCTGCCGGGTTCACGCCATTCTCCTGCCTCAGCCTCCCGTGTAGCTGGGACTATAGGCACCCACCACCACGCCCGGCTAATTTTTGTATTTTTAGTAGAGATGGGGTTTCACTGTGTTAGCCAGGATGGTCTCCATCTCCTGACCTCGTGATCCTCCTGCCTCAGCCTCCCAAAGTGCTGGGATTACAGGCGTGAGCCACCACGCCCGGCCTACTTCCTCATTCTTAATGCCATCAAAATCAATGGTTTCTCTCTCTCTTTGGACACTGATATGTGCAGATGTAAAGCCTAAAACTGCTACAGTTCTATTGTTTCCTGCTACAGCCTGTCTTAATGAGTTGAGCCTGATTTACAGCCTGTCTGGGCCCTTTCAGTGACACAAGCCAAGACCATCCCTTACACTTTAAGTCAACAGATTTTCTGTTACTTACAACCAAGTTTTCAAACATACACAAAATATTAAAATTTAAAGTTTTAAACCTAGGTAATAAGTTTATCCTATGGAATAACTTGATATATAATAAAAATCCATAAATTAAAATTTAAAATATACCTTTAAATTTTGTAATCTTAAAATCTTCTGATAGATAAATTTATTATTTTATTATTATTATTCTTTTTTGAGATGGGGTCTGGCTCTGTCACCCAGGCTAGAGTGCAGTGGTGCAATCTCGGCTCACCGCAACCTCTGCCTTCTGGACTCAAGCCATCCTCTCACCTCAGCCTCCCAAGCAGCTGGGACTACAGGGGCGTGCTACCATTCTCAGCTAATTTTTGTATTTTTAGTAGAGACAGGTTTTGCCATGTTGCCTAGTCTGGTCTCAAACTCCTGAGCTCTGGCGATCTGCCCACCTCAGCCTCCAAAAGTGCTGGGATTACAGGTGTGAGCCACCGCACCCAGCCAATTTTTTTTTTTTTTTTTTTTTTTTTGGTAGAGATGGGGGTCTTGCTTTGTTTCACAGGCTGGTCTTGAACTCTTGGCCTCAAGTGATCCTCCTGCCATGGCCTCCCAAACTACTGGGATTACTGCCAAGAGCCACCATGCCCAGCCCCCTAAATTTATAACATAAACTCAGAATGTAAACAATAATCTTATTTGTCCCTCTGCACAAATTGTATAAAATGCTAGTTTACTTTTCATCTTCTATTTCAAATCACAGAATATTTCTGCCCATGTTTCATGTTTCAAAAGATCTCACATAGCCTAGGCTACTCACACCTGTTAGCCCAGCACTTTCAGAGGTTGAGGCAGAAGGATTACTTGAGCCCAGGAATTCGAGACCAGCCTGGGCAACATAATGAGATCCTGTCTCTATAAAAAATACAAAATTAGCCAGACACGGTGGCACACACCTGTAGTCCCAGCTACTCAGGACTGAGGTGGGAAGACTGCCTGAACCCAGGAGGTCGAGGCGGCAGTGAGCCAAAATTGCACCACTGCACCCCAGCCTGGGCAACAGAGCAAGAACCTGTCTCAAAAAAAAAAAATCTGACACAATAGGGTCAAATGGTGCTTTCCCAATCCTGGTATATAGACCCTGAAATAGAATGTTAGGGAAGATTTTGCTGAAAAATTTTCCTCAAGCTTTTATCCTCCAGTGTCTTTAAACCTTTGGTATCCATTCTCACCATCAATCAGTAAACAAATATGGACAGAAAAATTCAAACACAGCTGATTATACTTGTGCTATGGTTTGCTAACTCACAGCTATATATGCATTTTGTTAATAAGAAGTAGCTCTTATTTACTGAGCAAATGCTTTGTGTCAGGCCCTATTAATAATGGACTCTAGAAAACTACAGATCTCCATAATTTCCCTAGGACTGCTAGATCATCTACTTGGCAGATATTCCCTGTCTGCTCTTTCTTGGCAATAAAGAAAATGAGGGTCCAACACTAGCCATCTGGACATCATGGGTCAGGAACCTCAGGGCATCTGCAAGATGAAGCACAGCCTGGGGACACATATGGAGTTTCTAAGCTTTGTGGGAGAAATGGGGCCTCAGCTGGCTTTAAAGCAGAAAGCAAGGGTGAAGTCACATTTATTAAATGCTTACTTACTACACTCAAAGTAATAATGTAGGCACTAAGGGAATACAAATTTTTTAACAACTACAATAAAGACAGAAGGAAGCACCTGCATTACACAGTCATGCATCACTCAACAATGGATACATTCTGCGAAATTTGTCGTTGGGCAATTTCGCTGTTGTGCAAACATCATAGAGTGTGGTTACACAAACCTAGATAGTATAGCCTACCATATATCCAGGCTGTATGGTGTAAGCTAATGCTCCTAGGCTACAAACCTGTAACAGCATGTTACTGTACTGAATACTGTGGGCAACTGTAACACAATGGTATTTGTGTATCTAAACACAGAAAAGGTACAGTAAGAGTATAGTACCTTTACAGTAAAAACACAGTAAAGTTACAGTATATAATCTTATGGGATCACTGTCACATATGTGCTCCATTGTTGATTGAAATACCATTATGAGCACATGATTATATTTACGTTGTGGGGCTTTACTTTATTATTTTAAACATATCAGTCTTATTCCTTTAGCCTCATCACATACAGGGTCTACTGTAGAGCTACATGTTATTTAAATTTTTTTTGAGACAGCATCTCATTCTGTCACCCAGGCTGGAGTGCAGTGACACCATCACAGCTCACTGCAGCCTCAACCTTCCTGGGCTCGGGATCCTCCCACCTCAGCCTCCCAAGTAGCTGGGACTATAGGCATGCACCACCACGCTTGGCTAATTCTTCTATTTTTTTGTAGAGATACGGTTTCGCCATGTTGCCCCGGCTGGTCTTGAACTCCTGGGCTCAAGTGATCCACTTGCCTCCCAAAGCGCTGGGATTACAGGAGTGACCCACTGCACCTGACCTTCTTAGTTAACAATGTTTAAGAGGTTACTACAGGTTTACAAAGTCAGAATATACTATTTTATATACACATCTCCATTTATTTCTGACAACCTCCTTGTGAGACATTTAATACATTCCCCTGCCTTAAACCACGCATGGTGGCTCATGCCTATAATCCCAGCACTTTGGGAGGCTGAGCCAGGAGAATCACTTTAGCCCTGGAGTTTGAGACCAGCCTGGGTAACATAGGGAGACTCCGTCTCTACTAAAAATACAAAAATTAGCCGTGCGTGGTGGCAGGCGCCTGTAATCTCAGCTACTCGGGAGGCTGAGGCAGGAGAATCGCTTGAACCTGGGAGGTGGAGGTTGCAGTGAGCCGAGGTCACACCATTGCACTCTAGCCTGGGCATCAAAGTGAGACTCCACCAAAAAAAAAAAAAAAAAAAAAAACTAGCTGGCATGGTGGTGTGCACCTGTGGTTCCAGCTATTCAGTAGGCTGAGGCAGGAGTATTGCTTGAGCTTGGGAGGTCGAGGCTGCAGTGAACCGTGATTGCGCCACTGGACTCCACCCTGGGTGACAGAGCAAGCCCCTGTCTCAAAACAAAACACAACAAAAAACGCTTTTACATGTATACTAGTAGGACACAGGAGGTATGTAGCAACTTCTTAAGACCATGTAGTTTTAAAGAGGGAGAACATAATTCCAGCACTTTGGGAGGCCAAAGCAGGCAGATCATTTGAGGTCAGGAGTTTGAGACCAGCCTGGCCAACATGGTGAAACCCTGTCTCTACTAAAGAAAAACAAAAAAAAACCCACTAAAATTAGCCTGGTGTGGTGGTACATGCCTGTAATCCCAGCTACTCAGGAGGCTGAGGCAGGAGAATTGCTTGAACCCAGGAGGCAGAGCCAAGATCACACCACTGCTCTCCAGCCTGGGCAACAGAGCAAGACCCTGTCTCAAAATAATAATAAAATAAAAGAGGGAGAACAGGGACTTCACTTAAACCTAGGTCTGATTCTAGAATTAATGCTCTTATCTCTCTGCTTTACTGTGAAAGTACACACACAACTCAAGGTAACCTTGAGAAGAAATGAGTGCAGGCATCCCCCACCTGTGATGCCCTGCTGGTGATAGCTGCTGGAGTCTCCTGCTTGTTTTGAGATCATCTCTTTTGCCGGATGCCAAGCTTGCAGTGGCACAGAAGCAGGCACAGCAGGAATAGGTGACAGCTTCTCCCGCCAATTTGGTCCATCCAGCGCCATTAAAATTCTTGATAGCCTAAAGAGAAAATGAATTTTCTCTGTTGGTCATTTACTTTGCTTTTTATATTACTGAAGGTCAGATTAAGAATAAAATTTGCAAATGCTATGCAAATGTGTACTTCCTTGTAGAAAACATGCAATCCTGAGCATTTTCTGTCCATATAAACTGTTTTCAAAAAGATATTTACAAGTTGTCATAAATGATGCAACTTAGACTATTTTTTAATCAAAACAAAAAAGACATTTTTAATTTGTTAAAAAATTTTAACATATACATAATGAAATTGTATTTTTTGAGAAAGTTAAATATTTAATAAAACTAAAATTTAGGAGGTCTAGAAGAAATGTCTCCTGTAATATTTAAAATCATTACTAAATTGATAATGTATTACTCTTGAGAATGATCAGAAGTATTTTAGAATTTCTATGCCCAAACTGTACATTATGATAACCACATTACCAACTACTGTGGTTGACAACAGGTGTACAAGACTGGCTGCCAACACTGGTAAGGGCTCGCTGTCATGTGAATAATGCTTTTTCTCAAAACACTTACATGTGGTTAAGATACTCTTTCTTGCTCTATATTTTTTTCATCTCTATAATTATCAGTTTATTCTTTGTTTGTTTTGTTTTTGAGATGGAGTCTCACTCTGTCGCCCAGGCTGGAGTGCAGTGATGCGACCTCGGTTCACTGCAACCTCTGCCTCCCGGGTTCAGGCAGTTCTCCTACCTCAGCCCCCCAAGTAGCTGGGATTACAGGCACGTGCCACCACGCCCAGCTAATTTTAGTATTTTTAGTAGAGACGGGGTTTTGCCATGTTGGTCGGTCTGGTCTCAAACTCCTGACCTCAGGTGATCTCAGCCTACCAAAGTGCTGAGATTACAGGCGTGAGCCACCGCACCCAGCCCCATTTATTCTCTTTTCATATGAATAAAGAGAAAATACAAGATACTAGATTCTACTACAAGGGCTTTTTTATTAATGGCATTCACTGATGGCCATCATAAAATTTACATTAATATCCTCAGTGATCACTTTTTCATTATTTTAAACATACAGAATGTCATAATTAGATTTAAAAATAAAATTAAAAATTACGTCTTTTGAACAAATCTGGTTAAAAAGAACTGCTTCCTAAGACTGAATTGGTTTACCGGCAATTAGCAGAATAAATTCAAGTTAGTTAAATCTAGTCGCAACTTTTTGTGTGAAAAACTTTTATATTTATATATAGACAAATGTAATGCACATAATTTCCCTACAGTTTCTTAAATTTAAATTTCCATAGTGATCTCTGGTTATAATAATTGAATCTTATGCTTTAATGTAAAAAAAAATTTAAATTAATGTATAACCACCCAGAATTGCAGAAGAAAAAGAAGTTTCAGAAAAAAGAATTTTCAAGCAAAACTTATATTACCAGCAGAGAGGAAGGAAGAAGCAGCTGAAAAGAGATGATGTGTTGCCAGGGAATAAATAAGTATATGCAGGGAAATTTAACATATAAGATTCCTGGAGAGGAAGAGAGGCATATGGTTAATGGAAGACAGAAACAAAATAAATACAGATGTTTAAATTTAAAAAAAAAAACTTCTGCTGTTTAATTTTCCATAATGAATTGGAATAGATGGAAAAGCAAGCATAAATGTGGGATTCACAAATAAGAAATAGTGAAAAATTTTAAACAGATATTGTATATAAAAATATACATGGCAAAACCAAAGCCTCCTCATCAACAAAATATCAACAAGAACCATTCAATTAAAAAAATGACTCAGTCTTAAAAGTCAATTACTTTAAATGAACCTTCTTGAGTACATATAACAAATATAATACAATCTTCAAAAAGTTAAACATAGAATTACCCAGCAATTCTACTCCTAGGCATATACGAAAAGGAACTGAAAGCAAGTATGCAAACAAAAATTTGTCCATGAATGGTCACAGCAGCACTGTGCACAACAGCCAAAAGGTGAAAATGACCCAAATGTTCATCAACTGGTGAATGGATAAACAAGATGTGATATGATATATACATGCATATAATGGAATGTTAGCCATAAAAAGCAATGAAGTACTGATCCATGCTATGCCATGGATGAACCCTGAAGACATTATGCTAAGTGAAAGAAGCCCAACACAAAAGGCCATATATGATTCCATTTAGATAAAACATCAGAACAGATAAACCCATAGAGACAGAACACAGATTGTGGCTGCCAGGGGCTGGGGGGAAAGGAAAATGGGGAGTGGCTGCTTACTGGGTACAGGGCTTCCTTTTGGGGTGGTGGAAATGTTTTGGAACTAGAAAGAAGTGATGACTGCCCAAGATGGTAAGTGTACAAAATGCCACTGCATTGTACATCTTAGTTAATTTTATGTACATGAATTCTACCTCAATTTTTTAGAAAAACTATAATGCAAAAAGGTCAGAAATGTCAGTAATCATGTTCTCTCAGACCCATTTCTCCCTTCAACCATTCAGCCTACTATTAATTAGACTTCCTAAAATACCTTTTCATCAGGCCCTCCTCTCTGCCAGATACTTCCGGTGTCTCCCCACTTTCCATTTCATGATAACCTCTAACACTGTGAGAAGATCTTACTTTCTCCAGCTCTACCTTGAAAACTACCAAGCCGAGGATGGGGCGAATTAAAAGCAACAAGCAATGCCCCAAAGCACAGGAGTGAACCCTGTGTTCTCTGTTTGAAAATGCACTCATTTTTATTGAGGACGTCTACTGGAGGCAGACACAGGAGGCAGTGCAGCGACAAAGATGAAAAAACACAATTTCTGACCTCAGGGAACACCAGCTAGAGCCACAGGAAAAGAATTTTACACAGGGAGACAGCAAACATGAAAACAATATAGAAGCTGGGTAATAAAAGAGGGCCCAGTGTTATGGGGGCACTGAGAAAGGGAACCTAAGGTGCACCTATGGGGTAGGGAGACAGTGGATCAGGGCAAGTAGTTTCCTAGAGGAGGCAAGTCCTCTCCTGATAGATGAGAAGGAATTCAAAGACAAAAAGGAGAAAGGGCCTGCAGGCACATAAAAGGAGGCAGCAGATGGCGCACCGTGGGGTGGCTGTGCAGCGCCAGGTGAGACCGCCTGGTCAAGGCCAAGGAAGCTCAAGGTCAAGGAATCTGTGGGTGCCAGAGGTTCAGTCTCATCTCACCCCATCACAGATTATGGATGTATGTCCCTTTCTTCTAGGCAGGCTGGGATCAGACATGTTCCCTGTGACTACCAAGAGAACGGTTGTCACCTCTGCCTATGTATCTTTCCAGCAGGGCTAGGACCACATGGGAAGGTAAGGTCTGATTTTAAAACTTACCTTGAATTACCATTCTCATTTTCGACAATTTTGTTTAAGGTCTCTTCATGTTCTCTCAGCATCCTTCAAAGCCCCCTTCAAGTGCTCTCTCTGCAACAAGTTCAGCCCATACAGACACAGGTGGCCTGGCCTCTCTGTGATCCCCTTCCCCCAGCCTGGGGATAAACTGCTGTACAGTTTCTACCCAACTATATTCTAGTATGTTTAAAGACGGAGACCATGTCATTTTTTTCCCCTTTTTTTCTTTTTTGAGGGGAGCAAGGCCTGGTCCACTAGACTAGCACGGGGTACAGTGTAACATATAAATATTTCAGAAGTTACACTTTAAGCAAATGGGATCAGAAAATGTCATACATAACTAGAAATGTTATCCAACTAGTTAATTTTCAAATTTCACCGGAAAGCAATTGATGAAGTCTGGAAGTTTTTACCTTCCCATTCTCACGCTGGGGGTAAATAGGTCATAACATAAATTAGATCCAAATTCTTTGCTATTTCGCCATTATAAATTACTATTCATCCTAGATAAGTGTCGATTTACAAGGGCATATAACAGAAATATCTGGCAGGCTCATGAAGACATCCATTCTCCTCAGGAGAAACAAGATATATGTTTCCACTGACAGATATGGTGCCAATGAACACCTGCAAATCCTGTGGGAGGAGAGGATTCAACACACCAGTTTTCACCATATTTTTGGATCTTATTCTATAGCTAGTACTGATTTATTTATTTAATTTTAATCTTTTTTTTTTGAGATGGAATCTTATTCTGTTGTCCAGGCTGGAGTGCAGTGGTATGATCTCAGCTCACTGCAATCTCCGCAGCCTGGGTTCAAGCAATTCTCCTGCCTCAGCCTCCTGAGTAGCTGGGATTACAGGCGCCCACCACCACACCTGGCTAATTTTTGTATTTTTAGTTGAGATGGGGTTTCGCCATGTTGGCCAGGCTGGTCTCGAACTCCTGACCTCAAGTGATCCACCCGCCTTGGCCTCCCAAAGTGCTAGGATTACAGGCGTCAGCCACCGCACCCAGCTACTAGTACTGATTTTATGATATCTATGTAAATACCCTCTTATCACCACATATATTTAAGCAGCACATATGAGTTACATCCTGTGTGACTAAGACCAAAAAAAAATATTGATTGAACAGTAATAAATGGATCAGAAAACAAATACAAAGGCATTAGAGGACAAGTCAGAATGAATTAAGGGAGAGTCAGAAATTAATTTAAGGGAGAGAACCATTTGATGTAATGGAATAAAAGAAGGCAATCATTCAGGTGATAAAAGTAACTGAGAAAACATCTATATTTTGACATGTTCTTGAAGGAGGGGAAGGGAAAAACAGTATAAAACAACTAGATTTTAGGTAGCTGCCTCAGATTAATTACCTGTTAACACTGTCATTTGCTAGCTGGAGTCCACAGTCTATCTGCAACACTGTTTTATAATCCACATAAGCTTTCCCATACTGCTCTAGAGTTTCATAGGCCATCGCCCGCCTCAGAAGAGGTTTCATAGAGAATGGATGAAGTTCCAGAGCCCTAAAGAAGACAAAAATATTACATACCATTTGTTTTGAAAAATGCTCTTTCGTTTATACTTCATTGAATAGATACTGCAGTACTGAACTCTCAAATACGTACACATCCGAGACTTCGTCTTGGGAACCAGGCAACATGCCAGAAAGGCAAACCCAGAGTAAGAAAGCAATCATATTTGTGTTCCTTTCTTTTAAAGCAGTAGCAAAGCACTCTGCATTTACTCTTTCCCACTGAGCCGGGAGCTCCCTGGCAGCATGCCCTGGCCTCCCCAGTCCCCTAACAGAGCAGCATGGCACAAGGCACACAGCAGGGTTTCAACAGATTGTCGTTGACAGATTAAAATGAAAATTCTTATTTGCACCTATGTATTTAATAATAAAGTACAGAACCATAAAAGTTGCATCACGTGTTGAAAATCGGCACTCTAAAACTTATTAGTTCATTATGATTCACTTGCTGCAAAAGGGCTTCAAAAACAGACCAAAGGGGAATCAAGGAACTAAACCTACAATGATTTCTTCTAAGTTATGAATTTTCATCTTGCACGTTTTAGTCTATGAAGTGTTTCCAATATCACTAAAGATGTATCTCATGGTTGTGTTTTTTGGTTTTGTTTGAAGTGTTTAAAGCTACTTCAGCATTTAACGTACTTCATTATATTCTGAAGTAAAACAATAAAAAAACTGTACATATAATCCTCGATTTACAATATGGTTATGTCCCAATAATCCCATGGCAAACTGAAAATATGTTAAGTCAAAAGGCAGCACAGAGTCTTTGGTTAAAGAATCACAAATCTGTATTTATGAATGAAAACTATAGTACTCTTGGTTTTAACAAAATCAACAGAAGCTGCAAAGAAGTCCTCCATGCAGAGATCCTATGAAGAGCCTCCTTTCTATATAACCTAACTAACATCTGCACCAGACTGTCCACATTGAAGATTGTGGATTTATTCTTTCAACTCATGCTATAAGCAGTTAATATATCAAGTATTTAACTTTCCAGGAAAGCATGAGCAAGGGCTGCTTTCTTTAACTTGCTGTTTTTCCAATACTCTTAGAAATCTGCTGTCTATTCCTGTCTACAATGATTCAGCAATGAGGAAACATTGACAGAGTATCTGCTATGTGCTAGTCACTGTAGACTTCCCCATCTAATCTCACAACAAACCTGTCAGGTAAATATTAATATGTTCATTATGTGGGTGAAGAAACAGAAACATGAGGAGTGATGTGCCCACAGGTCAGTTCTTTCTAATGTGAGCTTCGGGAAGGCAAGGGCATTGCCTGTCCTGAGCACCACTATATTCCCAGTCCTAGATCACCTGGGTCATGAGAGGCACTCAGCAAACTTCTCTGTGAGCCCTCAAAAGCCTACACTCTGCCTACCGCAGTACACATACAAACACTGCAAATGAAGGAACTCTGAGTCATCTGCCACTCAGACCACATCATACAGATACTCAGCTGCACTTGTGGGAGCCCTTCTGGCATATCATGGAAGTTACTCTAGAAATGCTGTTAAACCTAATCTGCTTCACTTCTCTGAAAAAATAACCAATTTCACTCTGCCTAGGTGTTAGGATTGTGAGTGATTTTAATGATAGTCTTTGTGCTGTGCTAGTTTTTTCTTAAGTTTTCTATAATAGGTAAGTGGTTTTTTAAAACAGTAAATGTTATTTAAAATATAAAATTAAAATCAAGTAAACATATTTCAACACTAGACAATAGATCTGTGGGCATCAGGATCTGTCACCTGTACCACTGCCTTAAATTCAGCTTAGTTTAATGTTTAGGTAATATTAACTCTATGAGCAGAGTCACAACCATGTGACTACCTTCACTTCACAGAAGACTTCCAATGACCAAGGTGCCATTTATCTATTCAAGATGGCCTTAAGCCAAGCTTGGGATCTAAAATTGATGAGATGCTGTATTAATTTTTAGCGCTTTCTGCCCAGTAAATTTTTTTCTTTAACCACAATCCTGAAAATGAATATGAACTTATGAATGGAAATTCCATTAAGGAAAAAAACCACCCATGTATAAAAATAAGCACAGAAAACTTTTGAAGCAGAGCTTACAAAAGAGGCTATCTATTCAAGGTAACACAGTTAAGACCCTAAAAAATCTTCCAATTTCAAGACTGTGAGAGTAGCAAAGATAAGAAAAAGCAGGGAACTGGCCAGGCACGGTGGCTCAAGCCTGTATGTAATCCCAGAAATTTGGAAGGCCAAGGCTGGCAGACCACTTGAGGCCAGGAGTTCAAGACTAGCCTGGCCAACATGGCAAAACCCTGTTTCTACTAAAAAAAATACAAAAATTAGCTGGGTTAGGTGGTGCACACCTGTAATCCCAGCTACTTGGGAGGCTGAGGTACAAGAATCGCTTGAGCCCAGGAGGCAGAGGCTGCAGTGAGCAGAGATCGCGCCATTGCACTCCAACCTGGGTGATAGAGTGAGACTCTGTCTCAAAAAAAAAAGAAAAGAAAAGAAAAACGAAAAAGGAGAGAATTACTAGGCAACATTCATTTGTATTTAGTCTGTTGAAATGTCCTCAATGGAAAGTCACCAAAAGATTTTTGGTGTGGTTTAGATAAACCAAAAAGGTTCTGATAGATGAGAAAAGTGAAGTATTTTAGCTTATAAACAATTACGAGTATTTTAAAAGTTGTAAAATGATGGCTTTCAAACTGAAGCATCATAACCCCTTTTCATGTTTCACCTGGAGGTCTAAAAGACAGTCATGGAGATGCTGTGGTGAGGGGAGAGGCCAGGCTTAGAGACCTTCAAGATCTTCAACACCCCCCCCAACCCCCACGCTGCACTCCAAATGGCCACTCTCCAAACACACTCCTGGAAAACAACCAATGCTCCTCAGAGGTAAGACATTTAAAATCAAATGGTAGTTTTTCCCAAAATACATCTAAAAATTATTTTCATAGGTAAAATTTTCTCCTCTTATTTTAAATTTTGCCTGTTTTTCTTTCTCAGTGTTTGACTCCTGATACCACTTATCTGGTGATAAGAACTTTTGGGCCAGGCACAGTGGCTCATCCCTGTAATCCCAGCACTTTGGGAGGCCAAACCAGGTGGATCACTTGAGGTCAGGAATTCAAGACCAGCCTGGCCTGCAGCATGGTGAAACCCCTTCTCTACAAAAAATATGAAAAATTAGCCAGGTGTGGTGGTGAGTGCCTGTAATCCCAGCTACTCGGGAGGCTGAGGCAGGAGAATCACTTGAACCTGGGAGGCAGAGGTTGCAATGAGCCGAGATTGTGCCACTGCACTCCAGCCTGGGGGACAGAGCAAGACTCGGTCTCAAAAAAAAGAACTCATGGAACTCTCCAAAGAGCAAAGATAATTAACTGAAAAACTAAAACAAAACAAAACAAAAACACAAAAACTCCCTTTAACATGTATGCAATCTGTTTGAATATAGTCACTTGAGCTGAAAAGATGTTCACAAAAGCACAGAGTGGCTTCTCTGGCATTAAAACAAGATTGAGAATCACTGCTTTAGTGTAAAATCACCCCCTGCTGGGCCTCATCTCCATTTCTCTTACACTGAGACTGGTAGGCCGGCTATCAAAGAAAACATCTGAGTAGGTCGGTCTCTACGGAGGTCAGCACCAACCAGCAAGGCCAGGTTCCTTGCCTAGAAAACAGCTCTTAGGTTAGCACAACCTACCTAAACCGACGCCCACTTCCCTCTCTGGTGAGCCATCTCCTACCCTCCCCTTGGAGAAGCCCCCACTCTAGCCTCCCTGGACACCATGGCTGGAGTCCCATACTTGACTTTCTCCTCTGTCTACACTGAAACACAGCCAATTTTGGCCAGTAAATGTTAATCACCTTAGAGGATCTCAGGTGACGACAACACAAATCCACTCTTTTGCAGCAGCTCTAATGTTAGGGGTCTCAAGTTTTAACTAAAGTGTCCTGACCTCCCTCACTGTGGAAAGGCCTAAAACAAGTCTGAAGGGTAATGTATTAGAAACAGACACTTGAGCTGAAAGGATGTTGGCTGCAAATCACCACGGGCTTGGTATCCAACAAATTCACATGGTCTGGTCTGTTAGTTAAGAGCACTGGTAAAAGCCCTTAACAACTGGCTCTCTGGGTAAAGAAAAAAGGAGGGGTGGGAAGCCCAGATTTGTGGCATTTGCTCATTTCATGGTACTAAACGGTATCCCACCATGGCAGATTTCAAAATACCAACTTGACATCAACCAGCTCACAAAATCCTGAAAAATGTAATGATTGGCGAGTGTGAGCCAGCACAACTGAGGATGCGGTCTGATGTCAGGCCAAAGAGAATATAAGTATTATTCACTTCAAATTTAAATATGTAAAACTGGCAAAAAAATTCAAGTGCCTCAAGGCCTTCTTTTTAAACTTAGGCACAGATACTAGCAAGCTTTACCCATATCAATAAACTGGGCCGGGCGCGGTGGCTCACGCCTGTAATCCCAGCACTTTGGGAGGCCGAGGCGGGTGGGTCACGAGGTCAGGAGATCAAGGCCATTCTGGCTAACACTGTGAAACCCCGTCTCTACCAAAAATACAAAAAATTAGCCAGGCATGTTGGCGGGCGCCTGCAGTCCCAGCTACTCTCCAGGCTGAGGCAGGAGAATGGGGTGAACCCAGGAGGCGGAGCTTGCAGTGAGCCGAGATGGCGCCTGGACGACAGAGCGAGACTCTGTCTCAAAAACAAAACAAAACAAAAAAACAAAATAAACTGATACAGCCAATGAAAACAATAATACATTACTCACCTTATAAACAGTGTCCACATAATTTACTGTTCAAACTAGAGTTTCTGAGAGTGTTATGTGAGACAACAGGAGTAAGCCAGAGCTGTGTTAGTCAAACTAGGACATGACTTCTTCTTTTTTAGATGTACTAATAGTAGCTTCTTGCCAAAGGGCTTCTTATTACTTAATGGTGGAAAACAATGTTTTATTTATGTAGCTATTTACCATCTAGGCAGGTAACTTATTGAGTACCACGGGTGACTATTATGCTTCGAGGGGTACGAAGCTGTATAAGACAGGGTTCCTCAGAGGACACCAGAGGCTGGAAAGGGTAGGGGGAAGTGGGGGACAGGCAGAGATTTGTTAAAGGATATAAAATTACAGCTAGATAGGAGGCACATGTTCTAGTATTCTATAGCACTGTAGGATGACTATAGTTAACAATGATACATAGTTTCATATATATATATATGAGTAAAGTTTACAGTCTCTTGTCTGTTGCCCAGGCTGGACTGCAGTGGTGGCATCTCTGCTCACTGCAACATCTGCCTCCCAGGTTCAAGCAATTTTCCTGCTTCAGCCTGCCAAGTAGCTGAGACTACAAGGGTATGCCACCACTCCCAGCTAATTTTTGTATTTTTAGTAGAGACTAGCTTTCATCATGTTGGCCAGGACGGTCTCAAGCTGACCTCAAGCAATCTGCCCACCTTGGCCTCCCAAAATGCTGGGATTACAGGCGTGAGCCACTGTGCCTGGCCACATCATATATATCAAAGCATCACTCAGTACCCCATAAATATGTACAGTGATTGTCTATTAAAAAAAGAAAAAACATGGTTCCTAACCTCGATGTGTTTAAACCCCCTTCAGTGGATAACAGGACTTAGAGGTGTGACCGAGTGTCTGTAGGTGTTACAGGCCTGCAGATGACCAGGAAGTCTAGGGCACCCAAGAAGGTGAGAGAAGGGGTAGCTGAGCAAGAACTTCAGAAGCTAAGATGTGCAAAGGGCATTACCACCATTAGGGGCAACATGGGCAAGGGCTCAGAGAACAGGGTGGGCGAGAGTAAGCAAGTGGTCCAGTAGACCAAACGGAAGGAGAAACTTGCTTGGAGGCAGTGTAGTGACAGAGAAGTTTACAGTTATTTCGAAGCCAATACTGAGCCATTAAAGGCCTGTTGGAAACAATCTGAACAAAACAATGTTTCAGGAAAGTTATTCTGATGCCGCAGTGGATTGGAATTAGTTATCAGGCTTCTGCAGTAGTCTAGGAGTGATATGAAAAGAGCACGAATTAGGGCGGTAGCAGTGGAAATGAAAAAAGTGTGCACAATCTTCTATAACTCTCTTCATATACGTAAGATAATTTATGATTTTTATGCATCAATCAATTAACATACCATAAAGCTCTTAAGAAATTAGATCCTTAGGCAGAAAATTTAGGATCTTGGATATTGCATTCACCATAATGAAATTATAACAATCTCTTGACAAACCTGAAAACGTGCAGTTTACCTGTTACAATCTTGAATGCAGCCACTGCAGTTTCCTTCTTTTAGGTAACATGCTGCTCTATTTGAATATAAGATACTTAGATCATCTGCAATTTCACTTCCTAAAAATCACATTTAATTAAATACAGTTAAAATCCATTAGCAAGATCACAGTTCACCAGAATTACAAGACGGCCGAGGTCTCCGGTGGGGTGGCACTGCAGTCCTGCAGACTGATCATGCAGAACTCCACGGAGCTGCTACCCGCAACAGCCACCAAGGGAAAACCCGGCGGGGACGGAGGCAAACGTGCCTGGCCGGGAACATGCCCGCATTCCAAGGTGCTGCTCACTGAGGTCAGGTGGCACGGCGCTCTTAGTCACCTGGGAGGAATGCAGCGATGCCGGCGCCTGTCATTCAGGAGGCGGCAGCGCCTCTCCCACGGGGCCCCCGGGGGTCGGGTGAACCGCAGCGCGAGGGGCCCGGGAAGCGGCGGGGCGCGGCGCACCTACCTGCCGGCTCCAGGAGCGCGATTGCCGCTGAGTACTTGCCGGCCGCCTCGGTGAACTGTCCGCTTCGGAACAGCTCGTTGCCCTGGCTCTTCAGGCTGGCAGGGTTCTCCGCGCCCTGCCCGCCGCCCGCCGCCGCCGCCGCCGCAGAAGCCCGCCGTGGGCTCCGCTTGTCCGCGCCGGCCTCCGGGGTCTGGCCCCGCCGCGGCGTGCCCCTTGCCGGCCGCTTGCCGCCCTCGGCTTTGCCAGTCAGCTTCTTCTGGATGTTGCCCATGACGCACGGCTGGGCGGCGCGCGCGGCTCCCACCGGCTCCGCGGGCTCTGTGAGGAAGTGGATGCGGGAAGTGAGGGTTTGCCTCACCGGGAGCAGTTGCCGCGGAGGCCGCGGGGGCGCCCGGCGCGGAGGGCGGGCTCTGGTGAAGCCGGGTCGGGCACCGCCCCTGCTGGCGGAGCCTGTGCTGCCGGACCTCTAGGGCCAGTCGGCCCAGTCCGCTCCCTCGGGGCTCCTGCGGCTTCCTGAGGACTCGGCTCCCGGGCTTCGGCCAGAAACCTACCCTGTCTCTAACTGTTTAAGCGCTGAAGGGCCTGTGGCTGAAAACCGGCATCTCAGAGCCATCCCCTTCATCAAGTCCACCTGTCCAGGTGAGCTTACAAAATACGTACTTTTTTGAATGGAGTTGCAAAAACTTGAATACAATTATAATACCCAACACGGAGGCACCTTTCCTTATTTTAAAAGATTAGGAGAAAAAGATTTGAAAGAAAAATAAAGCGTAAGTGATTTTTAAGTCATTTTAAAAGTGAATTTAGCAAAAAAGTCACAAATTAGGCACCTAGTTTTTAAGCTTAAAGGGAGCCTTAAAAACAGCAAATTTTCCATCCCGTTGCCTTATTCAAACTAAAAATTTCTTTGATTTTGATTAGGAGTTCAGGTATTAATAGCTTTAATAATTGTTGAATCTATTTTTAAATATGACAAGGATGTATAAATATTTAATTTATGGTGTCTTAGCAATATTTAAAACAAAGCAATTAATCATTTCACAGCACTGTTAAAAAGTACTTAAATATAGAGATTTCCAAGCTTTCTCTTTTAACGAATTCTTATCTGATTCTTAATGGATATATTTTCCATTCTTTTTCATGAATGGTAAAGCCAAGATTTTAAGCACAGAGACAGAGGGAATAGAAAAGCACAATTATTTAAGTGAAAATCAGTGGATGATCACCTTAAGACAAGCATCAAGTATAAAAACACATTAATAAATACTGTTTTCTATACAGCAGAATAACATCCAATTTGGATCACCAGCCAAAGGGATCTTAATTATTAAAACAATAAAAAGATTTTGCTATAAAGATAAATCTGCAGATTAAACCCAGTAGAGTTATTAGAGTAAGGCTCCAGTTTTAATCTGGTTTCTGTCAATCAGGTTCTCCACCAGAAACTGGGTGAAAGCACAAAAGTCAGGGTCGGCAGAAACAATGGTCAGCTTGGTATTACTTTCCACCCCTTTGCACAGTATCCCCTCGGGTCTGACCAGTACTATCACTAAAGAGCTGCAGTTAATTTAGAACTTGATATGGATCACATTAATCCTAATACCAAGTATTATCATTCCCACTTTACAAATGAGGCAACAGAGAAACAAGAAGCTAAGGAATGCGCTCTAGTACACAGAGCTAGAAGCCAGCATAACTCGGATTTGTTTTTATTTTTATTATTTGTATGTATTTATTTTGACACAGGGTCTTGCTCTATTGCCCAGGGTGGAGTGCAATGGTGCCATCATAGCTCACTGCAGCCTCGACCTCTGGGGCAGGCAATCCTCCCCTTAGCTTCCAGAGTAGCTGGGACTACAGGTGAGAGCCAGCCACCATGCCTGGCTAATGTTTAAAATTTTTTATACAGATGAGGCCTTGCTATGTTGTCCAGGATGGTCTCAAAGTCCTGGTCTCAAGCAATCCTCTCTCCTTGGCCTCCCAAAGTGCTGGGATTGCAGGCATGAGCCACTGTGCCCAGCCATAACCCAGATTTGAAGTGAATGCAAAGCATTCTTTCCTTAAGATTGAAATGGCTCTGAACAACTTTGATAGTCTCTGGACAGGGAAACAGAGGCCCAAACATGAAAGACTTGTGAGTTCTGTTGGGTGTTGGGATACCCGTGGGACAATGCAATGGAGCTGTTCAGAGGGTGGCTCCACATGTAGATCAGAGAAGTGGCCTTATCCAGAGACAGTGACTTGGGAGTTATTAATATATAAAAGTTTGGGACCGGGCATGGTGGCTCATGCCTGTAATCCCAGCACTTTAGGAAGCTGAGGCAGGCAGATCACGAGGTCGGGAGTTCGAGACTACCTTGGCCAACATGGTGAACCCTGTCTCTACTAAAAATACAAAAATTAGCTGGGCATGGTATCGGGTGCCTGTAATCCCAGCTACTCAAAAGGCTGAGGCAGGAGAATCATTTGGACCCCAGGAGGTGGAGGTTGCAGTGAGCCAAGATCGCACCATTGCACTCCACCCTGGGCGACAGGGCAAAACTCCATCTCAAAAAAAAAAAAAAAGTTTGGGTGTGGAACTGGCAAGGTGGCTCACCCCTGTAATCCTAGCACTCTGGCAGGCTGAGGCAGGAGGATTGCTTGAGGCCACTAGTTTGAAGCAAGCCTGGGCAACATAGCAAGACTCCATCTCTACAAAAAATAAAAATAAAAGTTTGGATGTGGATGGGATCACTCAAAGGCTCATAAGGATCCCTGAGATATACTAACACTTAAAGGATGAACAAAGGAAAAATCTACAGTGTAGGCACAGAAATGCCTAGAAATGAGAGAAAAAAATAGGAGCGCATACTGCCTCAGAAACACCAAGAGTAGTTTGGGAAGAAAGGAGTCAACAATAACAACTATCAAAGGAATGAATGGCCAACAGTGTAGCCTCAAGTAGGGTAGTGTGAGTAGTTGATAGACCAAAAATCCTCAACAAAATACTAGCGAACAGATTCAACAGCATACTGAATGGATTATAAACCATGGCTAAGTGGGATTTATCCCAGGAATACAAAGGTAGTTCAGCATTAGAAAATCAATCAATGCCAACACACCTCATTAACAGAAAAAGTAAAGAATTGCATACATGATCCCACAATTGATGCTGAAAAGGCATGACAAAATCCAACATGCTCTCATGATTTAAAAAAAAAAAAAACTCAGAAAACTAGGAATAGAAGTGAAATTCCTCAACATAATAAAGTATATTTATGAAAAACCCAGAGCCAACATCATATTCAAAGATAAAAGTAATGAAAGCTTTCCCCTAAACATCAGCAACAAAACAAGGATGCCCATTTTCACCACGGCTATTCAACACTGTACTAAAAGTTGTAGACTGATCAATTAGGCACTAAAATGAAATAAAAGGCATCCAAATTGGAAAGAAAGTAAAAGTATCTCTATTCATAATTATATGATCCTATTTATATTAAAAAAAAAGAATCCACCCCCTTCACCACCCCCACCAAAAAAAACTAGAGCAATAAACAAATTTAGCTAAGTTGTAGGGTATAAGATCAACAAGCCAAAATCAGTGTTTCTATACACTAGCAATGAACAGAGCAAAAAGGAAACCAAGGAAACAATTATATTTATAATAGCATCCAAAAGAATAAAATACCTAGGAATAAATTTAACCAAGGAGATAAAAGTATTGCTTTAAGAAATTTTTTAAAAGACTTGAATAAATGGAAATATATCCTGTAATCATAGGAAGACTTATTGTTATTAAGGTTAAAATGTTAATACTACTCAAAGCAATCTACAGATGCAACACAATCCTATCAAAACTTTTTGCAGAAATGGAACAGACAATCCTTAAATTCATACAATATTGTAAGGAGTTCAGAATAGCCAAAAAGATCCTGAAAAAATAGAGCAAAATCAAAGGACTCTCTTTTCTTCTTCTTTTTTTTTTTTTTTTTTTGAGGCAGGGTCTCATTCTAATGATATATTAGTCAGGGTTCTCTCTAGAGGGACGGAATTAATAGGATATATAATATATATATTAGGATTATATATATAGTAGGAATATATATATATATATATGTATATAAAGGGGAGTTTATTCAGTATTAACTTACATGATCACAAGGTCCCACAATAGGCTGTCTACAAGCTTGAGGAGCAAGGAGAGCCAGTCCAAGTCTCAATAATGAAGAACTTGGAGTGTGATGTTCAAGGGCAGGAAGCACCCAGCACAGGAGAAAGATGTAGGCTGGGAGGCTAGGCCAGTCTCTCCTTTTCATGTTTTTCTGTCTGCTTTATATTTGCTGGCAGCTGATTAGAGTGTGCCCACCAGATTAAGGGTGGATCTGCCTTCCCCAGCCCACTGACTCATATGTTAATCTCCTTTGGCAACACCCTCACAGACACACCCAGGATCAATACTTTGTATCCTTCAATCCAATCAAGTTGACACTCAGTATTAACCATTTCAACCACCCCTTGTCAATTTGAACCCATATACATTTCCTGAGATTATACATAATCTTCAAATAAAGACAATAATAAGGTCATAATTACACCTAACATAATACAACTATCCTTTGTACAACCAGAAATGCACCAATCCCCAACCCAAATACTATAATATAAAGTTAATACTTAAATGCTGATATGAAGTCAATAAATCTTATGTCACATGATAAAGGAAAAAGGAAATAAAATGAAGACATTTCTTAGTACAAACGTATACATGCACAAACATTTTTTTTTTTTTTTTTTTTTTTGAGACGGAGTCTCGCTCTGTCGCCCAGGCTGGAGTGCAGTGGCGCGATCTCGGCTCACTGCAAGCTCCGCCTCCTGGGTTCACGCCATTCACAAACATGTTTTTAACAAAAGGAGAAAATACTCATGACAATTACAGTCCCCGTTTCTGCAGCTGGTCACGTGGTCATAGCTGGTATTGATGACTACCTTCTTCTACTACCCATTCTGTATTCCCTTTGCCTTCAGCAAGCACCTCGGCAGGTCGTGGTTTTTTTTCCCGATGGAGTGATCCAAACTTTCATTCCTGAAGGGTCTGGGCCATTTGTAGTCCTGGCTGGGTTGGGCTATTGTAGTTTCCCATTGACCTTAATCAGAGGGCATGGTAATACTAAGATACGCCCTCATGGATCTCCTGCATTCCATGCATACTCTTACTTACCTCCATTGTGGAGTAGACTGATTTTGTCTTGAGAGTCCGGATCAATCACCCAGCCAACACTGTGACTCCATTCTTAGCCAGTTGACTTAAAGGTAGGAGGAGCACAAAGTGTCCAAGTGGCAATCTTAACTTCCAGTTTAACAGGATCATTGTTGTGTCTCCTTGTGGCAGCATTCCTCCTTCTGGAACTAAGACCTCTAGGCCAGCAGAACGTAATGTCACAAGAACAGGAAGCAATACTTTTGCTAGTGGATTGCTAGGGGTGATGGTGAGTGGTACCACTTCCACTTCCACCCCTTGATTCCTGGACCCATGAATCCTGGCTATGGGGGGAAGAGTACCATATATTGGACACTGATTCAGAGTATACACGGCCTTCTGGAGAACTTTGCCCCAGCCCTGCAAAGTATTGTCACCTAGTTGATTTTGTAATTGTGACTTCAAAAGGCCATTCTACCATTCTGTCAGTTCAGCTGCTTCAGGATGATGGAGAAGATGGTAAGACCAGTGAATTCCATGAGTATGAGCCCACTGCCACACTTCTTTAGCCATAAAGTGAGTGCCTTGGTCAGAGGCAATGCCGTGTGGAATAACATGATGGCGGATAAGGCATTCCATGAGTCCGTGGATGGTAGTCCTGGCAGAAGCATTGGGTGCTTCTTCCAAGTCCCTGACCATCCAGCCAAACCATTGGCTACAACCCATGAATCAGTGTATAATCACACATCTGGCCATTTCTCCTTCTATGCAAAGTGTACCACCAGGTGCACTGCTTGAAGTTCTGCCCACTGGGAAGATTTCCCTTCACTGCTGTCCTTCAGGGATGTCCTGGAAAGGGGCTGTAGTGCTGCAGCTGTCCACTTTTGGGTGATGCCTGCATATCGTGTAGAACCATCAGTGAACCAGGCCCTAGTCTTCTCTTAGTCTGTCAACTGATCACAGGAAACTCCCCAGGAGGCCATCGGTGCAGGCTGGGGGAGAGAAGGCAAGGTGGCAGGAGTGGAGACCATGGGCATTTGAGCCACTTCCTCATGTAACTTATTTGTGCCTTCAGAACCTGCTTGAGCCTAATCACATATAGACCGCTTCCATTTGATGATGAAAGGCTGCTGTGCACAACCCACGTTATGGCTAGATGGGTCAGAAAGCACTCAGTTCATGATAGGCAGTTCAGGTTGCATGGTGACTTGATGACCCATAGTCAAATGTTCAGTTTCCACCAAAGCCCAGTAACAGGCCAAGAGCTGTCTCAAGAGGAAAGCAGTTATCTGCAGAAGATGGCAGGGCCTTGCTCCAAAATCCTAGAGGCCTCCACTGTGATTCATCTATGGGGCCCTGCCAAAGGCTCCAAACAGCATCCCTATCTGCCACTGACACCTCAAGCACCATTGGATCTGCTGGGTCATATGGCCCAAGTGGCAGAGCAGCTTGCACATTAGCTTGGACCTGTGGCAGAGCCTTCTCCTGTTCTGGACCCTGCTCAAAATCAGCCGCCTTTCAGGTCACTCGATAAATGGGCTGGAGTAACACACCCAAATGAGAATGTGTTGCCTCGAAAATCCAAATAGGCCTTGTGACAGCAGGCATTGTGTCTCTTTCTTGGTTGTAGGAGGGGCCAAAGGCACCTTCACCTTAGAAGGAATATCTTCCTTCACCTTAGAAGGAATATCTTGCTTCACCTTAGAAGGAATATCTCGACAGGCCCCATACCACCAGACCCCAGGAAATTTTACTGAGGTAGAAGGTCCCTGAATTTTAGTTGGATTTATTTCCCATCCTTTGCATGCAAATGTCTCACCAATAAGTCCTGTGTGTTTGCTACTTCTTGCTCGCTAGGTCCAATCAGCATAACGTCATCAATATAATGTACCAGTGTGATATCTTGCCAAAGCAAAAAGCAATCAAGGTCCCTCCGAATAAGACTATGACACAAAGCCGCAGAGTTGATATACCCCTGAGGTAGGACAGTAAAGGTATATTGGTAACCTTGCCAGCTGACGGCAGATTGCTTCTGGTGGGCCTTATGGACAGGAATGGAGAAAAAGGCATTTGCCAAGTCAGTGGCTGCATACCAGGTACCAGGAGATGTGTTAATTTGCTCAAGCAATGAAACCATATCTGGCACAGCAGCTGCAATTGGAGTCACCACTTGGTTAAGCTTACAATAATCCACTGTCATGCTCCAAGATCCATCGGTCTTCTGCACAGGCCAAATGGGGAAGTTGAATGGGAATGTGGCGGGACTCACCACCCCTGCATCTTTCTTTTTTTTTTTTTTGAGACAGAGTCTCACTCTGTCGCCAGGCTGGAGTGCAGTGGCATGATCTCGGCTCACTGCAACCTCTGCCTCCCAGATTCAAGCAGTTCTCCTGCCTCAGCCTCCTGAGTAGCTGGGACTACAGGCGTGCACCACCATGTCCAGCTAATTTTTTTTTTTTGTATTTTTAGTAGAGACGGGGTTTCACCATGTTGCCCAGGATGGTCTTGATCTCTTGACCTCGTGATCTGCCCGCCTCGGCCTCCCAAAGTGCTGGGATTACAGGTGTGAGCCACCATGCCCAGCCAGCCCTATCCCTGCATCTTTTAAGTCCTTGATGGTGGCACTAATCTCTGCAGTCCCTCCAGGGATGCGATATTATTTATGATTCAATATTTTTCTAGGTAGAGGCAGCTCTAGTGGCTTCCATTTGGCCTTTCCCACCATAACAGCCTTCACCCTACCAGTCAGGGAGCTAATGTGGGGGTTCTGCCAGCTGCTAAGTATGTCTATGCCAATTATGCATTCTGGCACTGGGGAAATGACCACAGGATGAGTCCAGGGACCCACTGAACCCACTGTAAGTCCTGAGCTAAAACTCCATTAATTACCTGAACTCCATAAGTCCATACTTTAACTGGAGGACAATGATGTTTTGGGTCTCCTGGAATCAGTATCAGCTCAGAGGCAGTGTCCAGTAGTCCCTGAAATGTCATTTCCCTTTCCCCAGTGCACAGTTACCCTGGTAAAAGGCCAGAGGTCTCCTTGGGGAAGGATGGGAGAAAGATTCACTGCATAAATTGTTGGTACTGTAGTGGGGTCCTTCCTCAAGGGGACCCAGACTCCACTTCATTCAACGGGTTCTGGGTCTGCAAACTGGCTCAAGTCTGGAAATTAATTGAAAAGCCATGATTCTCTGTTTTTATAATTCAAATTAGTCTTTTGTCCATTTGACCTAGAAGTTTTCTGCTTGTATAAATTAAGTAGGAATGCAGTAAGCTTCCTATCAATTTCACTTCTAGGAACATCGTGATTAATTAGCCAATGCCAGAGCTCTATATGAGTCAGACTATTCTGATTGCTGCTTTGCCTCTACTGTCCATTATGGTAGCTACGTCCACCTTGCTTTTGACGGTTGAGTGCCACCACTTGGCTCCTGCCACCTCAGGATCCAATTATTCCCATTGTATTTAAATTTTGTAGGTGAGTGACTGCAGTTGCCACTGTTAGATCTGACATACAGAGAAGAGCAATTACACGGCTCTTCAAAGATGCAGGTGCTCCCCTCACAAATCTATTTTACAAGGCATTCATCAAGGGTATATCTTCTGGACCCTCCCAGCTGGGATGAGTCAGTCTAAAGTGACGAATCCAGTTCACCATCCCAATCTCCCTAAGCCTTTGGATCCCTTCCTCTATATTAACCCAAGGGAGATCAGGCATTTCCAGCTGGCTCACAGTGGGCCATCTTTTAATCCATAATTCAGCTAACCAAGCAAATAAACTATTATAACCTTTTTTTTTTTTTAACTCTCCAAGCTGCAACATTAAAAGCAGAGTTCCTACTTCATGGGCCCAAATCAATAAATTCAGCCTGATCCAACTCTATGTTCTTTCCACCATTATCCCACACCCTTAATATCCATTCCCATGCCTGTTCTCCAGATTTCTGTTTATATAAATTAGAGAACTCAAACAGTTATTTTTGAGTGTAGCACACCTCCTTATGGGTCACACTCTCAACCTCACCTCTAGGGGCTGGCCAGAGGTCCCTGGCAGGACTTTAGTCTAGTTATAGGTCTAGAAGCAAACAAGGTTGTTGGGGGTGGCTTCTGAGGAGAATCAACATTATCTTGCCTGGCAACTGTCTCAGGGGAGGCCATCACTGTTGCGTCAGGCAGTGCAGGATTTATCTCCTCAGACAAAGGTGGAAAGGCTGATGGCAGCATGGATCAGGGAGGGGATGTTGCCACTACTGGGTATGGGGAATCTGTTCCTTCTGGCAAAAGAAAGGTTCATCAGAGTTTACAAATTCAGTGTCCCCAGTTTCATCAAGGTCCTCCTACACATCCCCATTCCAAGTTGTAGGGTCCCATTCTTTTCCAATCAATGCCCTTATTTTAACGGTAGACACCTGGCAAGGCTGTGCACACACGTTTTGTTGCAGGTCAGCCACTCGCATGATGAGAGCTTGTGTCTGTTTTTCCACAATTTCAGCTCTTTCTCTACAGGAGATAAGACTCTCACTCAGGGCAATCTTGGCAGATTTGAGGCTCAGTATCTGCTTCTGAAGCTGAGAGACAGAATCCCTGAGTTCATTTTCTTTCACTACTTTGTCCACTGAACTTAGGAGCAACCAACCAGCTTCATTATGTTCCTTGGTTCTCCACATATGGTCAAAGGTACTATGTATAGAGTCACTAAACTCCTTGCCTCTCATGAGTGATGAATCAGAAGTGTCAAATGCATTTATTTTGCATAACTCTCTAAACAGTTCACACCAAGGACTATCAGTGTTCTCCATACTATTAGAAGTAGAGTCCTTAGCATTTTGGGGTCTAATCATATTAAGTAGCCAACTCCAGAAACCCCAAAACCAACGAAAGAACTGCATCCTTAATATTCTGTTCCTCTGGAACCACTCTGGGTACTAAAATCTATACTAGTCAGGTTTCTCTAGAGGGACAGAACTAATAGGAGATATATATATATATAAGCTTATTCAGTATTAACTTACACAATCACAAGGTCCCACAATAGGCTGTCTGCAAGCTTGAGGAGCAAGGAGAGCTAGTCCAAGTCTCGAAACTGAAGAAATTGGAGTCTAATGTTCGAGGGCAGGAAGCACCCAGCACGGGAGAAAGATGTAGGCTGCTGGGAGGCTAGGCCAGTCTCTCCTTTCATGTTTTTCTGCCTGCTTATATTCGCTGGCAGCTGATTAGATTGTGCCCACCAGACTTAATCTCTTTCAGCAATACCCTCACAGACACACCCAGGATCAATACTTTGTATCCTTCAATCCAATCAAGTTAACACTCAGTATTAACCAGCACAAACGCCAAGGCTGGAGTGCAGTGGTAGGCTCAATATAGCCTTGAACTTCTGGCCTCAGCCTCCCAAAGTGCTTGTATTACAGGCGTGAGCCACTGCACCCAGTCTCACTCCTCTGGATTTCAAAACTTACTAAAAGCTAGAGTAATCAAAACAGTGTGGTATTGGCATAAGGAAAGACACATAGACCAGTGGAAAGGAACTGAGAGTTGATAAGTAAACCCATACATCTATGGCCAGTTGATTCTTGACAAGGGTGCCAAGTCTATTCAGTAGGAAAAGAACAGGTTTGTTTTTTTTTTTAACAAATGGTGATGTGACAACTGGATTTCCACATACTAAAAACAAACAAAAACAAAACAGAAAACAAAACTAAGTTGGACGCTCTTTTGGAAAAACTCTCACAAACTGTTTTTCCTCTACTCTTACACCACCACAATAATCATCAACATAGAAGACTTCTGTGACCAAATGTGTGAGGGTTTATCCCCAGGCACCAAGCAGCGGATACTAGCTGAGCATCTTCCAGTTCAGTTCTGATGCTACATGCCTGGAGATAGTGTCAGATTCCACAGGATGAGGGCTTAGTCCCCAAGGCTGTCTCCTACTCCAGACACCAGTTACAAGTCCGGGCCTCCAGAACTTCTCACCAACAGGTTTCAAGTTAGGGTTCCCATGACCCCCCCTCTTTGAGTTCAATTAATTTGCTGGAGCAGCTCACTGAACTCCAGACAACATGTTTAATGGCTTATTACAAAGGATACTGCAAGGGTTACAGAGGAAGAGGTGCCTAGGGTGGCCAGGCACCTTCCAGGAACCTCCCTGTGTTCAGCTATCGGAAGGAAAATTTTTGAAGTCAGCATTCCTTCCCTCAGAGTATGTGGCAGGACCCTCTCTGGGGCGGGTCTTCTGACCCACAATCAGAAAGGCAGAGTAAGATTAGAGTCCTGCCTTGGGGAAGGTGAAAGGAGATCTGGAGAGATTGTTTCCTGAAGCCTCAGATAGCCAGCATTATGACAAAAGTCTGTAACAAGGGGTATGGGAGTTGTATAAATCAGGAACTATGACCAAAAAACATACATATATGGATATACACACACACATATGTAATACCACACACATTTACCTCACATTGTATATAAGAATTAAAATGGATCAATAACCCAATAACCTAAATACAAGAGCTAAAATCATAAAAATCTTAGAAAAACACAGGAGTTGCCCAGGCACAGTGGCTCATGCCTGTAATCCCAGCACTTTGGGAGGCTGAGGTGGGAGAATGTCTTGAGCCCAGGGGTTCAACACCACCCTGAGTAACGCAGTGAGACCCCTGTCTGTACAAAAAATAAAAATGAAAAAATTAGGCAGGGATGCTGCCATGTGCCTGTAGTCCAGGCTACCTGGGAGGCTGAGGTAGGAGGATCACTTGAGCCCAGGAGTTAGAGGCTGCAGTGAGCTATGATTGTGCCACTCTGCATATCAGTCTGGGCAACAGAGTAAGACCTTGTCTAAAAAAAGGAAGGAAGGAAGGAAGGAAGGAAGGAAGGAAGGAAGGAAGGAAAAAGAAATAAAACACAGGAGTAAGTTTTTAAACCTTGGATTTGACAATGGATTCTTATATATGATATCAAAAGTACAAGCAACAAAAGAAAAAAATCTGAAAAAAATCTTTCTTAAGGGGGGCTCTGAAAAAAAATAAATTGGACTTCATATAAAAATTAAAAACTTGTGCATCCAGCAAAAGAAACTACCAACAGAGTGAACAGGCAACCTACAAAATGGGAGAAAATTTTTGCAATCTACTCATCTGACAAGGGGCTAATATCCAGAATCTACAAAGAACTCAAACAAATTTACAAGAAAAAAACAAACAACCCCATCAAAAAGTGGGCAAAGGATATGAACAGACACTTTTCAAAAGAAGACATTTATGCAGCCAACAGACACATGAAAAAATGCTCATCATCACTGGCCATCAGAGAAATGCAAATCAAAACCACAATGAGACACCATCTCACACCAGTTAGAATGGCGATCATTAAAAAGTCAGGAAACAACAGGTGCTGGAGAGGATGTGGAGAAATAGAAACGCTTTTACACTGTTGGTGGGACTGTAAACTAGTTCAACCATTGTGGAAGACAGTGTGGTGATTCCTCAAGGATCTAGAACTAGAAATACCATTTGACCCAGCCATCCCATTACTGGGGGTATACTCAAAGGATTATAAATCATGCTGCTATAAAGACATATGCACACGTATGTTTATTGTGGCACTATTCACAATAGCAAAGACTTGGAACCAACCCAAATGTCCATCAATGATAGACTGGATTAAGAAAATGTGGCACATATACCCCATGGAATACTATGCAGCCATAAAAAAGGATGAGTTCATGTCCTTTGTAGGGACATGGATGAAGCTGGAAACCATCATTCTCAGCAAACTATCGCAAGGACAGAAAACCAAACACTGCATGTTCTCACTCATAGGTAGGAATTGAACAATGAGAACACTTGGACACAGGAAGAGGAACATCACACACCGGGGCCTGTCATGGGGTTGGAGTAGGGGGGAGGGATAGCATTAGGAGATATACCTAATGTAAATGACAAGTTAATGAGTGCAGCACACCAACATGGCACATGTATACATATGTAACAAACCTGCACATTGTGCACATGTACCCTAGAACTTAAAGTATAATAAAAAAATAAAGTCAAAATGAGTTGCTGCACCCTAAAAAAAAAACAAAAAACTTCTGCATCAAAGGAAATTATCAAAAAACTTAAAAGATAGCCCACAGAATGGGAAAAGTATTTGCAAATCATATTTAATAAGGGTCTAGTATCTAGAATATATAAAAAATGCTTACAACTCAACAGTAAAAAGATAAATAACCCAATTAAAAATGGGCAAAGAGGCTGAGCGCAGTGGCTCACATCTGTAATCCCAGCACTTTGGGAGGCCAAGGCAGGTGGATCACCTGAGGTAAGGGGTTCAAGACCAGCCTGGCCAACATGATGAAACTCCATCTCTACTAAAAATACAAAAAATTAGCCAGGCATGGTGGTGGGAGCCTGTAATCCCAGCTACTCGGGAGGCTGAGGCAGGAGAATTGCTTGAACCTGGGAGGCAGAGGTTGTAGTGAGCCAAGATCATGCCATTGCACTCCAGCCTGGGCAACAAGAGTGAAACTCCATCTCAAAAAAAAAAAAAAAAAAAAAAGGCAAAGAACTTGAATAGACATTTCTCCAAAGAGGATATACAAATAGCCCATAGGGATTGAAGAGACAGTCAACATAATTAGTTCTTAGGAAAATGCAAATTAAAACCGTAAGGAGTTACCACTACATGCCCATTAAGATGGCTATAGCCAAAAAGGCAGACAATAACAAGTGCTGGCAAATATGTAAAGAAATTGGAACCCTTATTGCAGGTGGGAATGTAAAATGGGATAGCTACTTTGGAAAACAGTCTGCATTTCCTCAAAGTTAAACACAGAGTTAGTATATCATCCAGCAATTCCAGTCCCAAATAATGCACAAGAAAATCTAAAACATCTGTTCAAACAAAAATCTGTACATGAACGTTCATGACAGCATTATTCATAATAGCCAAAAAGTGGAAACAACCCAAAGGTCCATCAACTGATGAATAAAGAAAATCTGGTATTATCTACACAATGGAATATTATTTCTACATAAAAAAGGAATGAAGTACTAATGCAAGATGCAACATAGATGAACCTTGAAAACATTAAGTGAAAGACAGATACAAAAGTCTACATACTATGATTCCATTTGTATGGAATACTCAAGATAAGCAAATCCATACAAACAAAATTAGACTAGTGGTTGCCAGGGGCCAGGGGAAGGGTAAAACGGGCAGTAACTGCCAATGGGTATGGAATTTCTTTTGGGGATGATAAAAATGTTCTGAAATTAGATCGTGGTGATAGTTGTACAACTTCATGAATATACTAAAATTTACTGAATTTGAAAAGGATGGATTTTACTATATATGAATTATATTAAAATATTTTTAATGCTTATCTTACCTCACTTTTGACAACAAAGGGTACTATTTTTTCTATCTCAGCCAATTCGATAGGAAAGAAAAAGAATCTATTTGATTTTCATTTTTATGAGTAATACAAAGATTACTGATCATTTCTATTTCTTCATTAGTGATTTGTCTGTATGCTTTGCCCAGTTTTGTACTAGCACCTCATCTTTTTCTTATTGTTTTGTAGAAACTCTTCATATTATAAGGTTATCAACCCTTTGCCATCTTTCCTAGTTTGTCATTTGTCTTTTAGTTTTTTTATGGCGCCTAACATATACATGTTTTTCATTTTCACATAATCAAAATTATTCACCTTTATGATTTTGTTGATTGTTTGAACTCCTGGAAATCCCTGACTTCCACCCTCCTGATCCTGCCAGTTCTAGCACAAGAGAAATACTGATCTATATTTATTCTGTTTGTGAGTGACTTTAATTTTCTTAGCTTTCATTTTTAAGTAGCAACACCAACAGCACTGCAAGGGAGGGTAGATGCTCACTTTCCTCTGATTGAGTCTCTGTAAGGAGATAGATGGAATAAATACCAAACTCTTCGACAGCTACAGCTGTATGGTAATGGCCACTTCTTCCTTCTAAGTGATCTCTACTAGAGAAGGCAAACAGATAGGGAGCTTCCAGGAAAAAGCCCATGAACTCAAATCCCCAGGTGTAATCATCCTGGCCAATAGGCAATTTGTTAATACTGGCCCTTAGAAGGAGAGGCAAAGAAAGCCTATCAATTGTCTTATCTCAGCACCTGACACAGAGTAGGTGCTCAATAATTGTCAGTTGTTAAATTAAATTCATCAGTTATGTTATACCCCAGTCGGGATGAACTGGGCCTGGCCAACCCGAGTGGAGATCATAAAGGGACAGCATTACCAGCCAAGGTTAAAAAACACAAATTGCTGCCTTTTTCCATGGTCCTGGAACATACCCCATAATGACTGGGAATTCTTTCCCGGAATGTGATGAGATGGAGAACCACATGTAAAGATTCCAACTTGATAACTTTCCTCTGGGCTTTAACATGATTTTCCTAAAAGTGACTGGGGTTGCTTCTCTTGTGTCCAAGGCTCTAGCACCTCTTTTCACACTCTATCAAACAATGAGTGTTTGATATGTAACTTGTTTGAATGTAACTAGTTCAATGTAACTAGAGGTGAATGTAAACTAGTTCAATTGATTTCATTTCATTTTAAGATGAAAAGATTATGTCTGAGTTTCCAGCTATTTATTCTACTTCATCTCAATTTACTTTTCTGATAAAAGGGAACTTACTGGTCTTAAAATTTCTATTATATTATTTTTCTAAAAAAAAGATGGGGTCTCGTTATGTTGCCCAGGCTGGGATTGAACTTCTGGCCTTAAGCAACCCTCAGCCTCCTGAGCTCCCTGGGACTATGAGTGCATGCCACTGTGCCTGGCTTAAAAATTATATTCTTTCTATCAGAAAGAAACTTACAGCATCCACTGCTTATATTCGGAGGAGGAATTCTCAAATAAATATTCCAAGCTTCTGTCTTGAGAAACTATCTTAGAAAAAGAGGAGCAAGCTGAGTGCGGTGGCGTGCCTATAGTCCCAGTTACTCGGGAGCCTGAGGTGGGAGAATCTTTGGCCCAGGAGCTTGAATCCAGCCTGGGCGAAATGGCGAGACTCCATCTCAAAAAGAAAAAAAGAAAAAGAGAAGCAAATGAACATAAAAACAAGCAGAAGGAAGAAAATAATAAAGAGTGATCATAGCTGTAGTGAGCCATGATCACACCTCTGCACTCTAGCCCGAACAACAGAGCAAGACCCTATCTCTGAAAAAGAAAAACTTACAAGAAAATCTTCATGACTTTGACTTAGGCAAAGTGTTCATCAATATAACATTAAAAGCACAGTCCATTTAAAAAACTGGATAAATTGTACTTCTACAAAATGAAAAACCTTTGCTCTGTAAAAGACTGTTAAAAGAATGAAAAAAGCTACAGACAAAAAAATTTTAAGACCTTGCATCAAGATTATAAAAAGATTCTCAGGACTTAACAGTAGGAAAACAACAACCCAATTTTTGAAAATTGGTGGAATAATTTGAAGAGAAACTTCACAAAAAGTAATATAGAGATGGTAAATGAGCACATAAAAAGATTCTCATCAGGAAAATGCAAATTAAAACTGATGAGAAACCACTATACACCTAATAGAATGGGTAAAAAGGGAAAAAAAATCAATAACAAATGCTGGCAAGGACGAGAAGCATCTAGAACTCTCATATGTTACTAATGGCAATGCAAAATGGTATAGCCACTCTGGAAAACAGTCAGGCAACTTCCAATAAAGTTAAACATATACTTGCCGTATGACCCAGCAGTCCCACTCTTAGCTATTTACTCAGGGGAAATGAAAACATATGTTTACACAAAAACCTGCAAATGAGTGTGTATAGCAGTTTTTACTCATGATTAGTGAATACTGGAAATAACCTGAATGTCCTTGAATAACCGAATGTATAAACTTTGGTACAACTATTAATGGAATGCTACTCAGCAGTAAAAAGGAATGAGACAATGATACATGCAGCTACATGAATGAATCTCAGTGACATGCTAAGTGAAGGAAGCTAGACTCAAAAGGTGACATACTTTCCAGTTCCATTTATAGGACATTCTGGAAAAGGTAAAGCTATAGGAATAGAGAAGAGCTGGGGTGAGGGAAGGGTTTCACTGAAAGGACAGCAAGAAGGCCTTTTTGGGTGGTAGAACTGTTCTGTATCCTGACTATGGTGATGGTTACATGAAACCGTACATGTATTAGAACTGTATATTCAAAAGGTCCATTTTTACTATATATAAAATTTTAAAATAACAATTTTAAAATAATAGGAAGTAATATAGTTTATACTTCATCTCACTTCAGATAAGATTTAAAATGGTTTCCTTTAACTGTAAGACATATGGTTAATTATGCAAAGCTCAATATAAACCCTAAGAAGATTTGCTGCCAGATCGTATTTACAATCTGGCTAAAAGGCAAGCCTGAATCCTTGAAAAACTGGTTACCTTAATTTCTCCCTTTTCAATCCTTTTTATGTTCTCTCTTCCTTCTCACCTCTCTGATTGTCTTCCTCTTTCTCGCTCCCTCCCTTTCTGTTCCTTTGTCTTTATCCAGTCTTAACTGATTGTATTTTAATCTGAAGTGTATACATTGCATTATTTTTTGTCACTTAAAAAAATTAAAACTCGTTCTTTATTTTTAAAATTGAATGAACTGAACATTTTGTATCTCTCTCAAAATTAGAATATTCTGTCAAATTACTTACAAGTTGATTTTTACTTGTGAATGATTTTCAAAATTGATAATATCTCCCCCCTCCACTGCCCTGCCACTGCCAGTTGCTCAGGTGTTCTCAAGAAGGAGGGAAAAATCTTTTTTCTTTTTTTTTTTTTTTTGAGATGGAGTCTCACTCTATTGCCCAGGCTGGAGTGCAGTGGCACCATCTTGGCTCACCACAACCTCCGCCTCCCGGGTTTAAGCCACTCTCCTGCCTCAGCCTCCTGAGTAACTGGGATTACAGGTGCATGCCATCACACCCAGCTAATTTTTGTATTTTGAGTAGAGACAGGGTTTCACCATGTTGGCCAGGCTGGTCTTGAACTCCTGACCTAATGATGCACCCGCCTCGGCCTCCCAAAATGCTGGGATTACAGGTGTGAGCCACCGCGCCCAGATGACGGAGGGAAAAGTTTTTATGTCCCTTGTCAAGTGAGGAGGCAAATCTTTCCCCTCGAAGTTGACAAAACTTTCGATGTTTTATATTATGAAGATAACCCTTTATCTAGTCTAGATTCTCTTAAAATATTGTTTCAAGTATTAAATTATACTTATTTCTTTTGCATATTTAAAATATTTTTGAAAAACACACATAGCAATTTTCTAGTAATACATTCATTTTTGGCATATAAATGGGGCTACCCATACCTGTTTTGAAACCAACACATTTGTTTGCAATCAAGTAGATATATACAAAACAATTATCAAAGAGAGATATTTAAAGTTAACTTGCAAATGGTCTGCGTCAAATAAACACAGCCATTTACATTTAAAGGTGGTGACCAGGAATTAAACTGAGCACTAGAAAAAGGTGACAGGTTAAGAAGGAAAATGGGCTTGAGAGATTCTACCAAGCTGTATTAAGAAAAAGATGAGCAAAACTGGCTTGTGAATTTACAAGGCAAAGCTAGAAAAACTGATAGATTACGAATTTCTGTACGAATAGAAAAATTGAGCCAGCTCATCATATTAAAAGGCAGTTTTTTACATAACCTAAATAGAAAAAATATTTTACTCTTATCTCCACCGCCATCTTCATATTTTCTTCCGCTGTCTTTTCCTTCTTCATCTTCGGAGTTTTCTATTTCCTGAAAAACCATCCTTTTCCCTTTGGTTTGAGTCTTAGATGCAGCTTCAGAATTTTTCAGATCTCTTTCAACCTCTGACAAGGTTTTCTGCAACATAATTACCATATTAAAGAAAATATTTTCCTCTAATAATAAATATAACCATTCTTTCAGGTTAAAAACATAAAGATGTTGAAAAATGAATACAACTAAGACAAGGCTTTTTTTTGGTGGCCTTTGATTGTAATCATACATGTCCACTGTAAAAAAAAACACACACACACAAAAAGCAGCGTAACAAGTATAAAAAATAAAGAAAAAATCAACTAAAATCTTGCCATTCAGATACTACTATTAACATTTTGATAATCATCTTTCTAGATGTTTCTATGCATATATACCCACAGAGATGTACAGTTTTACACAAATGAAATCATGCTACATATGCTGTTTATTTAAAATATAGAGATGAGGTCTCACTATGTTGCCCAGTCTAGTCTCAAACCGTGGGATCAAGCAATCCTCTCACCTCAGCCTCCTGAAGTTCTGGGATTACAGGCGTGAGCTACCACACCCAGCCCACATTACTGTTTTAGAGTAATGCTGAAAATTCTGAAATATTTTATGCTGACTCTGATGAAAAATAGATATATCATCCTTTGTTGGATACACGATTTTCAAATATTTTCTCCCAGTCTGTGGTCTGTGGCTTTTTTGTTTGTTTTGTTTTGTTGTTGTTGTTGTTGTTGTTTCTGAGACAGGGTTTCCCTCTGCTGCCCCGGCTGGAGTACAGTGGTGCAATCACAGCTCACTGCAGCCTTGACCTCCCGGGCTCAAATTATCCTCCCACCCCTGCCTCCCGAGTAGCTGGGACTACAGGCCCACACCACCATGTCTGGCTAACTTTTTAAATTTTTTGTGGAGATGAAGTTCAGCTGTCTTGCCCAGGCTGGTCTTAAACTCCTGGGATCAAGTGATCTGCCTGCCTCAGCCTCCTAAAGTGCTTGGATTACAGGTGTGAGCCACCGTGCCCAGCTGTGGCTTATCTTTTATTCTTCTAATAGTGTCTTTGAAAAGTAGAAAATTTTGATGAAGTCCAATATATCAACTTTTTCTTTTATGAATTGTACTTTTCATGTCTTACATAAGAAATATTTGTCTAAGGTCATAAAGATTTTCTCTTATGTTTTCTTCTAGAACTTTTACATTTTATATCTTACATCAAAAAGTATATGATCCATTTTGAGTTAATCTTTGCATACGATTAAGATAAAAATGCATTTGAAACCAGGCACAATGGCTCATGCCTGTAATCCTAGCACTTTGGGAGGTGGCGTGCACCTGTGGTCTCAGCTACACAGGAGGCTGAGATGGCAGGATTGCTTGAGCCTAGGAGGTGGAGGCTGCAGTGAGCCATGTTCCCACCACACTACAGTTGAGGCATCAGAGCAAGGCCCTGTCTCAAAAATAAATAAACATAACCATTACAAAAAGGAAATACTAAGCCAGGCCCTAAACCTAAACCTAAAATGTTGACTTGACAAAAGCAGCTGATATCCTAGGAACATTAGATGCCACTCAGAGACAGTGGGATAGGTAACCCAATAGGTGTGTGTGGAAACTTAGTAACAATTTCTCCATGGGTTTCTCTTATTTCTGACTATACTGCCAGCAGAGGCACTAAACCACCTTCTTTCTGGACATCTCTAAGGATGTTTGTACTGAGAACAACCTTGGCAAACAGAAATAGTATTCATCTGCAGCGGAGAGGGCAGGTGTGTTGGCTCTCCAGTGTAATAAAGGTGATGCTTCCCTATGGGGCAGAGATTGGGCAGGTTTGCTTATACCCCATCATAAAAGAAGCAGGTTTCCTAAATTTTTGTTTGTTTGAGATGGAGTCTCACTCTGTTGCCCCGGTTGGAGTGCAGTGTTGGCCAGGCTGGTCTTGAACTCCTGACCTCAGGTGATTTGCCTGCCTCAGCCTCCCAAAGAGCTGGGATTACAGACATGAGCCACTGCACCCAGCTGGTTTCCTAAATTTTTGATTTGTCAGCCATCACATCCATTGAGTGTGCAACATCCATCTGGGCCACTCTATGTCACCCTTGTGGGACTTGGGAGCAAGGGGAACTGACATGAACGTGAAGCTCATCTGCTTGGAGTGACAAAGTCTTTTCGTGTTTGACTCAGGATATCTTGTATCCTCTGGTAGGCCACCTTGTTCATTCGTAAGCAGGGGAAAATCTCAGTTCTTGACACTTACCTCTATTCTTTAGGCGTGAATACAGATCCCCTAAGTGTATAACTGAGTCAGTCTGCTCAGTCAGGTAGCAAATGCTACCATGCTCATTACAAAGAGAAACACTCTTCAATGGCCATGGAGTTCACCCCTAATCCTACCTAGGAAGGTACCTTCTATACCACTCCACGTGGCTCAGAGAAAAACATTGCCTACAACACTATAGGAAAAAGAAAAATTGATATTTGTCTTTCAGAGGAAGGTTTATAGTTTTGAAAAAAAATTTTAAGATTCTGCTTTCTTCCACTTCAAATAGATGTTAACGTTTTGGGGTGTCTGGAATATACCTACCTTTTAAAGCTGTGACCTGATCTTCAACATAATTTGTTTGGCAAGATTGATACCACTTTAAAATAAATACAGAAACAGCCAACTACAGAATTAGGTGAGAAATCACATTCTATACTTACCTTGGCCAAATCATTATCAGGCTCAACATCTAGTACTTTACTCAAATCTTCCATAGCTTCCTGGAGCTTGTTTTGATGTTTATATGTAGTAGCACGACGCAGAAGAGCTGAAAATTTACCAGTATAAAAGTTATGTTTTTTAATATGTGGCATTATGGTTACAACATATTTGGCAAGTGGAAGAATATGAGCAGCACAGAATACTTTAGGATGTAATTACCCAAAGCTCAACTACACCTTTTTTCATGTTGATACACACATAGGAGATGACACTGAGGTACATAAAAGAGGCTACATCAGCCAGCTGTCCCCTCTATAACAACCCTCTGGCTCTCTGGCAGCCCCAGGCCCCACCAGGTTTCCCAAGAACTAAGAGATTTCATACCTCAACCCTTCACAGGCAACACATTGTATTGCAATATCGGAATGATTTTCACCGATAATAATCCTTTCCTTCTTATAATTATGGCGAGTATTATTTAGCCACTTTTTGAAAACATAAAATCCCTTATCAAAATTTAGTATATTGGCTAGGCACAGTGGCTCACACCTGTAATCCCAACAATTTGGGGGCCTGAGGTGGGCAGATCACTTGAGGCCAGGAGTTCAAGACCAGCCCGGCCAACATGGCAAAATCCCATCTCTACTAAAAATAAAAAAAAAAATTAGCTTGGCATGGTGGCACACATCTGTAATCCCGGCTACTCAGGAGACTGAGGCAGGAGAATTGTTTGAGCCTGGGAGGTGGAGGTTGCAGTGAGCCAAGATTGTGCCACTGTACTCCAGCCTGGGTGACAGAGCAAGACTCTGTCTCCAAAAAAAAAAAAAAAAAAAAAAGTATATTACTGACCAGCATCTAGCTCAGAATATGGCTCATTAGTGACATCTGTATAGCAATCTCTAAAATGATTAGAAGGAGTGACTTAGCATAGGGAACTGAGAGAATCCTGATGTTTAAGTCAGTTAGGTCCAGAAATTAAGCACTTTGATAATTCGCATTTGATTTTTTGGTTACGTTTCAATGTATAATTTGGTAATTATTTAATACTGACAATGAATGCCTCTCTAGACTCATCATTAACTATTATATAAGGAGAACTTTGTGTAATAAGTCATTACTTTGAAAAAGAATCAAGTTTGGTAATTCTGAAAAGTGAGAATTTTTTTTTTTTTTTTTTGAGACAGAGTCTTGCTCTGTTGCCCATGCTGGAGTGCAGTGGCACAATCTCGGCTCACTGCAACCTCTGCCTCCCGGGTTCAAGCGATTCTCCTGCCTCAGCCTCCCAAGTAGCTGGGACTACAGGCTCATGCCACCACATCCAGCTAATTTTTTTTGGTATTTTTAGTAGAGATGGGGTTTCACCGTGTTAGCCAGGATGGTCTCGATCTCCTGACCTCGTGATCCGCCTGCCCCAACCTCCCAAAGTGCTGGGATTACAGGCATGAGCCACGGCGCCTGCCTGAAAAGTGAGAAATTTTATCTGACATATTTTAATATGCTATTTAAAAACATAATTATAAATTTGACCAATTTGAATTTTAGTGTTAGAATGAGCTATGAAAATCTAAATGAGAAATCATTTTGCTATAAATTTAATTAAAACTGTAGCACTGCACTTTAAATATAATTTAGCTATTGCTATTGCTACACAGATTTCTGAAGGGAATTTCCATGAAGAAATATTCATGATATAATGATTATCCTTTTTTAAAACTTTTTATTTTGGAATAATTGGAGATTTACAGAAAAGTTGCAGAGATAGTACAATGAGTTCCTGTGTCCCTTAACTCAGCTTTACCTAATGCTAACATATTCTGTATTTATTTATTTTTTTTGAAACAGAGTCTTGCTTTGTCGCCTAGGCTGAAGTGCAGTGGCGTGATCTCAGCTCAGTACAACCTCTGCCTCCCAGGTTCAAGCAATTCTCCTGCCTCGGCCTCCCAAGTAGCTGGGACTACAGGTGCCCACCACCACGTCTAGCAATTTTTTTTTAAATTTATTATGGGTTTTTTTGAGATGGATTCTCGTTCTGTCGCCCAGGCTGAAGTGCAGTGGCGTGATCTCAGCTCACTGCAACCTCTGCCTCCTGGGTTCCAGTGATTCTCCTGCCTCAGCCTCCCAAGTTGTTGGGATTACAGGTGCCTGCCACCATGCCCAGCTAATTTTTTGTGTTTTTAGTAGAGATGGGGTTTCGCCACATTGGCCAGGCTGGTCTCGAACTCCTGGCCTCAAGTGATCCACCCACCTCAGCCTCCCAAAGTGCTGGGATTACAAGCATGAGCCACTGCACCCCTCCATTTTTTTTTTTTTTTAATTTTTAGTAGAGATGGAGTTTTGCCATGTTGGCCAGGCTGGTCTCAAACTCCTAACCTCAGGTGATCTCTCCACCTCGGCCTCCCAAAGTGCTGGGATTACAGACATGAGCCACTGTGCCCGGCCAAGGGTTTTGTTAAAATTAACAGAGTTAATACATGTAAAGTGCTTGGCACGGGGCCTGGCAGAGCAGTGGTATGGGGTTGGCAAAACCTTCAGTGGGCTGCTGCCTAAAGCTGGGAGCCCAGCCATACTCTGTGACAGAGACCAGCTTGCATAAAACACAGGCCCAACAGGACTTTATTGGTAAATGGAGGGCAATCCATGGCAATGACAGTGGCAGGTGATGCACCAGGCTTCCCCTTAGCACTCCCATGGCTTCTGCCACCTCCACCATGTTTATAGGCAAAAAGGGATACATTCCATGTGAAAAAGTGTTTATATTTATTTGAATCCATAAAAATTTAAAGAAATATAATGTGTCTATTATAATGTATGTCACTCCCTCTTGGAATGACTCCTTCTTGATAACAGAAAAGGAGAATAGAGTCTGATTTGCATATTTCAGGCCTGAAATGACACCATGACAAGGTGGTCAGTCAGAGGGACAGGGAATCAAAATAGAGTGCAGGTTTTTGGCAGAAAGAGTCAGTTTTGGACAAATTTAATTTAGAATTAAGTTATTCAAATTATTAATTTAAAATGAAAATTAAATTATTTATAGCAGGCCAGGCTTGGTGGCTCATGCCTGTAATCCCAGCACTTTGGGAGGTCGAGGTGGGCAGATCACTTGAGCTCAGGAGTTTGAGACCAGCCTGGGCGACATAGTGAAACCCCATCTTTACAAGAAATACAAACAAAATTAGCTGGGTGTGGTGGCACATGCTTGTAGTCCCAGCTACTTGGTAGGCTGAGGTGGGAGACTGGGAAGTGGAGGTTGCAGTAAGCCAAGATTGCACCACTGCACACCAGGCTGGCTGACAGAGTGAGACCCTATCTCAAAAAAACAAAAACAGGCTGGGAGTGGTAGCTCACGCCTGTAATCCCAGCACTTTAGGAGGCTGAGGCAGGTGGATCACCTGAGGTCAGGAGTTCGAGACCAGCCTGGCCAACATGGTGAAACCCCATCTCTCTACTGAAAATACAACAATTAGCCAGGCGTGGTGGTGCACGCCTATAGTCCCAGCTACTTGGGAGGCTGAGGCAGGAGAACCACTTGAATCCAGGAGGCAGAGGTTGCAGTGAGCCGAGATCACGCCACTGCACTCCAGCCTGGGTGACAGAATGAGACTCGGTCTCAAAAAAACAAACATACAAACAAACAAAATTATATATAGCCACCTAGGTGGAAATATCCACAAAGAAGCTGGGAGAAGGTTCTAGAGGTCCAGTGTGGGCTTATTATTTTATTATATTTATAAATACCAGAAAATCTATATTAAGTTATACTTAATTTTTTTTGGAGAAAAAGAATGTTCAAATGCAAGCTTGAGTTTTTTTTTTTGAGACACAGAGTTTTGCTGTGTTGCCCAGGCTGGTCTCAAACTCCTAGACTCAAGCAATCGTCTCACGTCGGCCTCCCAAAATTTTGGGATTATAGGTGTGAGCCACTGTGCCTGGCCAAGATACTTCTCTTTTATTTTATTTTTGTTGTTGTTGGTTTTTTGTTTATTGAGATACTTCTTTAAAATATATATGTATTTTATTAAATCCTCTGGGATTATTAGCTACTTCAGTACAAATAATCAGGGGCTTAACTTACAAGTTCAACTTAAAAGCAACTTTATGAAGTTGGTGATTCACATACAGAAATTTGAGTTTATCTGAAATATTTTTAATGTAAACATTACAAGTATCTACAAATGGTCTTTATTAATGGATCCTGCTGTAAATGTAAAAGAATTCTATAATATTTTTTACCCTTTACGTTTCCAGGTTCTAACTCCAAGACCTTTTCACAATCCTGAAAAGCACTATTCCAGTTCTGTAATTTGATTTCTGCTTGAGCTCGATTGTTATAGGCAACTACAGTGGGAAGCGCTGATATGCTCCTAGAAAAGAAACAGTTACTGGCAACAAGCAAGCCTAAGGTAAACATAAGAATGTAGAGAAATTCAGCTTCAGTTATACATAAAACAATTATAACCTGTCTATGGGCTGAATTGTATCCCCCAACATTCATATGTTGAAGTCCTAACCCCACAGTATCTCAGAACATGACTGTATTTGGAGATAGAGTCTTTAAAAAGCTAATGAAGGTGAAATGAAGTCATGAGAGGGGGCCCAGATCCCATAAAAATGGTTTCCTTATAAGAAGAAGATATTCGGACATACATGTATGGACAGACTGTGAAGTCACTGGGAGAAGACGGCCGCCTACAAGCCAAGGAGAGAGGCCTTGAAAAAACCAACCCTGCTAGCACCTTGATCTCAAACTTCCAGCCTCCAGAAGTGTGAGAAAAGAAATTTCTCTCGTTTAAGCTGCTCAGTCTGTGGTACTTTGTTACGGCAACCTTAGCAAACAAATACAGCCTATATTATCAAAAATAATAAAATACAATTCTACAAGCATACTAAATCAATATTTAAACAGATGCTTAAATATCCAGTTAATAGCCTTAAAGTTAACTCAGGCTTTAGAGGCATTATGGGAATTTAAATACTGATAGATCTGGAATCTGAGCTTTAGTTACTGGAATAAAAAATGAAGGTAGAAAAAGATAAATACCTATAGATCACTTTAAAAAAAACCATTGATGTAAGTTAACATCAAATATCAAATACCAAACACATTTTTTGAAGCCAGGCATGGTGGCTCACCCCTGTAATCTCAGCACTTTGGGAGACCGAGGTGACAGCATGGCTTGAGGCCAGGGGTTCGAGACCAGCCTGGGCAACATCATGAGAGCCTGTCTCTACAAAAAACACAAGAGAAAATTATCCAGGTGTGGTGGCTCACACCTGTAGTCCCAGTATTCTCAGGAGGCTGAGGTGGGAGGATCCCTGGAGCCCAGGAGTTTGAGGCTGCAGTGAGCTATGATCACACCACTGCACTCTTGCCTGGATAACAGAGTAAGACCCTGTCTCAAAAAAAAAAAAAAAAAAAGAATCTGCCCAAGGTCAGAAAGTGGTAGTCTGAATTCCCTTAACCATCATACTATGCTGCTTTAATTCTTCAACTATATGACTCCTCAAAAAAGAAGAAAAGAGCTTTGTAACCTGTAATAGACAAGAGAATCTCTGGTATAAACCTACAAGAAAAGAAAGAACAGTTATCAAGGCTGACATCCACCTGCCTGAACAGGGGAGGCTGTACTGAATGAATGATCCATCATATATCCTCTTTACCTCGTATCTTCATTTAAACAATCTGAGAAAACTTCTTTAGAGACACCAACAACATTGAAAAAAATCTATCTTATTTCCAAAGGTGGAAAAAAGATTGTACAGAGTTTAGTGCTAAGGTAGCATTAGTGATTCTATAAGAACGGTTTATCTGTAACAACATTTTAAAAACTTAGTCTACTTTTCATAGGCTGCTAAGAACTTCAGAAGTTCATATACATATTTATTGAACATCTACTATGAACCAGGTACTTTGTTGGGCCTTGGGGATACAGTGGTGTAAAAATCCTTGACAAATGGGTTCTGCTGTTACAAATCTTACATTCTAGTTATTATCAAATCACACAAGCTTAAATTATACTTCTGACAAGTGCTACAAAGGAGAGGTAAGACTGCTATAAGAGCCTATAAATTGGGAGGTGAGGTGGGTGGGGTGAGACAGAGATTTAACCTAGTTTGGAAGGTGAAGTAAGACTTCTCCAAAGAAGTAAGGTGAAGACTAAGATCTGAAGGATAAATCAGAATTAACTAGATAATGGAACGAGGGAAGAGCATTTTTTTTCTTAATTTCCTTTTCTCTTTTAAAGGCTAGTCAAGTGAAACAGTGGGAATGGAGAAGGAACAAGGAAATCTGTAACTGGTTGTGATCAATTAGTTGTAAACACCACTGTACTCAGACCAGCCATGGGAAAAGCATTTTTGATGGTGCACCCAGCATGTGCAAAGGCCCTGTGGTAGGAAGGAGCACCAAAGTACTAGAAGTAAATCCAGGCAGTCTACAATGGAACCCAAGTTATTCACTTCTATATCATATGGGCCTTCTGTTGAATTCCTGTCAGATGCCTTCTATTTTCTCTGCAAGATAGGAAGTTAAGTCTTCTGTCAAAAGTAGGAGTGGAGTGGGAGCTTAGAGGTTTGAGAAAAATTATTGAAAAAATAGGAGAAACACAAGTGAATATATGATAAATCGCAAGTACAATACATTGAGAGATTCTGACATAGACTTTCGCTTATTTATATTGTTTCAACAATGAAAACATTATCATTTTTTAAAAGGCAAGTTTAAACCCCAACAAACATCTGCTCACCTGGTATAATACATCACTGCTTCTTCATAATCTCCTGAGTTGAAAGCTTCATTTCCTTTCTCCTTTTCACGAGTGGCAAGAAAATCCTTTTCTTTCTCAGTTAGACCTAGAAATAAATGTTATCTACTATACGTAAACGTATAATTTAACAGAATTTTTGAAGTTTAAATCTAAGAATGCTTATTTTAACAGAAGCAGAAGAAAGCAGAAAGATCATAAAATAAACAAAAGAAAATAAAAGGTTCCCCAAGCTTAGGGATGTTTTCTTTTTAAATCATTCACAAGTTTTGAGGATTCAGAATTTTTTTAATGATTGATTTCGTTTCACTTTATAGGTGCTAGTCCAATAAACTGCCCCATCTTTTTGTTTTGAAGCAAAAAGAAAACAATTTTAGGAATTTGGAGGAAAAAGAGGATTGGAAAAAAGGAATTAAAAACAAATGAATTACAATAAGAAAAATAGGTTTATGTTTTAAAGCCTTACTACATTTAAAAATTAAGTGGGTAAAAGAGAGAAGTGAATTTGTTGAGTGGTCAACTGTAAGAGAAAATCCATAAACTTTTCATGGTAATCTGTGCAGTACTCAAAGACAATGTCTTCTAGATTGACACTTTTTATTATAATTGAAAAACTTTAAAGACTACTAAATTATTATTTTTTCTCCAATTACCTGCTGTATCTATTCTTGTCTCAATTTTAGACAAGTGTGACTTGTCTATTATCGTCTTTTCTTTGTAATCTTCATCAATTTTTAAACATTCCTTCTCCACGTCAAATCTTAAATGAAAGAACAATAAAAACCAAAAAAAGTACAATACAGGCAAGAAAATAAATTTATCATTGATATTCTTATATTTGTACAAGTATGCCTTTGGATACATATTCAAAAATATGTAGTAAGTTAATAGTTCAAGTCATCTGAGTTCCTTCTTAAGAAAACATACAATTTAGTGAGAACTTAAACGTTAATCAAATCTAAACTGGTCAGAACTTTGAAATTAAAATTCTGACTAACTTATCTCAATTTTAAATTTTTGTTCCTTTTTAGTTTGGATGGGTATAAAAATTACATTAGTTTTTTTGGCTGACTTTATAAAAAAATAGGATGTAGTAGTTTTTTATGTACTGAAAAAAACATCAAAAGTGCTGAGGCCAGATATTCTCAGTACTCTATTGAAGTAATTTGGTATTCTTGACATGTTAAGGTTTATAATAATTATTTAAGAAATTATTGCAGTATTTTGTGGTAGATAACTTTTTTAGTGATACATTTTATATAAAGACATGTAAAACATACTTATCCCATTCCGCGTAATCCCTTGGAGTTTTCTTTTTAGTTGGTCTTTTAGAATATTTTTCCTAAAAGAATAAAATCATATTTTATGAGACATATTTAATATAAGATTATCAGGTTTTACTGTAAATGCATGGAAAGTATTGGGTTAAGATATACAAATGGAGGCCAGGTGCGGGGACTCACGCCTGTAATCCCAGCACTTTGGGAGGCTGAGGTGGACAGCTCACTTGAGGCCAGGAGTTCCAGACCAGCCTGGCTAACATGGTGAAACCCCGTCTCTACTAAAAATACAAAAATTAGCTGGGCATGGTGGCGCACACCTTTAATCCCAGGTACTTGGAGGTTGAGGCATGAGAATTGCTTGAACCTGGTAGGTGGAGGTTGCAGTGAGCAGAGATCGAGCCACTATACTCCAGCCTGGGTGACAAAGAGAAACTGTCTCAAAAAAATAAAAATAAAATAAAGATATACAAATGGAATGGATAAGAAAAATAGGTACCCTGGAAGTTATAATAACTTCAGTATTATAGTTATTAACATAATAATATACAGCATGTAAAAGAAAGAATTTTAAATTTGTAGTTAATTCTGGGGACAATCTATAGGTTTTTAAGTATATACATATAAAATTTTAAAACTTATGTGTGAATATGATTATTTCTGATTTTCTTATAATAAAAAAGTACTGAATTCTGATTCATTCTTTTCAAACCTAGGTATTGGAGAAACAAGAATAATTGCTATATTAGTCAGAAGTTTGCAATGATAGTAATCTGATTTGGAATAATTACATTTAAAAAGAAGAAATTATCAGCTTATATAACTAAACTGATGGAAGGGCAGGGGTGCTGCTGGATGAGGGGATTCCTATGCCCTTTCTCCAGCTCTCCCTGCCCCTCCCAGGCTCTGCTCCTCTCTACCTACTGATTTCACTTTCCCTGATGGGTACCTGCTTTCTCCATGTGGCAGGAAACATCACCACAAGCATTCTGGAATTATAACCTCACAGCTCTCTCCACCAGAGGAAAAGGAGAGTGACTCTTCTCTCCATCTTCAGTTAGAGAAATTCCAAGGAAGGACTGATTGGCTAGCTTGGGTCATGGGCCCATCCTAACCAAGCACTAACAGTGGCCCAAAGTAGCCACATTCCCACTGCTAAAGACAGAGGGCAGGTTCTGCACCAGAACAGAATGAGAGAAAGGCAAACAATAGCCATAATGCTCACAAATAATCAGTCTCCCAGAGAGGGTACAATTTTTTGCTAGATAAGTACTAAGGAATATTAACTTTAAAATATTTATCTATATAGTCTGAAGAAAGGGAAGTATAGCAGAATTTATAATAATAAAGTAGGTACTGATTTGTTTTTAAACTATTACACATCTTCATTCTCATTAGGCTCAGGTTTGCTAATAGCAATACTAAGAACTATATAAACTACATAAATGAGTACTATGCAGTCCTTACAGGCTCAAAAAGTATCATTTGATGCTTGAACTCGATTTCCTACTCATAAAGACAATGTTCTCAATGCTAAGATGATGTTATGGGTTGAATTGTGTCTCCCAAAAACAATATGATGAAGTCCTAACCCCGGTACCTGTGAATGAGACCTTATTTGGAAATAGGGTCTTTGCAATGTCATCAAATGAAGATGAAGTCATTAGGGTGGGCCCTAATCCAGTATGACTGTGTCCTTATATAAAGAGGAGAAGAAGTTCCAATAGAAGGAAGCTGGTGGTGTGGAAATGAAAACAGAGCTTAGAGTTGTGCCGCTACAAACCAAGGAAGGCCGGGGCTTCCAAAAGCTGGAAGAGCCAAGGAAGGATCTTCCCTTACAGGTTTTCGAGGAAGCAAGGCCCTGCCAATACCTTGATTGTGTACTTCTAGCCCCTAGAACTGTGAAAGAATACATTTCTGTTGTTTTATGCCAACCACTTCCTGTGGTGTTACAGCAGCCCTAGGAAACTAATACAAGTGGTATCACTTAGTTTCAAAAGGTCATTGATTCAAAATCAGGGGTATTTAATATTCATATGTGGCTCTCAAATACCTACCTGTGACAAAAAATATCCCCCTTTAGGGATCAAGAAATGGACATGAATTGGCTTGACTGTGGTAAGCATTTCAAAATGTGTAGATATATCAAAATGTCACATTGCACACCATAAATACATGCAAGTTTTATCAATTATGACTGAATAAAGAAGAAGAAGATTTTCAATAAATAAAAAAAGAATGTGGAGCAATAAAAGTCTCAAGACATGGACTCAGTATACATGATAAATTCTAATGTGTAATATTATATTTGGATATTTTAAGAAGGCAATGCTCCCTGACTTTGAAAGGCTGGGACATGTGCCTTCTATGTATTCTCATAACACTGCATATTTACTGTCATAATCCATTATATGCTACATCAGTGGGGCTCAAACTTTTCAGTATCATGACACTCTCGCACTCCTCAAAATTATTGGTCATTGGAGTTATACAGATTTTCCAAATATTCACAGATTTCATTATGCAATTTTAAAAATCACAATTTGTTAATATCTGCATGGAGATCATCAAAAAAGACTTTCAAGTATGTTAAATAAAATTTATAGAAGGTCAATGATTTGGACTAAGCTCCTGCACTAGGCCCCAACAGACTTAAATACAGTCACTAGTGCTCAAGTTCCACATCACCAAACCAAAACTAAGTTGCTTATCTGACTGGAGAAATCAAGAGACAGAGATAATAGCCAAATTTCTGCTTTAACCCTTATAAGGAAAGTAACCTGTTATTAAATAGTCTATTTTTTGTATGCCTTGTCCCTGCTCAAGCTACCTTATAAAAACCAGCTGTTCTGCCATGGCCATTGGAGCATATTTTCTAAATTTTTAGAGGAGGTGCCATCCTGATTCATGAATTGTTAATAGAAGCCAATTAGATCTTGAAATTTGTTGTAATTTTGTCCTTTGACAAGTATCCCCCTTAAGGGCTATTTTCTGTCGCAAGCAGATATTTGAGAAACACATAATATCTAAATTATTAGATATTGTTATATTATACTAAATATTTAATACCTCAAGCCCTAATTTGCACTTTGTTTTTAGAGACAGGGTCTTGCTCTGTTGCCCAGACTGGAGTACAATGGTGTCATCATGGCTCACTGCAGCCTTGACCACTAGGGCTCAAGCAATCCTCTTACCTCAGTCTCCTGAATAGATAGAACTAGAACTACAGGCATGTGCCACCACACCACACTAATAAAAAAAAAATGTTTTGTAGAGATGGGGTCTCGCTATGTTGCCCAGGCCTCGAACTCCCGGGCTCAAGTGATCCACCCGCCTTGGCCTCCCAAAGTGCTGGAATTACAGGCATGAGCCACTGCCCCCCTGTGCCTGGACCTAATTTGCACTTGAAAGGTCAGATTTTCTTACTAGCAACAAATACTGTGAGTTGTTTTTCTTAAAGCGACAGGCCTCCTTCATTCACTTCCAACAAAATTTTTGCCAAAATCCTAAGTCTGAATAATGACAGTTTGTCAACCATTATTTCAAGTAAAAACAGCATTCCAGGAAAATGTGGCTATGCATCATATCATAACCATCATATTTGACTATGCAGGGAAGTGCTTTCTGCATACTTCTCACTTTGTCACAAAATACTAACAGGACATATCCTGGAAGTTCAAGATCTAACAAAGTAAATATTCTATTATTTTATCAAAGGTATTTTTAAGTAAAATTGGAATTTGTTTTTACTGTATACACAATGTGGTGCCTGCCTTGCTTCATGTTAAAGCAATAGCAGCTTTATCCTCAGGGCAAATACCAACACAGTGACAAGGACAAAGCATTAGTATTATTTTCAAAATAGCACTAACTTTCTGGACCCCCTGGAAGAATCTCTGGGACTTCAAGGGCTTCCTAGACCATACTTTAAGAACTACTGTACCACTAGTCCATCCACCCCATTGCTCCTTCAGCAATGCTTGTTCATTGTTATATTTTCAGGGCACAGTCTTAGTACACCAGGACTATTATTATTGTTATTATTATTTTTTGAGATGGATTCTCACTCTTTCCCCCAGGCTGGAGTGCAGTGGCGTGATCTCAGCTCACTGCAACCTCTGCCTCCCAGGTTCAAGCAATTCTCCTGCCTCAGCCTTCCAAATAGCTGGGATTACAAGGGCCCACCACCATGGCTGGCTAATTTTTGTATTTTTAGTACAGATGGGGTTTCACCATGTTGGCCCGGCTGGTCTTGAACTCCTGACCTCAAGTGATCCACCCGCCTCGGCTTTCCAAGGTGCTGGGATTACAGGTGTGAGCCACCATGCCCAGAGTTTTTTTGTTTGTTTGTTTTTGTTTTGTTTTTTTTGAGACAGAGGAGACAATCTCAGCTCGCTGCAACCTCCATCTCCTGGGTTCAAGCAATTCTTGTGCCTCAGCCTCCCAGGAAGCTGAGATTACAGGCACATGCCACTATGCCTGGCTAATGTTTTTGTATTTTTAGTAGAAATGGGGTTTCACCATGTTGGCCAGGCGGGTCTCGAACTCCTGGCCTCAAGTAATCCATCCACCTCAGCCTCCCAAAGTGCTGGGATTACAGGCGTGAGCCACCGTGCCTGGCCAGCTATTCAATAAATACAATTTCATTGATTGCAGATAGTGGCATCCTCACCAGATTACTGTACACCTCCATTACCTGCTTAATTCCTAATGAGGAGTAAAAAGATCCAGGAAGGTAAATTATCAGAGAGCAGAGTGATGAGGAGCCATGGATGTTTTTAAAATAAAATTGATTCAAAGAAAAGATGAGAATAACAAGAATGAGTTAACCTAGAATGAAAAGGCTTGGGGAGTCATCTGAGAAATTACAAGGTCAGATGGATGCCAGGAACCCCAGTTTCAACCTAAAGTTAAATAGAATGGGCCTGGAACTTCAACAGGCCCCTTCTCTGTGGAGCCCACAGATTAAAAAGGAGAGGTCTATGTGACAAAATAGGGACCGACAGAGAAATGGGAATAAGGGGAAAAAACATGCACTAAACAGAGGAATGACATTTATAAGTACTGAAAGTATCTGTTTACTGTTTTAAATCCATAATTAAATTATGTAACATGATATATCCTCTATAGCCCTACTAGATATATACAATTGTTCCCTGAAATTTTCACACACTGAATCAGACCTTTTGCTCTCATCAAAACTGGACGGAAGAGACAGGGTGTATAAAAAAAGAAAAAAAAGACTAAAGGCAGTAAATAAGCCCAAGATGCAGGACTTCAAAGGAAAAAACTGTTTCATTTTGATTTCCAAGTAATGAGATAGTAAAGAACGTGATAGTTCCCAGCTGATAGTTCCCAGCCAGCTGAACAAACTCCCCAACTCTTCTAGAGGACATCACACATAGGCTGCTCCAATTAAACTGGGATTGCCCCTTAATAAACAGCAGCAATCCTCTCCTGTTACCACCCACAAAGATATCAAAGAAGCCTACCTTGCCTACATGAAGACAGCTGTTTGAACCACGAACTGGAGGCAAATTATCTTTCATTGCTGGAAATGTCTCAGTTTCATGAAAGTGCATTTTATCTTCTTCTTTTTTAATTTCTGATACCCAACTCTGAGAATAGAGAAAAGGGTAAATATATAGTTTGAAATAATTATAACCAAGCATAAGAAAGAACTATAGTTGAACCTTGAACGATATAAGTTTGAACTGCACTGGTCCACTTATATGTGGATTTTTTTTCAGTAAAAATATTGGAAAAATTTTTGGAGATTTGTGACGATTTGAAAAAACAGATGAATTAGAAATATCAAAAAAATTAAGTTAGGTATTTCATGAATGCATAAAATATATGTAGATACTAGTCTGTTTTATCATTTACTACCATAAAGTATACACAAGTTATAAAAAGTTAAAATTTATCAAAACTTACCCACACAAACACTTACAGACCATAAATGGCACCATTCACAGTAAAGAGAAATGTAAAAAAAAAAAAGACATGAAGATGCAGTATTAAATCATAACTGCATAAAACTGACTGTAGGAGACACTATAATATGTAATAATTTCACAGCCACCTCCTGTTGCTATTGTGGTAAGCTTAAGAGTTACAAGTATCTGCTTAAAATGCCTTGTGACACTAGTCATCTCTGCAGGAGCAGTTTGTCTCTAGTAAACTGCATCTTGCCATAAGAAGTGATCTCTCACAGTTCTCACATATTTTTATGATGTTTAGTGTAATCCTGTAAACCTTAAATAACACCATGGGACCCATACAAAGTGTCACTAGTGATGTTGGAAGTGCTCCCAAGAAGCAGAGAGAACACATGATATTACAAGAAAAAGCTGAATTGCTTGATATGTGCCAGAGATTAAGATCTGGCATAAGCTACAGTTGCAGTTGCCCACCATTTCAAAATAAATGAATCCAGAGTAAGGGCCATTGAAAAAAAAGAAAGCAACGAAAAAAAGAAGGAGAGGAGAGGGAGAGGAAAGGAGGAGGGAAAAGGAGAGAGGGAGGGGGAGGAGGAGAGGGAGAGGGAGGGGTAGGGGGAAGGGGAGAGGGAGGAGAGGGGAGGAGAGGGGAGGAGAGGGGAGGAGAGGGGAGGGGAGGAGAGGGGAGGAGAGGGGAGGAGAGGGGAGGAGAGGAGAGGGGAGGAGAGGGGAGGAGAGGGGAGGAGAGGAGAGGAGAGGAGGGGGAAATTTATGAGGCCATCATTGCATCACTGGGGCTACATCATCAGGTGCAAAGACTTTGCACTTCTTGTGAAATGCCTTTTTATCTTGTATTGAAAATGCAGCCTTCATGTGGGTGCAAAATTGATTTAAGAAAGACATTCCTGGCTGGGTGTGGTGGCTCACGCCTGTAATCCCAGCACTTTGGGAGGCCGAAGCGGGCAGATCACTTGAGGTCAGGAGTTCCAGACAAGCCTGGCCAACATGGTGAAACCCCGTCTCTACTAAAAATACAAAATTAGCCAGGTGCGGTGGCGGGCGCCTGTAATCCCAGCTACTGGGGAGGCTGAGGCAGGAGAATTACTTGAACCCAGGAGGCGGAGGTTGTAGCAAGCCGAGATTGTACCACTGCACCCCAGCCTGGGCGACAGAGCAAGACTCAGTCTCAAAAAAAAAAAAAAAAAAGAAAGAAAGAAAGAAAAAAAAAAAGACATTCCTATAGACTCTAATATGATTCCAGAAAAAGCAAAGTCATTATATGACAACTTAAAGCAAAAGGAAGATGATGGACCTATAAAGCTGAAGAATTGAACGCCAGCAAAGGATGGTTTGAATTTTAGAAAAAGGTTTGGCTTTTAAAATGTCAAGAGAACAGGAAAAGCACTCTCTCCCAACCAAAAGGCAGCAGACAAGTTTCCAGGCGCCATTGAGAAAATCAATAAAGAGAAAGAATATCTGTCTGAGCAGGTTTTTAATGCAGACAAAAGTGCTGTATTCTCAGAAAAAAAAATGCCACAAAGGATATTTATTAGTAAGGAACAGAAGCAAGCACCAGGATTTAAGGCAGGAAGGGATAGGGAAGCTCAACTATTTTGTGCAAACTCAGTTGGGTTTATGATCAGGACTGACCTTATTTGTAAAGCTGCTAACCCTCAAGCCTTGAGGGGAAAAGATAGATATCAGCTGCCAGTCTTTTGGCTGTACAACAAGAAGGCCTTTTTCTGTATTGGTTCAAGAACACTTTTTCTGTATTGGTTCCATCAATGCTTTGTTCCTGAAGTCAGGATGTACCTTGCCACTAAGGGACTGCCTTTTAAAGTTCTTCTGATGTTGGACAATGTCCCAGGCCATCCAGAATCCCATGAGTTCAAGACCGAAGGGGTCAAGTGGTCTACTTACTCCTAAACACAACGTCTCTAATTCAACCTCTAGATCAGGGGGTCACAAAGATCTTTAAGAACTTTACTGCATGCTAGCTGGGTGCGGTGGCTCATGCCTGTAATCCCAGAACTTTGGAAGCTGAGGCAGACGGATCACGAGGTCAGGAGATTGAGACCATCCTGGCTAACATGGTGAAACCCCATCTCTACTAAAAATACAAAAAAAATTAGTCAGGCATGGTGGTGGGCGCCTGTAGTCCCAGCTACTCGGGAGGCTGAGGCAGGAGAATGGTGTGAACTTGGGAGGCAGAGCTTGCAGTGAGCCAAGATCGAGCCACTGCACTCCAGGCTGGGCGACAGAGCAAGACTCTGTCTCAAAAAAAAAAAAAAAAGAACTTCACTGCACGCCCTTCTCTATGGAAAGGATTGTCAACACTACAGAAGAGAACCCTGATGGAACATCATGAACGTCTAGAAGGACTACACCATTGAAGATGCCATCATTATTATAGAAAAAGCCATTAAGCCAGGAGTGGTGGCACATGCACCTGTAGCCCCACTTACTCAGGAGGCTGAGGCAGGAGGATCGCTTGAGCCCAAGAGTTATAGGCTGTACTGTGTGCTATGACCCTGCCTGTGAATAGCCATTGCATTCCAGCCCTGGCAACATGGCAAGATCCCATCTCTAAAAAAAAAAAAAAAAAAAAAAAGCCATGAAATAATAAATCCCTGCTAGAAAAAAACTGTCCAGATGTTGTCCGGGATTTCATAGGATTTACAATAGAGTAAATCAAGGAAATCATAAAAGAGATTATGAATATGCCAAAAAAAAGTTGGGAGTGAAGTGTTTCAAGATATGGAAGTTGGAGAAATTCAAGTGCTAACACCACACCACAGTAATTAACAGAAGATGACTTCATGAAGGTAAGTGCTTCTGAACCAGTGCCAGACAATGAGAAGACATAGAAGAAGCAATGCCAGAAAATAAACTAACATTAGACAATCTGGCAGAAGGGCTCCGATTACTCAAGACTGTTTTTGACTTCTTTCACAACATCCACCCTCTGTGATAAGGGGACTAAAACTAAAGCAAATGGTGGAAGAAGGATTGGTACCATATAGTAACATTTTTAGGGAAATGAAAAAGCAAAAGACAGAAATTATGATTGATTTCTATAAAGTTACACCAAGTGCACCTGCCTCTCCTTTCATCTCCTCCACCTCTTCCATCTCTGCTACCCTTGAGACAGCAAAACCAACACCTCCTATGCCTCCTCCTCCTCCTCAACCTATTTAATGTGATGATGACGAGGATAAAGACCTTTATGATGATCCACTTCCACTTAATGCATTGTAAATATATATTCTCTTCCTTATGATTTTCCTAATAACATTTTCTTTTCTCTAGCTTACTTTATTGTAAGAATACAGTATATAATCTATATAACATACAAAATATATGTCGATCAACTGTTCATGTTATTGGTAAGGCTTTCAGTCAACGATAGACTATCAATAGTTAAGTTTTGGGGGAGTCAAAAGTTGTAAGTAGATTTTTGACTGTGTAGGGAGCCAGCGCCCCTAACTCCTTGTGTTGTTCAAGAGTCAGCTATATTTATCATAGTTTCCTATGAGTCAATTTTTTAGACAATGTGATCCATGCCATCCTCACTATCTGGAACATACTTCCTACCTTTTATTTTAAATTGTGGTAAATATGTATAACATAATAAAATTGGCCATCTTAACCATTTTTAAGTCTACAGTTCAGTCTTGTTAAGTATATATACATTGTTGTTGCCCTTCCTACTTTTATTTATCTTGCAAGACCTTATCCATCATTCTTTTCAGCAAGATTTCCCAGAACTTCCTAGTTGGGCTAAAAGTGCTTCTCCTCCATAATACATTAGCATAAAGATTTAAAAATCATCTATTGTTAGTCTCTCTTCTTATACTGTAAATTCCTTGAGGGCAGGGCCTATGTCTTAATTTCATCTTTGTGATTCAGTGTCTGACATATAGTAGGTTCTTAACGTTTATTAAATTGTCACAGGTGCCAGAAAAAAAATTGAGTTAAGAGATTTATTATCTGTGAAACTGTATTACTTATTATTCAGAAAAGATGTATTGAGGATTCTAATATTTGTTAGACACTCTTAAAAGCACTGGGATACAGCAAAAAAACCCAACAACTATATTATCTGTTCTATCTGTATAGAAGGCAGGGAGGGTGGAAAGGGGCAAAGAGGAGAAATATGAGAAGAAAAAGAAAAGCAATAAGGTAAGAAAGGTAAAAGATAAGAGGAAGACTTATAGAGGAGGAAGGGAGGGAGAAAGAATGGAGAAAAGGGGACAAGTGGCAAACAAAGTATGAAAGAAAGGCAAGTGAGAAGGAGACTAACTTGCAAAGTGGCCAACAAGAGTTCTAGACCAGCCTGGACAACACAGCAAGACCCCTGTCTCTACAAAAAAATTAGTTGAGTGTGGTGGTGAATGCCTGTCATCCCAGCTACTTGGGAGAATCAGGAAGATCACTTGAGCCCAAGAGTTCAAGGCTGCAGTGAGCTATGATTGTGCCACTGCACTCCAGCCTGGGTGACAGAGCAAGACCCCATCTCAAAAAAAAAAAAAAGTGGTGAAGAAGAGCAAAGACACACAATAGGGAAAAACCTAGGCTCTTCAACTAAAATCAAGCTGTCTACATCCTGAAAACAAAGCCAAAAAGTCCGGACATAAAGTGCTATTTTTGACTGGTAGATTAATTACCATATTTTTGAGCTCAAGCCAATAAAATGAGAAGGCTGAAAGTTTAAAAAGCAGCATTCTAAGTTACAGAATACATATACCTCAACATTGTTTTTAGATGTTTTAAAATTGTTTTTAACCCCAGAAAAATATAAATAAAATACAGTAAACCAAAAAACTGGTTCTCTAGAATCTGCGAGGTATATATGTGTATACACACATATATATACACATACATACACACACACACACACACACACATATTTCTTTTTTTTAGGCAGAGTCTAGCTCTGTCTCCCAGGCTGGAGTACAGTGGTGCCATCTTTGCTCACTACAACCTCCACCTCCTGGGTTCAAGTGATTCTCATGCCTCAGCCTCCTGAGTAGTTGGGATTACAGGCATGCACCACCACACCTGGCTGATTGTTTGTATTTTTAATAGAGACAGGGTTTCACCATGTTGGCCAGGGTGGTCTCGAACTCCTGACCTCAGGTGATCCGCCTGCCTCGGCCTCCCAAAGTGCTGGGATTACAGGCATGAGCCACTCATGCCCAGCCCAAAAATAATTTCTTAAGCAAAATGAAACTGAAGAAACTCTGAGAAAATATAACTAAATATGTATCTGGTGGAGAGAAAACCTTCCTAACTATAAAAGCCGATGAAAAGATCTTAAAGAATAAAATTAAGAGGATAGCATAAAAATTTAAAAAAATAAAAAACACCACACACAACATTTAAAAGGTAAACAACAAGCTAGAGGAAAATTTACAATATACAGTACAGAACTCTTACAAAACAATGAGAAACACATTAATAGAAAAAATGCAAAAATTAGCTGGGCGCGGTGGCACGTGCCTGTAATCCCAGCTTCTCGGGAGGCTGAGGCGGGAGAATCACTTGAACTGGAGAGGCAGAGATTGCAGTGAGCCAAGATTGCGCTACTGCGCTCTAGCCTGGGCGATAGAGCGAGACTCCGTCTCAGAAAAAAAAAAAAGAAAAATCAATAAAGGGACTTCTTCTGGCCTGATGGAGTCAGGAACTAGATTTACTCTCTCACCTAAATTCTAGAAAACCGGGTAAGATATATGGAGTGATGGTGGTCAGACACTAGACAACAGGTGGCACAGGACAGTGATTCTTGAAAGAAGGGTGAACAAATGAGGTAAGCCCTACATTTGCTCCAACTCACTGCAGTTTCCAGGCTGCAGCACAGGAAAAGTACCCAAACAGAACCCTGTGGTCTTGCTGAATTCAGCATACAAAGTTTGGACGTTAGAGAGGCCAAGACTGTGAGGATTCGGGGGAAAAAAATATCAGAAAGGAGGAAGCCGTACAGAAAGAGAGCTCTAAAGATAACCTAAACAGCCTTGTATCTATTTGAAAAATTGAATTCACAGTTAAAATCTTTCCTACAAAGAAAACCCCAGGCCTATACAGTGTCAACAGTGAATTGAAAACATTTAAGAAAGAAATAATACCAATCATATACCAACTTTTTTAGAAAACAGAAGAGGAGACAATACTTCCCAACTCCTCCTATGAGGCCAGCATTACCCTGCTACCAAAACCAGACAGTGACATTACAGGAAAATAAAACTATTGACCAATATCTCTCATGATCATAGACACAAAAATCCTTCACAAAATTTTAGCAAATCAAATCCAGGAATATATTTGTAAAAGATATATCATGACCAAGTAGAGTTTATCCTGGAATGTAAGGTTGGTATAATATTTGAAAACAATCTACATAATTTACCTTATTAACAGACTACAAAGAAAATCATCTGTTCATCTCAATAAATGCAGAAAAAGCATTTCACAAAATTCAAAACCCATTCATGATAAAAATTCTCATCAAACAAGGAACAGAAGAAAACTTCAACTTGATAAAGGGCATCTACACAAAATTTAAAGCTAACGTTATATTTCACAGTGAAAGTCAGAACGATTTCCCTGTAAGACTGGGAAATAGGCAAGGATCTGCTCTTACCACTTCTGCTGAACTGGAGGTTCTAGCCAGTTCGATAAAGCAAGTAAAAAATAAATAAATAAATAAATAAATAAATAAATAAATGGCAGACTGGAAAAGAAGCACATCTCTTATTTTTCACAGATGGCATGATCCTGCAGGTAGAAAATCCAATGAATCTACAAAAACATTCCTAGAACTAATCCATGAATTTAACAAAATTGCAGGATATGAAGTCAATATGAAAAAGCAATTAGATAAATACAAACTTGTATAATTAAAAACTGAAATTAAAATTAGGTATCTAAAGTAGTCAAACTTACAGGAACAGCAATAGAATGGTGGTTGCTAGGGGACAGGGGAGTGGGGAAAATGGGGAGTTGTTGTTTAATGAGTATAGCGTTTGTTTTGCAGGATGAAAAAGTTCTGAAGAGTGGTTGCACAACCATGTGAATATGCTTAACACTACTGAACTGTACACTCAAAACTGGTTAAGATAATAAATTTTATGTAATATGTATTTCACTATAATGAAAAAAACAAAATTTCATAACTGAGATGACAGGATGAGCAAAAAATTGAAATTATAAAAATATTAACATTTATAATAGCATGAGCTACATATAATGCTTAGGAATAAGTTTAGCAAAAATATGCAAGAACTACACACTGAAAACTATAAGACATTGCTGTAAAAAAAATTGAAGATTTAAATGAATGAAGAAATATACAATGTTCATGGTTCCGAAACCTCAATATTAAGATGTCATTTCTTCCAAAATTGATCCATAAATTCAACACAATCCCAATTCAAACACAAGCAAGTTATTTTGTAATAAGCAAAAGACCTAGAATAGCCAAAACAACTTTTAAAAAGAACAAAGGTGGAAGACTTGTACTACCTCCAGCCTCTTTTTTTTTTTCCAGCCTCTTATTACAGTAAGATTTCAAGAGTTACTGTAAAACTATTGCAATCAAGACAAGAAGGTAATGGAGTAAAGATGGACATTTAAAATAATGAAACAGGCTACTGTGGGCAGACTGCCTAGGGGGTAGCCTTGCTCATCAAGGAGTATAAAATAAATAAATAAATATAAAAAATAAAATAATGAAACAGAATTGAAAGAGTCAGAAATAGACCCACACATAAGATCAATTGATTCTTTTTTTTTAAGACAGTCTTGCTCTGTCATCCAGACTGGAGTTCAGTGACACCATCTCAGCTAACTGCAACCTCTGCCTCCTGGGTTCAAGCAATTCTTGTGCCTCAGCCTCCTGAGTAGCTGGGACTATAGGCACACGCAACCATGCTCAGCTAATTTTTGGTATTTAGTAGAGATGGGGTTTTGCCACGTTGGCCAGTCTGGTCTTGAACTCCTGACCTCAAGTGATCCACCCGCCTCAGCCTCCCAAAGTGCTGGATTATAGGCGTGAGCCACTGTGCTCAGCCCAGTTGATTTTTTAAAAAAGATTTTTTAGAGATGAGGTCTTGCTGTGTTGTCTAGCCTAGAGTTAAGCAGCTATTCACAGGCTTGGTAATAGTGCATGATAGCCTAAAACTCCTGGGCTCAAGTGATCCCCTTGTCTCAGCCTCCAGAGAAACTGGGACTATAGGCATGTGCCACCACACCCAGCTTTGGTCAACTGATTTTTGACAATGGTACCAAGAAATTTAAAGATAATATTTTATTAAATGGTGCTTGAACACTTTTTGTTCAAACACCAATACAAAAATTAAAACTGATTATAGACCTAGATATAAGAATTAAAACTATAAACTTCCTAGGAGAAAAATTAGACGTCCTGGATTAAACAAAGATTTCTTAGATAAAACACAAAAGCCCAAACAATAAAAAAAAGATTTCATCAAAAGTTAAAACTTTCACTCTTCCAAAGATACTGTTAAAAAAAATGAAAAGAGGCCGGGCGTGGTGGCTCACACCTGTAATCCCCGCACTTTGGGAGGCCGAGAAGGGCAGATCACATGAGGTTGGGAGTTCGAGACCAGCCTGACCAACATGGAGAAACCTCATCTCTACTAAAAATACAAAATTAGCTGGGCGTGGTGGCGCATGCCTGTAATCCCAGCTACTCAGAAGGCTGAGGCAGGAGAATTGCTTGAACCTGGGAGGTGGAGGTTGCAATGAGCTGAGACTGCGCCATTGCACTCCAGCCTGGGCAACAAGAGCAAAGCTCTGTCTCAACAACAACAACAAAAAAAGATGGCTGGGCATGGTGGCTCATGCTGTAATCCCAGCACTTTGAGGGGCCAAAGCAGCCCAGGAGTTCAAGACTAGCCTGAACAACATAGTGAAGCCCTGTCTCTACAAACAATTAAAAAAAAAAATAGCCAGGTGTGGTGGTACACACCTGTGGTCCCAGCTACTCTGAAAGCTGAAGTGGGAGCATCGCTTGAGTCTGGGAGGTCAAGGCTGCAGCGAGCCGTGATGGTGCCACTGCACTCCAGCCTGGGCAACAAAGCAACGTATCTGATAAAGAACAATTATTTGGCAACTCAATAAGAACACAAGGTAATTTTTTTTTTTTAACGGGCAAAGGATGTAAAGACACTTCACAATAGAAGTTACATGAAAAGACACTCAATATCATTAGTCACTAGAGATACGCAAATTAAAACCACAATGAGATACCTGGTAGGATGGCTAAAACTAACGAAACGGACAATACTATGTGCTGACCAGGATGTAAAGCAGGTGGAAATTTTATATATTGCTGTCAGGATTGCACAATGGTACAGCCACTTTGGAAAACATTTTGGCAGTCGAAACATAGTATATTTAGGGCTCAGTATTATCTAGGTTTTAGGCATCCACTGGGGGTCTTATCAAAGGTAAGTGGGTAAACAAACTGTGGGATATTCATACAATTCCATACTACTTAGCAACTCAGAGGAGCGAACTATGGACACATGCAACAACATAGATGAATCTCAAAAGCATTATATAAGTGAAAGAAGACACACAGGAACGACAACATACTGTATGATTACATTTATATGCAAGTCTAGAAAAGGCAAAACTATGCTGACAGTTCAGTGGTTGCCAAAGGCCAGGCAGTGAGGTCTACACTGACCACAAATGGGCAAGAGAAAACTTTTAGTGGTGATGGAAATGTTCTGTATCATATACGTTTGTCAAAACTCAGTGAAATGTACACTATAAAGTTGGTAATTTGTATGGAATGTAAATTTTACCTCAATAAAGCTGATTAAAAGAAATCTGTAAATATTTAAGAAGAAATTTAAGTGACAGATTCATGAAAAATAACTCAACTTTTCTAGCAATCAAAAAATATACTACAATAGTCCTCCCCTTATCTGTAATTTTGCTTTCTGTGGTTTCAGTTACCCACAGTCAACTGCCATCCAAAAATAGGTGAGTACAATACAGTAAGATATTTTGAGAGAAAGAGAGCTCATATTCACATAACTCTTACAACAGTATGCTGTTATAATTGTTCTGTTTTTTATTGTTAATCTCTTAGTGTGCCTAATTTATAAGTTAAACTTTATCATAGATATGCATATAGAGGAAAAAACATGGTATATTTAGGCTTCAGTACTATTTGCAGTTTTAGGCATCTACTGGGGGTCTTGGAAAGTATGCCCCAAAGATAAGAAGGGACTATGGTACTACCATTTTTTCAACTATTTAATTGACTAAAAATGATTACAGTATCCAGCAAAGAGTACCTAAAAATGGGCATTTTGTTTGTTTGTTTGTTTGTTTTTTAATAAACCAGGTCTCTCTGTATTGTCTAGGCTGGCCTTGAACTCTTGGGTTCAAGCAATCCTCCCTGAGTAACTGGGACTATAGGCACACACCACTGCACCTGGCTTGGGCATTCTTATACACTGTTGGGGGTGGTGTATGAAGATACAACTTTTCTGAGAACATATGTTTGAAAAGGCTTAAAAATATTCAAATCCTTTGATCAAACAATTTAAATTCTTTTTCTCTTTCTCTTGCTTTTTGTTTTTAGACAGGGTCTCACTCTGTCACCCAGGCCAGAGTGCAATGACACCATCACAGCTCACGGCAGCCTCGGTCTCTCAGGATAAAGCGATCCTCCTGTCTCAGCCTCCTGAATGGCTGGGACTACAGACACAGCCACCACGTCCAGCTAATTTTTATATTTTTGTAGAGACAGCTCTAACTATGTTGCCCAGGCTGGTCTCAAACTCCTGGCCTGAAGTGATCCTTCTGCCTCAGCCTCCCAAAGTGCTGGGATTACAGGTGGTGTGAGCAACCACATCTGACCAAGCAATTTGAATTCTAATAATTTATCCTGAGGAAATAATCAGGGAGGTGCAAACAAATTACAAATAGGCCAGGCATGGTAGCTCACACCTGTAATCCCAGCACTTTGGGAGGCCGAGGTGGGTGGATCACCTGAGGTCAGGAGTTTGAGAAGTCTGGCCAACATGGTGAAACCCCATCTCTACTAAAAATACAAAAATTAGCCAGGCATGGTGGCATGCACCTGTAATCCCAGCTGCTCGGGAGGCTGAGGCAGGAGAATCACTTGAACCCGGGAGGCAGAGGTTGCAGTGAGCCAAGATTGTGCCACTGCCCTCCAGCCTGGGCAACAAAGCAAGACTCCATCTCAAAACAAAAGAAAAAAAATTACAAATAAACATGTTTATACAGCACTATTTATTGAAGATGATTAAATTATAGGTTTTTAATAGGACAGAATATTATTCAGTCAATTTAAATACACACATGTATGGACGCACACACACGCGAATTCGCAATGTTTCCCTGGGTGTAAAAAGCAACCAATCCTGCCTAATTGACACTAAAAGCCCTTTACGGACAAACAAGAAGCCTAGGATTTCAGATAAGTGAAGTAAACATATATAGAATGTCTCAACAATATCTATGGAAAATTGGTATTACTATATACCTTTATATCACCATCAATTTTTTCCCATTCTTCAGCTGTAAAACTGGCTGCTGTTGCTGCTGGTTTATCTTTCCTCAAAGCTCTACTTTCAGGGGCCAAGGCTTGAAGATGCTTTTCACAAAATTCTGTAAGTTCAGGATAATATCCTTCCTCACCAGACCTTAAAAAGAAATAAATAAGTTTTAGAGTTAGCACCTTATTTAGGATCATCTAGACCAGCGGTTTGCAGGCTGGGTTCCATGGAACCCTGAGGTTCTGTGGAGATCTCAAGGGCTGCTTCCCAGTCTCTTTCCTTAACCCGCATAGTCTCCATTTTTACCCGTTAATCTATGGAATGATTAAAAGAAGAAAAAAGGAACTCCAAAGAAACCAATTTTCATCACACACTTTAAAAACTGGATAAGGGTGAGTGGGGCGGGGTGGTCCCCGGCACCGTGGAGGAAGTGGGGTTGCTCCGCGGAGTTGGCGTGGGTTCTGGGTTCCTCCCGGCGCCACCATGTCAAAGGTTTCCTTTAAGATCACTCTGAGGTCTGACCCGTGGCTGGCGTACGAAGTACTCTGTTCCTGAAAGTACACCTTTCACAGCAGTCTTACAGTTTGCAACAGAAGAATTTCAAGTTCCTGCTGCAAGAAGTGCAATTATTACCAATGATGGAATAGGAAAAAATCCTGCACAGACCTGCTGGAAATGTTTTTCTAAAACATGGTTCAGAACTGCGAATTATTCCTAGAGTCGTGATGGAAGTTGTTAATATCGGCTGCTTAGAACATACAATTACCTTTCAGAATAAATATTGGTATTTTTTGTTGCTGTAAAATTGAAATCAGGCATTTAACACACTATGAAAACACCAAGAGTCAATGAATAATGAGACTCATCTGTCCCTTTTTGTTGTCTGTACTCTTCATGTGAAGAGGGAATTCATATGAATTAAGGGTAATAGTGTCACAGAACATTGCTACCTCACACACAAACAGGTAGTTCATTTGGGGTGAATGGATTATCCAACTATTTTATAACTGGGAGCTTCTGATAATTTTTTGGAAAACATTTGAAACATTAAAACTTACTGAATCTTACATATTTGTCTGAGTTAAAAATATAAAAAGAATTATGGATCATGTATGGTAATTTGCTTGATAGCATCTGGGTTGCAGACTCATAGTTTGATTTTTAATTAAATATATAGCTTATGATGAAGTCAATAAACATATCAATGAATAGTTAACTATATTAAATTTTTATCAGGTTGGGCACTGTGGCTCAGGCCTGTATTCCCAGCACTTTGGGAGGCCAAGGCAGGCAGATCACTTGAGGTCAGGTGTTCGAGAACAGCCTGGCCAACATGGCGAAACGGACTCTCTACTAAAAGTACAAAAATTAGCCGGGCGTGGTGGCAGGCACCTGTAATCCCAGCTATGCAGGAGGCTGAGGCAGAAGAATCACTTGAACCTGGGAGGCAGAGGTTGCAGTGAACCGAGATCGCACCACTGCACTCCAGCCTGGGTGACAGAGTGAGACTGCATCTCAAAAAATAAAAATAAAAAAATTTTTTATCATTTACTTTTTCTAAGTTTCAAATCTCATGTATCATATAAATTTCAGTTTAATATCAACCAAAGAAACAAAGTTTTAATCTAACAAAAACAATAATATTTTCTCAACATATATATGTTCATATGTTCATTTTGTACATGATATTAAACTCATAAATTCAATATTAGAGACTAGCAGAAAGAGAATTTGGACTTCCTTTTCAACAAGGAGTTTCTGTTCATAAATTTTTTTATTTCAAAGAGGTAGGAAGAAAATGGCAGATAAACAGCTTAAACAAAACACCCTGAAATCCAACCACTCAAGGAAAAGAATTCCTTCCTTAGAGAGTTAAATGGAGACATCTGTTCCTTTTATTTTAAGGAAAATCAGTCCTTTCCCATTCTTTTTTAGGTCTGTTCACTCTTACATTTCTAGAAAAATATAAATAAATTTCATTTCCAAATTAAATTTTAAAAAACAATTCCAAGTTCAATATATTATCACTGAATTAGGCTATTCATAAAATTTCTTGGAACCAACATTATTATAACTGTAGCTTTCCAACTGTTTCATCCAATAAACTTTTCATTTTTATTTACCCATCCTTGACCAAGTATACATGATAATATTCTGCTAAAAAAGGGAAAACAATTGATATTATTGATTTTTCACTTTCCATTTTAAAAATGATGATGTTATCACATCAGCATCTGGCTGTGGACCAACAGGGAAGAAAGGAAGCTAAAGGTGATGAAAGAGAAAAAGGGAAGAACCCAGTGATAAGGAATAGGGATAGAGGAAATAAAGAACCACCACAGGGTAATAGGAATTCTAGATGTCCTGGAAAGCAGTTCATGCTCCACAAGTGTCTTCTGCAATAGACCTCTGGTATCCAAATGAAAATAGCTCAAGAGGCCCAAAGAGGCCCCAGCACTTTGGGAGGCCAAAGCAGGAGGATTGCTCAAGTCCAGGAGTCTGACATCAGCCTGGACAACATAGTGAGATCCAGTCTTAAAAAAAAAAAAGAAAGAAAGAAAGAAAGAAAGAAAGAAAGAAAAGAAATCCAAAAGAGGTGTCACAGGTTGATGGTACTCAGGACAGTGTTTCTTCAAGTGGGTTCCTTGAACACCTGCATATCAATCAGCCAGCTCCATTGTTAAAAACACATGTTCCCTGGCCCTACCCCAGATTTTTTGAAGCAGAATCGCTGGGAATAGGGCCTTCAAATGTGCATTTTTAACAACCACATTTGATGTATATTCAGTTGGACAGTCACTAGAATGGGGCTGTATCCTGAGAAGGTCCTAATTCCCTGCCTTCTGGTATTACCTTCAGGCCTCCCCACCACCCTCCATGTGATCAGTGTGCGGTGGGTCACCCTCCCTTGTTGTCAGGTGATATGAAGTGGGAAAGTGCCACCAGCCTAGGCTGGTGAGATAAGCTTACCTCCTAATAGCTTTTTTTATTTTTTTATCATTATTTTTTATTTTTTTATTTTTTGAGACTCTGTCACCCAGGCTGGAGTGCAGTGGCACAACCAGGGATCACTATAGCCTCCAAGGCCCAAGCAATCCTCCCACCTCAGCCTTCGGAGTAGCTGGGACTACAGGCCAAGGTAATTTTTGTATTTTTTTGTAGAGATAGGATTTCACCCTGTTGCTCAGGCTGGTCTTGAACTCCTGAGCTCAAATGATCCACCTGCTTCAGCCTCCCAAAGTGCTGGGGTTGCTGGCGTGAGCCATCACACCCCATCCTAATGGCTGCTTTCACAGCTACTTTACCTTCTCCTAGAAAATGTAGAGAAGGCAAGAAAAATACCCTCCTGGATATTAATTAGCCTACGTCTCATGCTGGCAGTAGACCTAGGTGGAACTCTCCAAACTAACCATAGGATCAAAACCACTATTTTGGGACCTACCATGCATGGGCAAAAACAGATATTTCTAATGTAGCTTTTACCTTTAGGAGGTAACAACAAGATAATTAAAACTGTCATACTAAAACATGTAATGATTTTAAAATGCTTACCTGAGCACGCAAAGAATTTTTTCCAGATGTTTAACATCTGAACATTTTTCAATGTATTTGAAATCCAGATGTTCAATGGGAATTTTAAATGTTTTTGTTGTTCCAAAGCCCCACAATGATGGATAATCTTTGGTGGTCATAGCTGAAATACAATATTTAAAAGTTATTAATCTAATGTATAAATAATACTCAATTTGGATAGTGGTAACCATGTAGGTACTTCTTTGTATTTTTTTGAATTTTTAAAAATTTTTTATAGAGACAGGGTCTCCCTGTGTTGCCCAGGCTGGTCTCTTAACTTCTGGCCTCAAGCAATCCTCCTGCTTCAGCCTCCCAGAGTGCTGGGATTATGGGCATGAGCCATTGTGCCTGTCCCACCTAGGTGTTCCTGGACCAAACTGAGGGTTGGCCTGCTAGTTTTGTGGCCCAATAACGAGATGCAGATGAACTGAGGAGGAAGACGGTATTTACTTCTGCAACTGGCTACAGGGAGAAGGCCTGGAAATTATCGCCAGACCAACTCAAAATTACAAAGTTTTCCAGAGCTTATATACCTTCTAAGCCATATGTCCATGTGTAAGGGTGCATTCATCTAAAGACATAAGTGATTAACTTCTTTTAATCTATATCTAAAGTCTGAGTGCTGAAGACCTTCCTCTGGGGTCTCAGTAAATTTACTTAACTTAAATGGGTCCAGGTGCTGGGGCAATTACCCTTATCTTGTCTCCTGCTAAATCACAGAGGTTTGGGGAGTTCCTTCAGACCCTCCATAAACTTGTTTGTGGAGGTCTGGGGAGTTTCTTCAGACCCACAGTAAAACTTGTTTAATCCTAAATGGGTCGTTAAAAATTCCTTTGCTATTTTGTCATGCTTTAAGGCCCAGGAAAGGCCTAGGCAAAACTCTTGGTGGGCTTTTGTTACATCCCAGCCTTTGTATAAGGGCACTGGCTTTTAATATTTAACTTAACCACTCAGTCAGTACCGAAATCATTGTTATGGAGGCCTGTGTTAGTGAGACCTGGCCTGCCACATAGGTACTTCTGTATAAAAGGAGGTGGAGTGTTTTGTTTGTTTTTTTGAGATGGTGTCACTCTGTCACCCAGGCTGAAATGCAGTGGTGCAATCGTGGGTCACTGCAGCCTGACCTTCTGGACTCGGTGATCCTCCCACCTCAGACTCCTGCGTAGCTGGGACTACAGGCACGTGCCACCACTCCCAGCTAATTTCTCTTAGATTTTTTTGTAGAGATGGGGTTTTGCCATTTTCCCCAGGCTGGTCTCGAACTCCTGGACTCAAGTGATCCTCCCGCTTTGGCCTCCCAAAGTGCTGGGATTACAGGTGTGAGCCATCACGCCCAGCCCTTCTAGGTACTTCTGTAGAAAAAGAAGGTAGAGGTTTTTTTCCATGGAGGAAGTCAACTAATTTTGAATTCTCTGTCCCTGATAACAACAGTTGACATTTATGGAGTTAAATTACTGTGTGCCATACACAGATTACCTCACTTAATCTTCACTTAAGCAAAGCTGGAATACAATGACAGAGAAGGTTGTGGTGCCCAAACTGCTTTTTAAGATTTTTTAATGTTAATTTTGAATGACCTTCTGATAGTTTAGCTGTTAACATCCCAATCATTCTTTGTGATTCACCATAAACATAAATAATAACATCCTTTCTGTAACCTGCCTTAACACAATCCTTTTTCCCACTCCCTGCCTACTTCTTCTCCCTACTACACAATGAACTGTGTTCTAAGGACACTCTGTACATACCTCTCCTTTTTTTTTTTTTTTTTTTTTTTGAGTTGGAGTCTTGCTCTGTCACCCAGGCTGGAGTGCAGTGACACAATCTTGGCTTACTGCCACCTCCTCCTCCTGGGTTCAAGCGATTCTCCTGCTTCAGCCTCTTGAGTAGCTGGGATTACAGGCGTGGGCCACCACGCCCAACTAATTTTTGTATTTTTAGTAGAGATGGGGTTTCACCATGTTGGCCAGGCTGGTCTTGAACTCCTGACCTCAAGTGATCTGCCTGTCTTGGCCTCCCAAAGTGCTGGGATCACAGGCGTGAGCCACCGTGCCGTGCCCTGTACATACCTCTCTCTTAGCACAAATTTGAATTGTGTTTATTTGTCTTCCTTTCTAGTTTGTGAAAGAACTTACTTTATCCTCACAGCTCCAGGGCTAACATAATAAGTAGTGCCTATACCCCTTCAGAAACATTCGCTGAATTTAATTGAATTGGGAATAAGGAGGTCTTGGAGAACATCACTTTAAAGATACTGCTGCTAATGCTAATTAATGATAATAATAATAGCAACAAATATATAGTTCTTAATGTGTGCTAGGCACCATTCTAAGTACTTTACATATATTACTTCATTTAATCCCTCAATTACTGTACCGGGTAGGTTTTAAGTGACATTAGTAAAAACAGTTAACATTTATGGAGCTAAATTACCATGTGCCATAGCTTATCTCACCTAATCTTCAAAACCTCTCTCATAAAGGATATTAATAATTACTCCTATTTTACAAATGAGCAAGTCGACAAGTGAACTAAGGATACGAGTCTCAATAGGCTAACTACAGAGCCCACATACTTAACCACTGTACCAGTGATTTTCAAACTGCAGGTAGCAACCCATAAATAAATTTAGTGAGTTGCAATTAACATTGTTTTATAATGAGATGGAATAGAATAAAAAATAGACTACCTGACATATAATATTAAAGTAAATATTGCTTTATACAAACTTTTACTTCATGTCTATATAAATGGAAATTATGTGTGTATATAAATGCACGAGGTTACAAAGTAAACTATATTTCTTATTGTGGGTCACTGTCAAAGGTTAAAGAAAACTCACTGTACTTGGGCAATGATTTTAAAAACAAGAAGTAGCAATGGGTCTAATTCATAGAAGTACTTCTTTCAGCCCTCTGGGAGTCTGGTCATATATCAGACCTCTGCAGAAAAGGATGACACTGTCCACTTCTCCAAATTCCCGCCGGCTTTGACTTAGGTATAAGATATAGATGACAGTTCTTAGGCTTCAGGATGAGATCTAGCTGAGAAATTAGATGTGGCTTTCACACCATACCTTCAGGGCCTATTGATGAATGGCTCCCATGACAAGGATAACCTCAAGGGTAGAAGTTACAGGAAAGCAAGATGAAGAACTCGTAAATTATTGATGCTGCCCAGAATAGAATGGGTTGCCTTAGAAGGATTTTTCCAAAGAGCAAGGGATCTTTGGTGGGAGAGATCTAAGCATCTAATGGGATTAAAATAGATTACCTTGAATTGAAGGTATTTTGCAACCCCTGAGATTTTATGATTTCAATAAAATGTGATTAAAAACACATGAAATGATAGAGCCATCTCTTACCTAATCAAATGAATTTCATTCTGAACATCGTTTTAACATTTCTCTGAGAATCTTTTTTTTTTTTTTTTTGACTAATCAAGTGCAGTAGTGAGAAGGGGAGAAAGAGTACGAGGAGTTGGATCTATAACTGAACAATCAAGTGAGAGAACTCACTACCTTTGGACCAAGTCTCTCTGAGAATCCTTTTTGAAAAGGATTCTCGTTTTTTCTTTCTTTCTGTAGGATACACCTTCTCAAGACTACTGAATGTCCATCTCAAGTTCCAAAAAACAAGTTATACAATACTTTAGAACTCTTCCACCTCTGTTTGCAGTCTTTGTTTCTAATTGGGAAAACCTTTGGTCCTAGCTGGATTTAATTTCTCCATCATCCTGATCCACATCCACCTCCCATATTTCGTAGCCAGCTTAGTAATACCTCCAGTTCAAACTGCTTGGGCCTACTAACGCGACAAGCTGGGTCTCTCCCACCGAGGCACCCTCTTTCCTGCATCCACAGGGCCGACCGCCACCTGCAGTCGGAGACCGAAAAGAAACGGCATCCTCCCGCCGTGGCAACGGTTTCTATGTACAGCGGCGCCAGGACCTGCCGGGACTGGGGAGCCCCACAGCCCAGCCGCAATGGTCTCAGATTGCTCCCCAGCCTCTGCTTGGGTCACCAGGGCTGACCGCGCCGGTGGACCCGGGAACTCCAGCGTTGCCACCGCGCCCCGACACCCGCCACCGTCCCCCGCGGCCTGGAAAGCCCCGCGTGTTCCCCGGCCTTGAAGGACGTCCACCCCATCGCTCCCTCTCCCTCGCGGCCCACCGCCCCTTCGCCTCCCCGCCTCGACCTCTCGCCCCCGCTCCGGGAGGGAAGGGCTGAGATACGACAAGTCCTATATTCCCGGCCAGCAGGTACACACAGGCACTCACTGCTTCTCAGCGCCCCGCGTCGGGCAAGTCGCGGCCGCCGCACCGGCTCTGGCTGCACTGCAGGTGCTGAGGGAGGGTCTCGTCGCCTGGCCCGAGCCAGAGGCGACAGGCTGACGGCCGGGGCGGGGACTAGGCCTCTGCCACGCCCCGACCCGCAGTCCGGCAGATCTGCAGATCTGCCGACGGCCACAGGTTCACCTTCCCCGCCTTCACTGGCAGAGGACCAATTGGGCATAAGAGTTGGTGTGAGAGGTCCACTTCCTCTCGTTTGAGTTTCAGTTTGTTGTAGAGAGTCAAAACGCTGACATCAGCCGGGCGCGGGAGCTCACGCCTGTAATCCTAGCACTTTGGGAGGCCGAGGCGGGAGGATGGCTTGAGGCCAGGAGTTCGAGACCAGCCTGGGCAACACAGTGAGACCCTGCCTCTACACTACATATATATATAAATATTTTAAATTTTTATCGTATTTATGTTTTTTGTTTTTGGAGACAGAGTCTCGCTGTGTCGCCCAGGCTGGAGTGCAGTGGCGTGATCTTGGCTCATTGCAACCTCTGCCTCCCAGGTTCAAGCGATTGTCTTGCCTCAGGCTCCTGAGTAGCTAGGATTACAGGCGCCCGCCACCACACCCGGCTAATTCTTTTGCATTTTTAGTAGAGATGGGTTTCACCGTGTTTGCCAGGCTGGTCTTGAACTCCTGACCTCAAGTGATCTGCCCGCCTCGGCCTCCCAAAGTGCTGGGATTACAGGCATGAGCCACCACACCTGGCCCATAAATAAAATATTTTAAAACGCTGTTACTGTTCTGTTATCCCGGACTGCTGTATTCCCTGCTAAGTAAATTGATTACTCCTATTTAACTATAAAAAATGTAATTAAAATTTCAGAGTGCATTGCAACCAAGATTTACTTACCTCTTCCTCTTTAAAAAAAAGAGTAAATGAAAGACAAAATTCCCTCTTCCTTTTCATGAATTCCACGTTTTCTGAGTGCTGGTTATGAGTCAGGCACCATACTCAGCACAGGGATGAAAAGGTGAATAAGACAAAATACTAATACAATTCAGATGAATAAAACAATAGAGGTTACTTGTCAGGAAATTTATTTCAGTTTTATAATTTCAAACTAGTTAAAATAGATGATGAAGATCAAAGTTCATTTACAGTGTCTGGCAGTTCTGTAAATGTATTTCTCTTTCCCTTTTGCACTTAAATTACAGACCTGCAGTCTGCTACCAAGCACTGTTAGTGGCAAAAATTCTAATGCTCGGCAGGACACAGTGGCTCATGCCTGTAATCCCAGCACTTTGGGAGGCCAAGGCAGGCAGACTGCTTGAGCCCAGGAGTTCAGACCAGCCTGTGCAATATAGTGAGAGGCTGGCTCTATAAAATTAAAAAAAAAATTTTTTTAAATCACTTTAGTCTTCATAGAGATAAAAGAAGATATCATCCAAGAAACAAGGAGATAAAGTGAGGCCTGGTAAGGTCACTTAGCCAGGTAACAAGGGGTGGTGCACGTATTTGGACCCAAAGCCTTACACCAAAGCCCATGTTGTTTACTGAGCTCTTAATTACTAACCAATCCATCAGTAAGTCCCACAGCCAGATACTTCTCACCACCTCCACAACTACAGCCCTGGCCCAGCCACCATTACCACTAACTTTAACTATTACAGACGGTCTGTTGCTTCTTTGTTGCCACCTGTCCTACATAGTCTATTCTCACACAACAGCCTGGTAATTCTTCACATCAGACCAGGTCACTCTCCTGCTTACTGTCCCAATGGCTTTGCCTCACAACACCCTAAGTGAGCTGGCCTCTGCCCACCTCTGCAACCTCATCTCCTCCCACTATCCCTCCTGTCATAAAGTTTGAGTCACATGGGCTTGATTCTGAAGTGGGAACAAGATTAAGCTCACTTTCCACCCCATGACTTTTACATGGAGTGTTTTCCCTGTTTCAGTAATGTTCTTTCTCATCCTTCAGTCCTCTCTGTTCAAATAACCACGCCACCTAAACTTATTACACAGAGCTTATTCTAAGGAAGGGTGAGGACATGTGTGTATTATGTATTATGAGGCAACTTGTCGCCCAGGCTGGAGTGCAGTGGTGCAATCTTGGCTCACTGCAACCTCCACTTCCTGGGTTCAAGCAATTTTCATGCCTCAGCCTCCCGACTAGCTGGGATTACAGGCATGTACCACCACACCCAGGTAATTTCTGTATTTTTAGTAGAGACAGAGTTTCGCCATGTTGGCCAAACTGGTCTTGAACTCCTGAGCTCAAGCGATCCTCCCGCCTTGGCCTCCCAAAGTGCCGGGATTACAGGTGTGAACCGCCACTCCTGGCTTCATTTCTGATTTCATTTTTGAATTTTTCATAACTCCAATCTCTTAAGATAGCTATCTTAAAGCACTGTTATCTCTATAATCCCTGTGATTACTTATAATCATAATTCCTCCACTTTCATAAAGAAGCTGAAGTTAAAAGAAATAAAGTGAATTGGCCAGTCATTGAGGGGCAGGGCTGAATTTGAACAAATCTCCATTCAGTGCTTTTCCCATGGACAAGGATGTGCTTTTCAGTGTGTGCAGTCAGTAAGCAGTTTACAGGGTACCAAGTGATGTGCTAACATCAAGCTCAAGCTTACTAATTTTCATATTGACAGAGCACTAGTCTAAAGAATGTTTTAAAAGCAATTTTATATCAGTTTTTTCCTTGAAACTGTCTAGGTAGGTAAGAAGTAAAATTACATCTAGTTTATACATGAAGGGAGCACAAAAAGGTAAGTGGCTGACTGAAAGCAGTCTGAGTTCCAGCTGTAATACTTTTTGCATGAAGTTATTCTGTCCAGTTAACCAGATAACAATATTCAATTAAACTACTGATATGCAAAGGACTTAGTCTAAAATTAGAAGAGTTAAGAGAAGTATATTACCCCATAAGTTGGGGATGTATCTGTTTAGGGAACTGTCATAAAGAAATACCATGTATTGGGACTCCCATATCTAAAAAGTTCAAGAAGGAATATACTAAAATTATAAAATTATGAAAGCTCAATTTCATTGCCAGCCTGGGCAATGTAGTGAGACTTCATCTCTACTAAAAATCAAAATAATCAGCCAGCGTGGTGGTGTGTGCTTGCAGTCCCAGCTATTTAGGAAGCTGAGGTGAGAAGATTGTGTAAGCCTGGGAGATGGAGGCTGTAGTGAGCTATGATCATGCCACTGCACTCCAGTCTGGACAACAGAGGGAGACCCGGTCTTAAAAAAACAAAACAAAAAAAAAAATCTGAGCATGGAAGTATTTCATATAGCATGTAATAAATTTATAGAATTTAATATATGAAGATGGTAGTAAAAATACAGGTTTTTTTTTAACAAAATATTACGGACAATATTTTGAATGTCAAAGACAGACATAGCTATTAATAAAGTTGGAATACATCTAATCTTTAAAATGCACATCAGGCTGGCCAACATGACATTCCACAACCATGGAATCCTTGAACAGAATAGCGTATAGGTGTGACCATTAATTCTACATCCCAAAGATCAAGGCTGAAGACTTAAACATTTATCCAATAATTCAGTGTAAACCAATGCTCCCCTCCCCAGCCCTTGACTCAGGGTGTTGCACTGTCCATCAGGCTGGAGTGCAGCAGCACGATTATGGCTCACTGCAGCCTCAAACTCTTGGGTTCAAGTGATCCTCCCACCTCAGCCTCCCGAGTCACTGCCTGTTCTTTTTATATCCTAAAAGCAGAACTGTTGACCTTAATGAATGATTACACCTGGGAAACTGCACTTGGCTTAATAGCCTGCTTCATTCACTTTGCTTGGGGTTGATTTTGCCTTACAGAAAACAATTAAAGTTTCCCTTAATTATTCTGAGATTTAAAAGAGAATCAAGCATTATATGAAAATACAGAAAGGCCTATACCTAGTAATAAATGAAAAACTGAACTCAAGATGACATATGCATACTGACACCAAGCACAATGGTATACTTCATATCAAATGACACAGTGACACAGGACAGTGGTTTGCAATAAATTTATTTAATCAGAACTTCAGAGGGTTCTGGAAACCTGCATTTTTAACAAGGACTGCAGATGATTCTAGGTTTTGATTAAAAGTGTGGTTTGGGGAAGCAACTTTACCCTTTATTGTGTGTTAAATTACATATACAATAAAACAAAAAGTCATGTAATGGAACAAAAAATTGCTTTATACAAAATATTAGTAGATACCCAAATATAATATGGTCTTAAAAATAAAATCATATGTATATAGTTGTATTCCTAAGTACAGTAGTGCCCCCCTCATCCAAAGTTTCCCTTTCTGTGGTTTTGGTTACCTGTAGTCAACCACATTCTAAAATAGGTGAGTACTGTACAAGAAGGTATTTTGAAAGCAAGAGAGACCAACCACATTCACATAACTTTTATTATAGTACGTTATCATTGTTCTATTACATTATTATTAATCTCTTGCTATGCTTAATTTATACATTATACTTTATCATAGGTACATATATATGGAAAAAACAGTGTATAAAGGTTTGGTACTATTTGAGGTTTCAGGAGTTCACTGGGGGCCTTGGAATGTATCTCCCGAAGATAAGGGGGAACTACTGTAAGCAAAATCGAAAGCTATACAACAATCAGAAATAGGAAGAGAGCAAATCCAAGTATAAGTGAAGACATTCCTCTGAATTCCCAGCATTCATCGAGCATCAAAAACGACCACTGTATTAATTTGAGTTAAGGACAAAAACGGTACTTAAACATTATTAAGACTGAAGGTTTCAAAGTCACCTTCTCATTGCAATAAGCTGGTTTGTTATTTAACTTAAAATGCAAAAAAGAATGGAATTCACTATTTACTATGACAACTGGTTTTTAAATAAACTAAAAACACTTTCAATTTTTATCACCACCTTTTCCATAAAATGTATCAAAAAACACTAAAGCAGGCCAGGCGCAGTGGCTCACGCCTGTAGTCCCAGTACTTTGGGAGGCTGACGTGGGCGGATCAAGAGGTCAGGAGATCGAGACCATCCTGGCTAACATGGTGAAACCCCATCTTTACTAAAAAATACAAAAAATTAGCCGGGCATGGTGGCAGGTGCCTGTAGTCCCAGCTACTCAGGAGGCTAAGGCAGGAGAATGCCATGAACCCGGAAGGCAGAGCTTGCAATGTGAGCCGAGATTGCGCCACTGCACACCAGCCAGGGTGACAGAGCGAGACTCCGTCTCAAAAAAAACAAAAAACAAACAAAAAAAACCACTAAAGTAATGTTAAAGCTGATAATCCGTCGATTTAAAATGTGTGTTAGTTATATCATAACAATTTACTCTGTATTTTATTTTTCCACATGGGGTCACACTATGTTGCCCAGGCTGGTCTTGAACTCCTGCAGCCTCCCAAAGTGCTGGGATTATAGGTGTGAGCGACCATGCTGGGCCTACTCTCAGTATTTGAACAATTTGTATGCCCAACTTTTTCCATTAGGTAGTATACACAATATTTGTATTTCTCCTTGTGAACTTTAGCTTGTCCATAAACTGAAGCTCAAGAATGAATACTTACATAAATGTAGTCATGCACCCATAATGACGTTTTGGTCAAAGATGGAGCACATATAAACAGTGGTCGCATAAGATTATACTCTATTTTTGCTGTACCTTTTCTATGTTCAGATATACAAAAACATTGTGTTACAATTGTCTATTCAGTACAATAACATGCTGTACAGGTGTGTAGCCTAGCAGCAATAAGCTATACCATATAGCCTAGATGTGTATGTATAGTAGGATATACGGTCTAGGTTTCTGTAGGAATGATGAAATTGCTTAAGGACACAATTCTCAGAATTTATCCCTATCCTCAAGCTTGACTAAACAGAATCCCTAAAAAATAAATTTATGAGAACCAAAATCAACTAGCATTATTTAGATTATTTAGAGCCTACGCATTGGTCCATGAAAATGCTAATCATGTTTGTTTTTTAAGTACTGTAATCCAGGAAGTTATCATTTTAACCAGAAATTAATCTTTATCAACCCCAGCATTATTCATTTCCTCCTAACTCATATTTAGAAAGCATAGTTAAAAGGATACATCTTTTAGTCCTTTTCTTGTACATTATTCTGTATCCACATTCTCTGCATCTGATTGGATCCCTAGATTTTATTTCATTTTCTGTGTGACACTCTAGAATTAAAAAAAAAAAAATTTACTCAATGCCTAAGAGGAAAATATTACAGACAAATTATCTTAACTATATTATTTACCTAAGGCAATCCAAAACACTAAAATATACTCAATCTCAAGGGTCTGCTGCTTTTATTAAATATATTAAATAGGAAAGAAAAAGGTTGTAGGCCATGCATATTTCCAGGAGAGAGAATGAAATCTCAACCAGCTTTGTTTTTTTCTGTTAGTAAACAGAAGACCAAGGACGAACCCAGGTCTACTGACCTCAACGATTTTTTTTTTTATGGTTGCTAAAGCGTTCTACTTTATAACTCTGAAGACCAGTAACTCATTTAAGCAAAGAATGAATGTAACAATTTCAAAAAAACTTAAATAAAATATTCTTACTTTAGGTAAGTGCTACTCTTACCTCCACAGATATATATCATTGGTTGCTGCTTTGGAGGTTGAACGTCCTTCTGGGTGTCCATTGTTAGCCCCTGAAATCACAGACTCAAATACTGAATATCTCAAAAGGGCTTCTCACAAGTCCATCCGGGCCCATTTTTCTCAGGAAAAGCTACAAAGATCCAATTCCTAATCTGTTCCTTTCCCCACATCCTATGGGTTAGGTCTCAAGGACGAAACGCATACACACAAGTATTGAGAGTTTACCCCAAACTGGACATAATAACTACTTCATACGTGTTAGGCCATTATAATCTTCATAACAATCCTAGGAGACATCACTCTTATTTTACAAAGGAAGCAACCGAGATACTTAGACATGTTAATTTCCGCAGGATCACTCAGCTACTAAAAGTCAAAGGGATACAGATCTGACTGTAAAGCTCGCGTTCTCGTTTAACACAAGTTCTATTTTCCCAAACTCTAGCAGAAGTTAGCCAAAAAAAATTATATCTCTCAACAGGGGAACAGGCTCACCGAGGGAAGAACAATGAAATAACTCCTACTGGCTAAACATCAAAACTAAAAGAAAATAGGGAAAAGAGCGATAGCATGGACCGCATCCCCAGCCACTCTCAACTCTACCCCCATACCGGACCTTTTTACCCCAAGTGTCTTTCCAGTTTTGGCCCAAATATCCACCACAAACCCCAACCCGCCAATTCGCTTACCTACACAGCACGGAAAAACTTCTCACTCCGCGTTTCCAAATACAACCCGGCTAGTCCAGGTGTCGAGACCAACTTCCGGCGCTGGTACATGACGCACAGTGCTGTCTCTCTTTCTCTCTCTCTTTTTCCCCGCCTCTTCCGCCCCAGGCGTGGCCAGACAACCCGGATGGCGCAAAGGCGGTAAAGGAGGGGCTTTCTGTCTATTAGATTCTACGGGTTTAAGTGCCTGGTCCCCAGCTATTTTAATTTTGCAGGAAAGCAGAGCATTTTAACAGTTATGCAAGTACAAGGCGGTGTGTGTTTCTGACTAATGTAGTGGTACAAAGTAACACTTTTCCAGAAGGGTAGAGGGTTAGAAGAAAAACCGAGATGACAGTGTCCGAGAAGTACTAGGGTAGCCGTTACTCGGACGAACATAGAAGAATCGACTACACCAATGATTTTCACGTAGAAAAACACTTTTCCAGATTGTTTTAAAAAATTGTTTGATATCTGTACTGGGGCAGTGGGGCAGCTGCCTCCTACCTTTCTCTTGATTTTGTTTTTGCTTTCTGGCCCCTTCTCTCATAGGCTACTGTCACATCCCTCGCCCAATCCGTTTACTTGTTTTAAAGCAAAGGTTACTGTGACGGTAGCTACATGAACAACTCCCTCTTAAATCTAAGAGATTTTGGTAGCTTTCGCTGTCTACTCACCCGCCCTCCGTTCTATGTATTCCACCATAGAAGAACAAAACGCCCTGCTCAGTGGAAGTGCGTTCTTTCAAGTATCAAAATTTCAGTATGATGGATCAGTTGTGTTCAGAACGTTTACATTTGTTTCCTTTTTTTCCAGAAGATATTTTACTTAGTAGGGTGAAGAAAATGAAGCTACTTTAAAAAATTTTTAAATAACTTAATTGTTAATTACTATTTTAAAGTTAATGAAAGAAGTAGGCGTTCTTTCTCCCAACACGCACTATGTCTGATATTTTATTAAGCAGGTTATACTCCTTTCGGGCTCTCCATCCAGAAATCTGAGAGCTTTGAGCTTCACCTTTCACTTCCAGAAGTTCAAACTCCTTCTGTTGCATCTCCCCAGACCAGCTTGAGAGATTTAAGTTGATCTTTCCAGGAATATGCCATTTAAAAACCCTTCAGGAAAACGCAGCAGTTCCTGGCTTCTTTCTTCACAGACAGGCTAACAGAGCATAAATATTTTAACCATTAGCCCTGTTACAAAGTACCTCTCCTCTTAACCAAAGAGGTGGTCTAATACAAGAGGCACGATAGGCTTCCCTGTAAGAACTATTAGATGGAACCATTGTTATCCTAAGAGAAAGATGACAGAGTGATCCCAAAAGTCAAACTTTCATATTTACAAGCTCTCTTGTATATTAACTCTCCAGTTGAAATATCAAGATAATTCTCGTGCAGAACAATTTATGGAGATCAGAATGGATCAACATATGTAGAATACAAATGGGTCCTGGGGCCCTACAGAAGGGCAAAGTAATGACAAGTCATAGCAAGAAGATCCAGAATTTCAACAAGAATTCATGTTGGTGCTAGTTCCCAATCCAACACGCTCTTTCCTATCAACAGAGACTGGTAGTTCTAGGATCACTTGGGAGTTTGGTCAGTGTAAGCTACACTATTATCAATGATAGCATTAACTTTTTCTGAGCATGTACTACATGCCAGACATCATTGCATTGCTCTGTTTTAATGGGGGTAGTTGTCTTGCCATCCTGGAAAACAGTGCTTTTAACCCTTTATTAAGAAGGTTATGGAGATGCAAGTTGCTATTTTTTCCCTGAATGTCTTTCCTTTTTCCTTGATTATATTCACTTAAATATATCCAGATAGCTTGAATATCATGGTAATTTGGGAAATCTCCCATTACGTTTTATTGGATGGTCCCAAAAAGAAGCATCAGATTTTGTGGCAAGCAGGTAGGTTTTAGAGTTCTGAAGTCAATGATGGGATGACACCTAATGCAAGAAAGGAAAGTAAAGGTCTGGGCACCGTGGCTCACGCCTGTAATCCCAGCACTTTGGGAGGCCGAGGCGGGCAGATTGCTTGAGGTCAGGAGTTCAAGACCAGCCTGGCCAACATGATGAAACCCCGTCTCTACTAAAAATACAAAAAATTAGCCAGACGTGGTGGCATGCACCTGTAATCTCAGCTACTTGGAAGGCTGAGGTGCAAGAATCGCTTGAACCCAGGAGGTGAAGGTTGCAGTGAGCTGAAATTGCCCCACTTCACTTCAGCTTGGGTGACAAAGTGAGACTCTGTCTCAAAAAAAAGGGAAGCAAAAAGGCAAAAGACTGTAAAGAATATGAAATTACAGCTCAGTGGCTTCAATCTGGAGTATGTAAGTAAAGCTCAGGCAAGCTACATATAACTAGGTGTCTTTTTGCCCGTTTTTAGGTGGGGAGAGATGACAATGATTCTTCCTTGAACAATATAAAGGAGATACGATATAGTCTTTTACTCCTCAGACATAATAAAATATCTCAAGAAAAATAAATTAACTGGAGAAAAAATAAAAGGGCAATGTTTAAATGGTTTTGGGGTTATGTGGATTTTATTTAACCATAGGCAAAATTCCTTGCCCTGTTTACATTGGGATGGAGATGGGGAGCAGACATTAAACAAAAATGAGTAGATAATATGGGATTTTAGAAGGTAGTAAACTACACAGAGAAAATTCAGTAGAATTCTGCAGGAGAATTGCAAATGTGGGGCAGGAAAGGGTAAAATGGCTGTAATAGAGATTTGTTTGAAGAGCTAGAGAGGTACTATTCACTCTACCAGGGAGTGTGGGGGTAGGCTTCAGAGAGGTGCTGTCTTGAAGAATGTGTAATTCATTAATTCTTTACAGTCCTACAGGTACCTCAAACTTAACAACCTCACACTAAATGCATCTTATTTTCTCCCAAGCCTATACTCTTCATTCCCTCACTCCTTGCCCCATGCAGTTGATTCTGCCAACTGAACATGTCACGTCTTGGTTCTGCTCCACCCCCACTGCCTTCTGGAGAAATGCAGTAGCTTCCTACTGGTCTCCTAGCAGCCACCCTTGCCTCTCTTCATTCTGTCCTCCATTCTGCCACCAGAGTGGACTTTCTAAAATGCTCTTCAAACTCTGAAGGTGCATCCAGAACTTCCCAAGACTTAGCTTCTTCACTTCTCAGGAATTTTCTCTAATCCTTTCGTCTAACAACTCTTAGTTTCTGCCTATAACAAATTATTTGCAGCTTCTCCATGTGCCCAACTGCTCTTGCACATTTTGTTTTGAGTTTGAAATTTTCCTGCCCTTATACATTTTAAGTTTGGAATTTCCTGCTGTCTGCCTTTTAAATTGCCACTTGTACATCAAAATCTATCTCATGCACTCTGTTCTCCAGTAGAGTTAGCTGGTTCTTCTTTCCTTTGTGCTGCTACTGTTCCTCTGTTACAGCACTTGCTCTATACCAATGAGCTCCTTAACAGCAGTAACTGTGGCTGTGTCAGCTCTGTATTCCCAGTACCTAGCACAGTAATTGGCACATAGTTGGAATTTAATAACTGTTAGTGGACGGGCACAGTGGCTCATGCCTGTAATCTCAGCACTTTGGGAGGCCGAGGCAGGTGGATCACCTGAGGTCAGGAGTTCGAGACCAGCCTGGCCAACCTGGCAAAACTCCGTCTCTACTGAAAATACAAAAATTAGCTAGGCGTGGTGGCGGGCGCCTGTCGTCCCAGCTACTCAGGAGGCTGAGGCAGGAGAATCGTTTGAACCTGGGAGGTGGAGGTTGCAGTGAGCCAAGATTGCACCAAGGCACTCCAGCGTGGGTGACAGAGCGAGACCCTGTCTCATAATAATAATAATTTTAGTGAGTTTGGTTTTGGATGACTGAGGGACATCCAGATGGAGAAATGTCCAGTCAGAGAAGAGTGGTGGTAGTGCCTGTTAACTGGCTTAAAAGTGATGGTTGAAGTTCTGAATAAGAATTACATAAGCATGGGATGATAAACTAATAAAAATGCTGAGGTAGGACCTCTCATTTAGGGAGTAGGCCAAGGAAAAGAAGCCAGAAAAAGGAGACTAGAAAGAAGCTGCCAAGAGCAGCAGGAGTGCCCCTGGCATATAATAGACGCCCAGTAAATATTTATTGAATGAAAAAATTAGGGTTTAAAAAATTTATTTGGCTTTGAGGGTACTTGGGAGTTCATGATGCCCAAAAAGGGATGTTTGTAAACAATGAACACATTTCACTCTGGTTTTTATGAATAGATTTTTTAAAAATCTTTTTTTTTGAGATGGGGGTCTCACTATGTTGCCCAGGCTGGTCTCGAATTCCTTGGCTGAAGTGATCCTCCCACCTCTGTGCTGGGATTACAGACGTGAGCCACCAGGCCCGGCTCAGCTTTTTCATCACAAAATCTGTATATATTCATTGCTGAAACATGAGAAGAAAACACAGATAAAAAGACAGAACTAAAAAGCAAACATAATCCTGTACAAAGGTACCGTATCCAAGTTATTCATACCTTTCAGACCTCATCCTGTGTATATCCATATTTTTAACCTAAAAGGGGTCAGTTTGTAACTTGCTTTTTGCATTTGACAGTTTGGAGAATCATTTCCAAGGGAACATTCTCATACATGATTTCTAATGGCATCCCACTGTAGGCCACGTTAGCATTCCTAAATACGGTAATGCTTCCCAAAGTGGGAATGGGGAGAGGCAGAGCCTTTCTGACCCGCCTCGGGACGGGTGCAGGGGTGAGCGAGAGAGGGGGCGCTCCTCCCGCTCAAGCGAGGACCCAGGCCTGCGGGCGGCCGGGCAGGAGCGCTGCAGAGCCGGAGGAAGGGGCGGGACAGCGCGGCGCGGGGCGGGGCTGCGCTTAGCGGTTACTCCGGGCGGGCCGTTCAAACCTAAGGAAGTAAAGGCAGCGGCCCCACGCGAAGCTGGCGTGGGGGTTGCCATAGCCCGCATCCCAGGGGGCGAGGCCGAGGCTTCTCCCTGGCGCATCCAGCGGCTGCTGCCCGGCTCCTCTCCCACCTGTCCGCTTCGGCGCCTCGCCCGGCCCCGCGACCTCCAGGCAGGCGGCGGGGGGACCCCAGGCGAGTGCCCGTTAACGGGTCTCCCGGCGGCCCGGCCCCGCGTCGCCCTGTGTCTTCCAGGTGCTGGGCCTAGGGAGGCGCGCGGCAGCCCTCACTCCTCCGCTCCCGGTGACGCCAGCCCATCCCCTGCTGCCCTTGGCTTTCTGGGCCTAGCGGATCTTTGACGCCCTGGTGAGACCGTTACCCACCCGCCCGCCATAGCTCCTCGGGGAAGTCAGTGCCAGGCTGCAGCACACACTGCCTTTTCAGGAATCCGAATTTGGGGAGTTTACTCATGTCTAAGTCCAGCTGGAGAAAACAAGGATATTAAGATAACTATTTTCTGGAGGGCTGAAGGAAATTCAAAATGATTTAGACCTTCTCAAGTGTTAGGAATAATCCCTGCGGCATGCACCCTGTGTACCCTTCGACTTTGAGCAATCATGATGCTGCTGCACCTTTCAATTAACTGTGCAAACTAAAGTTTTCCTCTTTAAGTGGCATTATTTTGCCATGAATTTTAAAGACAAAGATGAGAGAATTTCTTGTTTGGAAGCCTACGTAATTTTGACATCTAAGAGCTCAAGATTTACTGATGGTAAGAGTTTCCACTTTAACAAATGAAGGACATTTGGGTTTGATGTAAGTATTTCATTCTCTGATGTGGTAGGTGCTTTTTCTTTTTTTTCTTTTTCTTTTTTCTTTTTTTTTTTTTTTTTTTGAGACGGAGTCGCTCTGTCGCCCAGGCTGGAGTGCAGTGGCGCGATCTCGGCTCACTGCAAGCTCCACCTCCCGGGTTCACGCCATTCTCCTACCTCAGCCTCCCGAGTAGCTGGGACTACAGGCGCCCGCCACCACTCCCGGATAATTTTTTTGTATTTTTAGTGGAGACGGGGTTTCACCGTGTTAGCCAGGATGGTCTCGCTCTCCTGACCTCGTGATCCGCCCGCCCCGGCCTCCCAAAGTGCTGGGATTACGGGCGTGAGCCACCGCGCCCGGCCGCTGCTTTTTTTTTTTTTTTTTTTCTTAAAGAACGCTTTAGGAATAAGTTTTCTCAGCCTTTTATCAGAAGCCTAGTTTTTAAAAATGAATATCGAAGAGGCTTGATTGATTTATCCGTGAACTGTTGAGTCCATAAAATACAACAGACAGTCCATGATTTTACATGAATAATTTTAAAATTCAGTTGCGAAGAACCACGTTTGAGACCAACGTCTTGGGGTAGTAGAAAGATGAAAATGATAGCAGAGAAAGGACGTTGGAGGCAACGATGAACAGAAACCATTTTTTTTTTTAAGAGATGGGGTCTCACTATGTTACCCAGGCTGGTCTTAAACTCCTGGACTCAAGCATTTCTCCCGCCGCGGCCTCCTAAAGTGCTGGGATTACAGGCGTGAGCCACCGGCCAGAATAGATTTTTGGATAACATTTTAGGGGAAAGAGATAATATCTGCATTCCCCACTTTGTTTTTAACAATTTGCCTCTGAGTTTCCCAAATTCTAGCATTGTGAGACACCTAGTGGTGAAGTAGCAGTACAATTGCCATAACCTTTTAAAAGGACCGTGACCTGCCGGGCGCGTTGGCTATTGCCTGTAATCCCAGCACTTTGGGAGGCCAAGGTTGGGTGGATCACCTGAGGTCAGGAGTTCGAGACCAGCATGGCCAACATGGCGAAAGCCCGTCTCTACTAAAAATACACAAGTTAGCCGGGCGTGGTGGTGGGCGCCTGTAATCCCAGTCAGTGGGGAAGCTGATACAGGAAAATCGGTTGAACCCGGGAGGCAGAGGCTGCAGTGAGCAGAAATCACGCCACTGCACTCCAGCCTGGGCGAAAAAGCGAGACTCCGTCTCATAAAAAATAAAAAAATTAAAAATTAAAAATGAAAGGGCTGTGATGCAAATTGAGTGAAAAGTGTTATTTAACAGAATTACCTTCAGAGAGGGAGAAAACAGTTCATGGGTGGAGATGTAATTTGAATATGCATTCTACTTTATTAATTTAGTATTTGTAAAACAAAATTGTTTAAAAATATAACAAAATTATAAAAAGCAATTTGATAAATCTATTTGGTTTGTGACCATGTGTAGAAGTTAGCAGTGATCTGAGAGGATGTAGATCAGAAGGGGATATGTATGACATTTATCAAAAACGAGTATAGATTTAAAAGGTTAAAAAATACTTAGACTTTGTTTAGTAAAAATAATCTTTTAATGATCATCAAACCATAAAGAAATATTTTGTGTTTAGAGTAGCAATTTGCTTTTGTAACAAAGATCATTCACTTGTATATTTGATTAAATTTAAGCATAAATAAATTACTGTCACGTTACAGCCAATAAATAGATCTTCCCAGGATCTTTTAATGGAGAAAAATTGTGCATTTGTCCTGGAGAAAACTTTGAAGGAATGACAGTCTTCTTCATGTCCTTTGAATCATCTGGAAAAATATCAAAAACTATAATACATTTTTTTCTTAACACTATTTTTGTCAGAACAAATTTGTTAGCTTTGAGTTAAGATTTATTTCAAGTTTCTAAAAAGAAGGAATGTGATGACACTGTTGAAAAGTTTAAGGAGTAAAATATTTCTTAGTGTCATTCCTTGCTCATGTAACTACTGAGTAACTGTTCTTTAAGTAATTGAGTTGCATTCTTTATTTGCAACTTCAAGAATATTTTAAATGGTGGTTTTCCCATAAATAGTTGCCTATTAACTGTGAATTCAAGGCTGAAACTGGACCTTGCATCACAAAATATTTAGAAAGTGAGATATGAATCAGTACAACATGCCAAGTTTGAAATGGCCCTATCTGTGGTGCAGTGGTTCATTATGGTTAGCTCAAGAAGAATGTGTTAGTAGTTCATCGATGAGCCAGTCTTTGCAAAGTCTTAAGTCTGGGAATTCACACCTCGTGAATGGTTATGGGGACTAGGTTTCTACAACAGGTCTATGTTACATGTTTGAACATTACTTGAGTTGTTCAGCCTGATTGCAGGTAGATCTAGAGGCAGCACTCATTATTTGACACATTCCCCAAGGTGTTTAAAAAGTAGCATATAGCATTTTTTGAGTAGACTAATATAGGCTGGCACAAATAAGCTGGAATATTAAAATCAAAATTGTTTAGTTCTGTGAAAATCATAAGGTAATAAAATAATCTAAAAATAATGCTTCTAGGTTTTTTTCTCTTTAGGGTAGTTCAATAAAATATGTGTGCCTGATGCTTAGCCTATGATTAATCAAGTGATCTTTGAATATTTATAACCTGAACATTTTGGCTTTGTGATGTCAAGAACTCGTTTTAAGTAGGATACACATCAGTTTTTTACGGAGTAGAATTGTTTTTTTAAAGTAACTTTTCAAAAATTGTCATACAATTTTCCATTATCTGTACTCATAACAAATAATGTATTTTGGTATAAGCTGCCTGGATACTCATTTCAAAGGCAGAATAACTTTGTTGTTACTTTGCAGAAACAGAGATTTTGAAGATGTCACAAAGGCACTCAGGTCAAGCTGGCACTGAAGCGGGAAATGGGGCGGACTCTCCTCTAATTGTCAACTCCAAGTACTCCACCTTCAGAGATTTTCGTTCCACGTCTTCATTTCAAGATAGTGGCTACAATGAGTTAAAATCTTGTAGCTTTGATAATATAGATAAAGAATATCTTGGAAAGAAAGAAAAAGGCCCAACATTACTCTATGAGCACCCTGAAACTTCAGGCCTGGGCTTAACACATCCTTTAGAGTCTCCCACTCAAAAAAAGAAATGTATCTTGCCTAGAAAGGAAAAGGATAAAACCCCAGAACTTTGTGAAACACCTAAAATCAGTGGGAAAAAATGTTTACCTCGCAGAAGGTTGAATGTATCTTTCGCTCTTCTAAAAGGGGACTTTGAATCACAAAATAGTTCTTTAGAAAGTAGTATAAGCCAAGTTATCAACTTAGAAAAAAATATTCCAAGCAGTGCTTCAGGTTTTTCCAGGGCAAATAATTTTAGCCCTTTAGTTACTAGCACTTTAAAAACAGAAGAAGTGACTTCATGCAGTCAAAAATTGAGGCTTAATTTTTCTCAGCAAAAGACTTCCACAATTGATGATTCCAAACATGATTGTAGCCTATTTGAAGTTGAATGTATATCTCCAATTCAGGGCAATAATTTTAAAGACTCTATCACACATGACTTTAGTGATAGCAGTTTATGCATTAATGATGAGAATGCGTGTCCAGAGCTCCTGGGCTCCTCTGTTAGTGGAACAACTTGTGGAACGGATGAGGACATATTTGTGACTCCGATAAGTAATCTTGTGGCAAACATTAGATTTAATACAAGTCAAATACTTTCTCCTTCACCTGAAGTGAGAGGCAGTATTTCAACGCCTGAAGACAGTGGTTTTAACTCACTTAGCTTGGAGAAATCAGAAGATTCCCTCTCTGACCAGGAGGGTTCTTTTCAAGAACTACTGCAGAAACATAAGGGGACTTCCAAAGTTGGGGACACCATAAGAAAGACAAGACATCTTGGAAGGTCGAGAAGACTATCCACCCTTCGGGAACAAAGCTCGCAGTCAGAGACAGAAGAGGAAAAGCAGATTGTCCACCCTGACTCTGAAAAAAGAGCAGCAGCTGCTTCTGCCATCTCAGAGGGTCAGCTGAGTAGTGATGAGAGTGGGGATTTGACCTTTAGCTTAAAGAATTTATCAAAGACCCCAGCCTTGCAACTGGTACATGAGCTGTTCATGAAAAGCAAGAGGAAAAGATTACAGGAAAATAGTGGACATGAATTCTTAGAGCAAGGGGATGGGGAGAAAATAGCTGTACTGCAGTGTATACTTGCAGGACTGATTGGCAAGAAAATGGGTATAGAAAAACTGGACATCTTAACAGAATTAAAATATAGAAACTTAAAGCATATTCTTGCTATGGTTTTAGAGTCCTTGACCGCAGAGAGCCTATGCAGGTAAGAAGTAAGAGTTGTTTATGAAATAAAACTTCTTTTTTTAAGTTGGAAAGTTTTTCTGTGACTTGAGTGGTTGTCCTTTATTTTGTTTTATTATCTCTGTCTTTTGTTGTCTTATATCAAAGGTAGTTTAAGTGAACTTCCCAACAGAGCTACCTAGTACAGATCCTTCCGTTTTTTATTTTGGTTTTTTTTTTCTTCTTTGAGCAAGAGTCTCGCTCTGTCGCCCAGGCTGGAGTGCAGTGGCGTGATCTCGGCTCACTGCAAGCTCCGCCTCCTGGGTTCACACCATTCTCCTGCCTCAGCCTCCCAAGTAGCTGGGACTACAGGCACCCGCCACCACGCCCGGCTAATTTTTTGTATTTTTAGTAGAGACGGGGTTTCACCGTGTTAGCCAGGATGGTCTTGATCTCCTGACCTCAAGATCAGCCCATCTCGGCCTCCCAAAGTGCTGGGATTAGAGGTGTGAGCCACCGCACCTGCTGATCCTTCTGTTTAAAAGCCTGCTTAAGTAGCAATAATATAGTCTTTTTTTTCTGAATAAAGTTCTTATCACTGTCATTTGGAAAGAGAGTTGCTAAAAGTTGAACTTTAAATTTTCAAGATGGCAAGCTCTATTCCATGGAAGTTGTTTAATGATTTAATAGTTCAGATCATATTGTCAGATTGCAAGCAGTATTAAAGTTATGACACTTGGTCAGAAATAGTGTAATGCATTGTGGTGACTGAGAAATGACAGTGTACAAATAATACCACTTAATTATTTAAGTTCTAGAATTTAAAAACAATCGTTAGCTTTCATTTTAGGGTTTGATCTTTCCAGAAACCAGGGGAATGTGGATTATTTCATTTTTATTGTTAACACAGCAGTGAAAGTTAATTACTTTGGGGAATTTCCAGAAATTAGAAACTGAAGAATTTGTGTTCACAGATGTTGCAGTAGATTGAATGCTGCTACATAATAAAGAGAAACACATTTCAGAATATTGAGGGTGGGAACTAAGGTTACAAAGACTAAAATGAGACTCTGTTCATGCCAATTTGGGGGAGTTACAGGACTATCAGAAGACAAGACCCATGGGAATGCCGTGGCAATGAAGGAGAGAAGTCATGTGGAACAGGATTTCTGCAAGATGATGGTTATGGAGGAACATGCGGGAAGTTAGTGAGCCTCTTTCTTGATAGGTATATGTCAAAAGAGTTTTTTACAGGGTCCTTGGTTTTTTTGTTTTGTTTTTAGTTTTTGTAGAGATGGGGTCTCGCTATGTTGCCCAGGCTGGTCTGCAACTCCTGGGCTCAAGTGATCCTCCCACCTCGGCCTCCCAAAGTGCTGGGATTACAGGTGTGAGCCACTGCCTGTTCTGTCCTTGTTGTTTTTATGGCCACTACTTCTATCGAAGCCCTTCTTTGTCTTTCCTCCATACATTAATTGTATGTCTATTGTAGAGAACTGTAGGATTTCTTAGCTGGAAGTCTTCTAAGGTATCTAGCTCACATGTTTTGCAGATGAGGAAATGAGCCCCAGAGAAGTGACCTGCTAACAGCCACTCAAGGCGACAGGAATAGATCTAGGTCTATAATGAGCCCTCTGATTTCTAATCCAGTATTTTTCCATAAAGTCTTATTAAGGTTTAAGGCTTTCTGGAATAGATTTGATCAAGAGTGTATTTGGTGTATCTTAAGTAGGATAATAAACAGATTAGTGCACCCATGTTGTGTGCCTTTTAAAAATGTTCAAACGATAAACTGTTTAAAAAATTAAGGAGATGGCTGAGATATAGGATTTTAAAAATATTTTTGGTATGGATGGGGTCTTACTACATTGCCCAGGCTGGTCTCAAACTCCTAGGCTCTAGCATTCCTCCTGCCTTGGCCTCCCAAAGTGCTGGGGTCACAGGTGTGAGCCGCTGTGACCAGCCAGGAATGCTATTTTTATATGCTGGAGTATTTGGGCCAGTTAAAATTAAAATTGGGTGACACTTTTGGGTGCTTGCTTATGTGAGCAGTTGATTTTCAGTCATATTTCAACAATTATCTCTCCTTCCCAGCTCTCCAAACATACAGTATTTGTACTGCAAAGTATGTAACTATGTTGGCAGTACTGTTCCTGGTAACTTGAGAGTTGATCAGTTGCAATATCTGTGGCAAATACCCAATTATGTAGTTCATTTCTTCCCCATTATTGGGTGACTTTCTGCCTGTTCCTTTCCTTCCCTCTGATATAGGGCACATATATCAGCCTAGAGAGAGTCAATGACAATTGAAGTGGGCATGGTAGCTGGAAGAATAGTAGCGTTGACAACTGGGACCCTCCGTAAGAAGTGACTTATTTCAATCCTTTCTGACCTTACTCCTTTTGATTTGTTAGAACAACAAAGAAAGACCAGATTAATAGTCAAAGTCTTACTTTTTAATACTAATATTATCAAAGTTATTGATAAATCAGCAATCACTGGACAAAAATTGTGTTTTTTCTTTAGCTGCTTCATATTCATAAACTGGTTAATGAAATAGGAACTCTGTGGTGCGACCCATAATAGTATTTATAGTTGGCGCTTAGTAATGCCAATGAAGGATTAATTGTGCTTGTGTTTATGTAATCAAAATGACAGAGATTTGTTAAACACAGGAATACGAGAAATTGATGAAACCTCTTGTGTTATAGATGACAATCATTTCCTGCATCTCTTGTTCCAAATTTTTAATGTTACATTTGAAGTTAAATCCTCTTAATCAGTCTCCCAGTGGACTCATACTGGCTTTATATGACCATTTATAAAAGAGTAATCTATCTGTATATTGCTGGCATATACTTTACATTTTAATTGGAATTCTTTTATATGATGAATTAATATGAAATAACAATGTTGACCAAGTCATATTTTTATGTAAATTTTTAGGTTTAAATTTACTGCCCGAAATCTTTAAAACAAATTTTTCTCATTAGTTAGCATATACAACAAAATGTTAATCCTATAGAATGTATGCAATATAAGGATGGATCCTTTTGTTATAGTGTATGGAAAGTAAGCAGAAATTGGCGTGAAATTGTTGTTCAAGATAAAAATGCAAATCGGAGGAGGAAATTTTATATCACACAACTGAAAACAGATTCTGAGGTAATGTATGTAATACTTCTCTAAAATGGATTTGTATAAATACATAATAATCTCATGTTGCTAGACAACCTAATTTGGTTTTCCTGCTATCTTTTAACCTTTTCCATTTAACAAACATTCACTCATAAATTCTTTAGTTTTCCCAAACTCAATTTTCACCCAGTCTGTAAATGGAATAAACAACATAGCATCAAGAACATCTTGTTGGCCAGGTGTGGTGGCTCACGCCTGTAATCCCAGCACTTTAGGAGGCCGAGGCGGGCGGATCACGAGGTCAGGAGATTGAGACCATCCTGGCGAACACGGTGAAACTCTGTCTCTACTAAAAAAATAGAAAAAATTAGCCGGGCGTGGTGGCGGGCGCCTGTAGTCCCAGCTACTCGGGAGGCTGAGGCAGGAGAATGGCGTGAACCCAGAAGGCAGAGCTTGCAGTGTGAGCCGAAATCGCGCCACTGCACTCCAGCCTGGGCGACAGAGCGAGACTCTCTCTCAAAAAAAAAAAAAAAAAAAAAAGAACATCTTGTTGGGCTTTGTTGCTGCTTACGTGGGTGTGCTCTTAACAGCATTTGAATACCAATGATATGCTGGATCCTAATTATAATGAGATACCCTTATAGCATTTTTAACCCAGTCTTTTGAGTGGACATTACATGTTAGTTAACTGTGCCAGTGCTCAGATTACAATGGTGAACATTTCTGACATGGTTCCTGCTCTTTTGGAGCACACACCTTGAGGGTGATATAGGTAAATAGGTGACTACAATCCAGGTGTGTTAGAGGAAGCCCAGAGTTAATTAAAGGAGTTTTTGACTGATACTTGGGAATCAAGAGAAGTGCATCTCTACTGAGACCTGAATCATGAGTTAGCAGTTAGCCAGGTGAACACAGAGAAGAGGGTTTTAGCAGAGAAAGTAGCATATGTACAAGCCTGAAGGTGAGTGAGCAAAGCACATCAGCACCTGTGAAGCATCATAAACTTGCACTCCCTTGAGGATTTGAATTCTGGCTTTAAAGTTACAAGAAAAGTCCTATAGAAGCTGATGGATTCCTCTCAGGCATGCTATTTTGTGTAATAGGCATCTGATGACTAGCACCCATGTTTGATTATAGATTCGACTTTAGGCCAAAAAAGATTCTGAGAGTTCACTAATTCATTCTTGTTCTAGCGAAAAATATTTAATAACATACTATAAGTAAATTTCTAATTTGACTAAATATAATAATTGGAATAAAGCATGGCATAAACAAATATGAACACCCAGATATAGATTGACAGGTTTCTCATTACAGTGAACTATTAGGGACTGCTATTAACTAAAACTTTGACTTTCTTTTTTATTTTGAAGAAAAGCTTTACCTTTTCACCTGTTCAGAGCTCATGGCTGCTTCTGCAGCTGCTGGCTCTGGGAGTTTGTAATAGGGAAGATATTAATTGCCTTCTTAACATCTGTTTTTCAAATGCTGCCCTATATGCTAGGGACAGACTTAAAAAACAGTTGTTTAATGGCTGGGCGCGGTGGCTCACGCCTGTAATCCCAGCACTTTGGGAGGCCGAGGCGGGCGGATCACGAGGTCAGGAGATCGAGACCATCCTGGCTAACATGGTGAAACCCCGTCTCTACTAAAAATACAAAAAAATTAGCCGGGCGTGGTGGCGGGCGCCTGTAGTCCCAGCTACTCGGGAGGCTGAGGCAGGAGAATGGCGTGAACCCGGGAGGCGGAGCTTGCAGTGAGCGGAGATCGCGCCACTGCACTCCAGGCTGGGTGACAGAGCGAGACTCCGTCTCAAAAAAAAAAAAAAACCAAAAAAAAACAGTTGTTTAAGCATGCACTTATTAATATTTAAACATTTGGCTCCATATACTCCTTAACTCCTCTAAGGAAGAAGCATATTATTGTGCTGGCAACCCTCCATGTAACTCCAAATAATGAAATGTTCTATTCTCAAAAAAAAAAAAAAAAAAGAAATAGTCTCATATTTGGCCAGGCACAGTGGCTCATGCCTGTAATCCCAGCACTTTGGGAAGCAGAGGTTGGTGGATCACTTGACATCAGGAGTTCAAGATCAGCCTGACCAACAGGCTGTCTCTACTAAAAATACAAAAAGTAGCTGGGTGTGGTGGTGCAGGCTTGTAATCCCAGCTACTTGGGAGGCTGAGGTGGGAGGATCACTTGAACCTGGGAGGTGGAGGTTGCAGTGAGCTGAGATCATGCCACTGCACTCCAGCCTGGATGACAGAGTTAAACTTTGTCTCAAAAAAAAAAAAATTCTATCCTCATATTCTAGCAATCACTTTTTTAAAAATTCAGTTTCTTAAAGAACTGTACTTCCCCCCCCCTTTCTTATGCTCTTTTTCTTATTTTGACTTGCTTTTAAAAATCTTTTTCAAAGTAATACATGGTTTAAAAAGTCAAACTGGACTATCGTAACAAAATATACCATTATGCCTTCATACTCTTGATTCTTGTTCCATCAAGACAATCATTTTCAACACTTTCTTCTAGTGTTTAGCTCCATATTTTGAAATAATTTTATTTCCCTGCCATTTCTTTACTATTTTCTATAGAAGGATTAGGTTCTCTAACCTCTCACTACTACTGCCACTACCTACATAACCCCTCTCTCTCTGAATTCCTTTCTCTCTTCTCCTATCTTATGACTATAATTACACCACCATTTGGGAATGAATCAGAATTAGGTGCTGACATTATAAAGATTGTGTTGAGATTATTATAACTTTTTTCACAGCTATAGTATGTTGTACACTATGATTACACTTCCGTTCTAGTGTAACTTTTTCCCTCCAGAGTTAATAATTGCATAGTTTTTTCTCTCTCTTTTATTTATTTATTTTTGCTTAGTGTTTCTCTATACAGATCCCTGATTCATCTCTCATTATCCACCAGAACTGAAAGTCTCCTCTGTGTAAGTCCAAACAAATCAGGTATTCTACCTGTTCCTTCTTTTCCTCAGAGACATCCCTCCTGGGGCCCTTTGCTGTCCTATTCCAACATAGACTGGTTGCTTTCTACTTGAACTATTCTAATGTATTATTAACCAAAACAAAAAAAAATTATAAAAGAAAGTTATTTGATGGTTTTCTCCACTCTTTTGTTTACTTCTTGTCTACAGCTGCTTTTTCTACAACCGCAGAGTTGAGTAGCTGGAACTACATGGCCCACAAAGTCTAGATTATATATTATATTATCTGGTCCTTTACACGAAAGGTTTGCTGAACCAAGTTTAAAATAAATGGAAAAATAACCAGCCATACAAACTTAGATGAAGAATTTAATTTAAATTTTTTTTCTTTTTATATTTATTTAACTTTTATATGTTAGGTGAGAAAAGGTTGGTTTTTTGTTTTGTTTTGTTTTTTTTTGTGAAAAGGAACAGTCTAGGGAGAGAATTCTGATGGCAAAAAACCTCTTCAAAGCATATAAATCCGTGTGCATCAGAAAGCTATCCCGGAACTGTTTTGGTATTGCAGTATTGATGCCTCTTGTCCTTTACCACAGGGTGCTGTATTAAATGTCGAGGATGCTGCCACTCGGCTCCAGCTTTTAAATCGCTCAGCTTTAAGATCTGTGCAGGCACAGGCTAGGATACCTGGTTCTCAGAGAGAGCAAGGGTCAACATTATCTCCCTGGGGAGAAGTTTTGACACCTCTAGCAAGCTCTTCTGTTACTCACTTAAGTAGTAAACAGGAAGAATATGTTAAGGTAAGTATTTATTATGTCATAAGTTATTAGAAATAAATATTTACAGAGTTTGAAATAAAGTGCTCCTCTATATGAAACCAGAAGATTTAGTGTGTGTGCTTTCACTGCAGGTTGCCAAAACACTTTTTACTGATGAAGCATTAAAACCTTGCCCAAGGTGCCAGTCCCCTGCTAAGTACCAGCCATATAAGAAAAGGGGACTGTGTAGCCGAACAGCCTGTGGTTTTGACTTTTGTGTGTTATGTCTGTGTGCTTATCATGGGTCTGAAGAATGTAGTAGAGGAGCAGCAAAGCCAAGAAATAGAAAAGATACTCTCCCAGGAAGTGCCCAGAGTAAGCGGAATTTAAAACGCCTCTGAAGAGACTAAATATAGAAGAACTCCCCCATGCAGTGTTCTATTTATCTGACTTAAAATTATGAATATTTTGAATACATGCAAATCTTCCCATTAATGACAGGTGATGATTAATTTCCTATTTTGTATATATTATAATCCATGTCATTGTATGTTTTCTTTAAAGTTGTTTTGAAAAAATTTTATTTTACTATGTCATTTTACCCATTTTAATAACTTGGTATTTTAAATAAAGAATTTTCATTGTTGTTATATGTATGTACTTTATTGTTTTATGTAACATTTTAAATTTGTGTATTTCATCACTCTTGACATGTTCTTCAATCATTTTTTAAAAAATAGTTTTTCAAATAATATTAAAGATTTTGAACTCCAGACAGATGGCCTTATAGATTTGGAAAATGAGTACTTGACTGAAATGAAATATAAATAAAATATTTTCAGAAGTTCTATTGAATTTATTCTATAATTTCAGTCTCTGGTTAAGTAAAATTTACTGAATATTAATAACTAGGAAGACATAAAGAGTAAATTATTGGAAGTATATAGTTATTCATAATGGGAGTCTTAGCTAATATACCCTTATAAGTAACACATTTCAAATAACTACTTTAAAAAATTCTAGAACTACAGGCACAGATTTCATTTATTTAATCTGGAAATTCTGACAAATTTGGGCTGCTTGGAAAAGACAGATTTAAGTAAGAAGATTTACTAAGTTATTTATAAAGTACTTAAACGATTTATAAATCGTTTCCAAAAATGATTTGAGTTTGCATGTTCCATTCATAGAACAGCAAGAAAGAGATAAGTTATTTTTTTTATTTATTTTTATTTTTTTTGAGGCATGGTCTAGCTCTGTCTCCTCAGGCTGAAGTGCAGTGGCATGACCTCACAGGATCTTGGCTCACTGCACACTCTGCCTCCCAGGTTCAAGCGATTCTCCTGCCTCAGCCTCCAGAGTAGCTGGGATTATAGGCATGCACCACCATGCCTGTCTAATTTTTGTGTTTTTAGTAGACACGGGATTTCACCATGTTGACCAGGCTGGTCTCGAACTCCTGACCTCAAGTGATCCACCCGCCTGGGCCTCCCAAAGTGCTGGGATTACAGGCATGAGCTACCGAACCAGGCTAAGAAAGAGAGAAGTTCTACTGTTGAACAAATTACTAATACCAGGAGAAAATTTGAAGATAGTTTCATAATTTTTTTGTTTGTATATGGGTAACTGATATATATACATATCTGTGTTCACAATTTATGCATAGATTTAAATGTAGCTCTTATATGTTATTTTAACAAAGCAATTTAAAGTATGAGTTAGATATAAACATACGTGACGGAAATCTGCCTGAAATTTTAACTTGTTACTTAACTTGCTATAAAATTTTGATTAGCTGCTAAATATTAAATTTTCATCTATATCCTTTCTAATTCCACAAAGGGTTTTTGGAGGCTAAATTATATTTATGTAAATTACATTTACTCATAAATTTTCTGAGACATCTTTCACATCAGGATCAATTTACTAGTTAATATTCTTCACTTAGTCTTAACTTTTTTTCTCTATAAGAGAAGTTTATTTGTGTTTAGGAAATTTATTCCAGTCTTGATTCTCTTAATTTATGAAGTTAATTCTTTGATTAATTTAATTATTTAATTTATTTAAGCCCTCTCTTTCTTTTTTTTTTTTTTTGAGACGGAGCCTCACTCTGTCACCCAGGCTGGAGTGCAGTGGTGTGATCTGGGCTCACTGCAACTTCCATCTCCTGGGTTCAAGCAATTCTCCTGCCTCAGCCTCCTGAGTAGCTGGGATTACAGGTGCCTGCCACCACACCCGGCTAATTTTTGTATTTTTAATAGAGATGGGGTTTCACCATGTTTGGCAGTCTGGTCACAAACTCCTGACCTCAAGTGATCTGCCCACATTGACCTCCCAAAGTGCTGGGATTACAAGTGTGAGCCACTGTGCCTGACCTAAGCCCTCTCTTTCTGTGGCTCAGATCAAACCATATCTTCATCTGTCATATGAACAGTATTGCTATTTTATACTCTTGATTTCTGCCTGGCCTAAATGACATTCCTTCAGTGACTTTTTAGATCTTAAAAATCACAGATCCAGTTCCTTGACATATTTTAAAAAAATGAAATGCAATGTTGTCTATTCAGTTTAATGGGTCATTTTAAATACTCACATTTCCCAATATCTTATGAATTTTTCTTATTTTATTACAGAATAATGCAAAAGGAAATAGAAACATTTACTTTACATGTGAAAAATGTCAGTAGTACGATGAAGGAATCTGGAATCCTATTTCTAGTCCATCATGAGACACTCTGTTATTGTCTTTTATATATTGCAGTCATACTGATCTCTTGGTCTGATCACCTTTGTTATTTTGTGGTTACCCAGCTGATATGGTTTGGCAGTGTCCCCACTCAAATCTCAACTTGAATTGTATCTCCCAGAATTCCCACCTGTTGTGGGAGGGACCCAGGAGGAGGTAATTGAATCATGGGGGCAGGTCTTTCCCGTGCTATTCTTGGGATAGTGAATAAGTCTCAGGAGATCTGATGGGTTTATCAGGGGTTTCCACTTTTGCTTCTTCCTCATTTTCTCTTCCACCTCTATGTAAGAAGTACCTTTTGCCTCCCACCATGATTCTGAGGCCTCCTTAGCCATGTGGAACTGTAAGTCCAATTAAACCTCTTTTTCTTCCCAGTCTCGGGTATGTCTTTATCAGCAGCGTGAAAACGGACTAATAGAGTAAATTGGTACCAGTAGAGTGGGGTGTTGCTGAAAAGATACCCAAAAATGTGGAAGCGATTTTGGATCTGGGTAACAGGCAGAGGTTGGGACAGTTTGGAGGGCTCAGAAGAATGCAGGAAAATGTGGGAAATTTTGGAACTTCCTACAGACTTGTTGAATGGCTTTGCCCCAATGCTTATAGCAGTATGGACAATAAAGTCCAGGCTGAGATGGTCTCAGATGGAGATGAGGAACTTGTTGGGAACTGGAGTAAAGGTGACTCTTGTTATGTTTTAGCAAAGAGACTGGTGCCATTTTGGCCCTGCCCTAGAAATTTGTGAAACTTTAAACTTGAGAAAGATGATTTAGGGTATCTGGCAGAAGAAGTTCCTAAGCAGCAAAGCATTCAAGAGATAACTTGGGTGTCATTAAAGGCACTCAGTTTTATAAGGGAAGCAGAGCATAAAAGTTTGGAAAATTCGCAGCCTGACTATGCGATAGAAAAGAAAAACCACACAATGTGCACATGTACCCTAAAACTTAAAGTATAATGAAAAAAAAAAGAAAAGAAAAACCCATTTTCTGGGGAGAAATTCAAGCCGGCTGCAGAAATTTGCATAAGTAGTAAGGAGCCAAATGTTAATCCCCAAGACCATGGGGAAAATGTCTCCAGGCCATGTCAGAGACCTTTACAGCAGCCCCTCCCATCACAAGCCTGGAGGCCTACGAGGAAAAAGTGGTTTCATGGCCCTGGCCCAGGGTCCCTGTGCTGTGTGCAGCCTAGGGACTTGGTGCCCTGTGTCCCAGCCACTCCAGCCATGGCTGAAAGGGGCCAGTGTAGAGCTTGGGCTGTGGCTTCAGAGGCTTGGCAGCTTCCACGTGGTGTTGAGCCTGTGGGTGCACAGAAGTCAAGAATTGAGGTTTGGGAACCTCTGCCTAGATTTCAGAAGACGTATGGAAACGCCTGGATTCCCAGGCAAAAGTTTGCTGCAGGGGTGGGGCCCTCATGGAGAACCTCTGCTAGGGCAGTGAGGAAGGGAAATGTGGGGTTCGATTCCCCACACAGAGTCCCTACTGGGGCACTGCCTAGTGGAGCTGTGAGAAGAGGGCCACCATCCTTCAGACCCCAGAATGGTAGATCCACTGACAGCTTGCACCATGTGCCTGGAAAAACTGCAGACATTCAATGCTAGCCCATGAAAGCAGCCAGGAGGAAGGCTATACCCTGCAAAGCCACAGGGGCAGAGCTGCCCAAGACCATGAGAACCTACCTTTTGCATCAGCATGACCAGGATGTGAGACCTGTAATCAAAGGAGATCATTTTGGAGCTTTAAAATTTGGCTGCCCCACTGGTTTTTGGACTTCCATGGGCCCTGTAACCTCTTTGTTTTGGCTAATTTTTCCCATTTGGAACAGTAGCATTTCCCCAATACCTGTACTCCCATTGCAACTAGGAAGTAATTAGCTTGCTTTTGTATTACAGGCTCATAGGCAGAAGGGACTTGCCTTATCTCAGATGAGACTTTGGACTGGACTTTTGAGTTAATGCTGAAATGAGTTAAGACTTTGGGGCACTGTTGGGAAGGCATAATTGGTTTTGAAATGTGTGGACATGAGATTTGGGGGGGCCAGGGGCAGAATGATATGGTTTGGTGGCGTCCCCACCCAAATCTCAACTTGAATTCCCACATGTTGTGGGAGGGACCCAGGAGGAGGTAATTGAATCATGGGGGCAGGTCTTTCCTGTGCTATTCTCAGGATAGTGAATAAGTTTCAGGAGATCTGATGGGTTTATCAGGGGTTTCCACTTTTGCTTCTTCCTCATTTTCTCTTCCACCTCTATGTAAGAAGTGCTTTTTGCCTCCCACCATGATTCTGAGGCCTCCTTAGCCATGTGGAACTGTAAGTCCAATTAAACCTCTTTTTCTTCCCAGTCTCGGGTATGTCTTTATCAGCAGCATGAAAACGGACTAATACACCAGCCCATTAGAATGTAATCTTTTATTTCACTTTGGTGGTGAAAAATATTTTATCACATTTAATTTTAGAAATCAACAATAAATAAGTGGTTCTCTTTACTACAAGTACTGTGAAACAATGGAAATGGATGTTTTTTATATTTCTAATTCTATTTGGGGTTTAAATATTACAATCAAGTATATGTGAATGAAATAGTATTAAGTCTGAATACCCATATTTTAATGATTTTGTAATAAAACTGAAGAAAAAAGATCAGAGTAGGAATTCAAAAGGTATTTCTTTTTGGTGGGTTTTATGTTTGTGATGGGGTCAAGAGATAGGTTAACTAGAAGAGAATCATATAGTATTGTGTACAACTTTATCAAACAGAGGATCCAGCTACCCAGAAAAAAGCGACACTATTGTTATTGTGTATTGCAACCGACTGGACCAGTTTTCCCAACTGTGTACTTCCATAGCAGCTTGTACATCCTCTGTCATGGCACTTAGTTCACTTTATTTAAATCAGTTGTTAACTTTATTTCCCTGTAACCTCTGTGAAGTCCTAGAGTATCGCATGTTTGATGTAAATACCATTGTATCCCTAGCACCTAGCATAGTGCCAGCCAAGTAAAAGGTGCTTAGTAAATAGTTATTGAACAAGTTGCTTTTTTTTGGTGCTATTGGTACTTTCATCCAAGTAAACCACTATAAAATAGTAACTAAACAATTTTATCCTAATAATTTGTTAATTTCTTAATGTTTGATTTTGAGTGATTAATGCTTTAATATACAAAAAGTGGGATCTAAATGATTTCTTAAATTCCATGTAAACATATAGTCATGAATATATTTGGTCTACTCATTCTTTTAGCTGAGTAGAACCATTTAGGGTATAATGGAAGGAACCTTAGGCTAGAAGTTAAAAAGCTGGGGTTGGTCTCCTGAGCTACTTACTAGTTGTCCCCTTATGCAAGTTACTTATTGCATCTGAGCCTATTTCCTTTATCTATAAATGGAAAGTTAAAAGGCATGATGTATTGTGAACTCACTCTGGAAACTCTTACACCAATTTGTGTTACTACACATTTGCCTGCATGTGAATAGAATAAAATGAAATAGCATTTGTGGGGATAGAACATATAACCTTGATACCGTTATCATCATGCCAGATGAAACTATAAAATCAACTTCTAACCAGCTTGCAAAAAAATGTCTGGCTTAGGCCAGGCATGGTGGCTTACACCTGTAATCTCAGCACTTTCAGAGGCTGAGGCAGGAGGATTACTTGAGCCCAAGAGTGTGAGACCAGCCTGGGCAGCATAGCAAGACCCTGTCTTTACAAAAATTTAAAAAATACTAGCTGGGCATGGTAGTGCATGCCTGTAGTCCCAGATACTCAGGAGGCAGAGGAGGGAGGATCACTTGAGCCCAGAAGGCCAAGGCTGCAGTGAGCCATGATCATAGCACTGCACTCCAGCCTAGGAGACACAGCAAGACGCTGTCTCAAAAAAAAAAAAAAAAAAAATCACACAGAAAGTAGGGGCCAGTATTCTAACAAGCAGTCTGCCATTAGTACATAACAAAACTCCTTGTAGAGCTATTGGTAAACTGAGTACACATGTAATTACAATGTCATAAATGGAAAATTGTTTTCCTGTTTTTAAAAATAAGTTGGTCTACTCAGGGAAAAAACAATTCTAATTGAGAATAATTTTGCTTGAATAAAGTAGTTCCTTAGCTCATGAGTAGCTTAAACAACTTCATTACTTGAAAATCTAAATGAATGAAATGAGTATACTATTATCCAAGAGCTCAGCTCAAAAGAAAGAGAACTGCTCCAGTTCCAAAGTGTTTATAAACACATGGCATGAAAACAAGAGTAAGTATTTCTACATTCTAGTTATTGCTACGTTCTTATCAGATTTTTTTTATTAGGTGAGGGAAAGCAATAAGAAAAATTGACCAAACATTTATTGATGGATGTACTGTGGGTTCCCAAGGAGGTTCCAAAACAAGAGGAATGATTAAATTTAGCACTTTATTTTTATGGTTTGTTTCACTTCTTAATAAGGATATAAGAAAATAATGAAAATTGGCCAGGCGCGGTGGCTCACGCCTGTAATCCCAGCACTTTGGGAGGCCGAGGCGGGCGGATCACGAAGTCAGGAGATCGAGACCATCCTGGCTAACATGGTGAAACCCCGTCTCTACTAAAAATACAAAAAATTATCCGGGCGTAGTGGCAGGCGCCTGTAGTCCCAGCTACTCGGGAGGCTGAGGCAGGAGAATGGGGTGAACCCGGGAGGCGGAGCTTGCAGTGAGCGGTGATTGCGCCACTGCACTCCAACCTGGGCGACAGAGCCAGACTCCGTCTCAAAAAAAAAAAAAAAAAAGAAAGAAAATTAAGAGGAAAGCCAATAAATGTTTTACCTTCTATTGATTTGGGGTAATAACCTCTCAATCTTTTCTCCCTATGGTCTGTTGCCTTGACAGTCTTGCTAACTAATGGGTAAGATTATTCTTCCTATTTGACTTCTACTTAGTTTCAGGAAGGGCAGGTATTTTCTGTTTCTAACTCCATAGTTTAGAAAAAATTGCCAGAAACTTGTGGCAAATAATGTAAAGAGAAACAACACTTTAAGAGCTATCTGATAATTTTATACTAGCATTTCTATGGGCACAAATATGGATTTACATTTATCCTAGCTATTGAAAGACTTAAGTCTTATTATGGATTTCCTAGCAATGATTTAAGGATTGAATTGCTCTTGAGAAAATATTTTGATACTTAGCACTGTGTAAAGCTAAGTTTTTTCACTACCTTTGCTTAGTTTACAACACAAAGCAAAATTGTCATAATTGTATGACACAAAAATTTATGGAACTTTAAAAAATGTTATCTGTTATGTTCCTGGTTTGCACTAAGTTATTTATTATGGCTTTATTTTCAGTTATTTCCATTAAAAATAGTGTACCATAAATAGAAAATGCTTTAAGTGTTTTTAAAAATTGAAATACCCATTATTTCTATATGGAGGGTATTTCAAGGATTACACTGAACATTTCACAAGGGGGCACCAAAGACCCATTTATGATGATTTTGGCTTTTCTTCAAAAAAGTAAATGTAGCTTTTATATATTTGACGCTGATGTGCTGTGACATTGCCAAGTAGGGGAAATGTTCCTTGAGTTAATTTTTAAAGTGTATATAGAATAAATTTTTGTAATAGTTATTACTTAGAGTTGGTAATTAAAATATTTTAGTTGGCTTGCAAGAGTGTACTGTTTTCCTGGAATACCTTATTGGTTTCTCCAGAACACCTATTGGAGGGCCCTGGTTTGTGCTTTGGCCATCTGTGTTTACTTGCCCAACAGCTCTGCACTCCTGGCTCCCTCAGCATGGACTGTGGAGCCAGAGGAGTAGAAGGAGCGATGGAAACCTGGCAGGTGAGTGCTGTTGTGAATGGTGGTGGCGTGCTACCAGTGATTTCCCTCTGGCATTCTCATTCCTGCAGAAAGGTAGTGTTCGGTTCAGGTCCTAATCTCATCCTGCCTAGATTACTATAAATGCCTCCTAACACGTTTGTTTCTTTCTTCTCATGTTTCAAACGTGAGAATTTGAATTTGGGGAGATTCAAACTCTCCCCATTTGAATCTCTCCTAAACGTCCACTGCCTGGTCATTTGTACCAAAACGTGGCCCCAGTCATGTTGCCTCCTACTAAAAATGTAGCAGAATTTAGAATCTCCTAATGGTCCTAACTTTCTAGCAATCTCTCCCATCATTCTACTCTGTACACTTTGTTCTAGCCAAACTAGATTCTTTGTTGTTTTCTAAACTTCCCATGTGATTTCTCTACTTCCTTCCTCCTTACCATATTAAATCACATAAAAATCCTGCTAATCCTTAGTTTATTTCCATGAATCATTTTCTGATCTCTCCAACAAGATGAGATATTTACCTTCATTGAATCTGGTGTTTATTTATACTTTTCTTATGGTATTTCTGGCATATTTTATTTGTGATAATTCTTTACTTGTCTCCTACCATTAGCAAGTTCCTTAAGGGCCAAACTGTTTTCTCTTTCTACCTCCTAATTTAGCATGGTATCTTGTGCATGACTAAATGTGCAGCAAGTGTTCATTGAATTGCTGAAGTAGTGATGACTGGTTGTCATGTGATATGACAAATTTCATCCAAATCTCAATTTTCTTTACTTTTTCAGCTGGTATCATGGGGAACTTGAAATACAGTTGTTTTTGAGCGAGCTAAAATAGAGACACCACCCTCTTCACACTCCCTTTGCTCTAACCCTCCAATTACTTGGAGTTTGGACAGCATTCCATTTTTCTATTCCTCCTTGCCTTTGCCAATGCTGTTTTCCCTCTTGGATTGTTGTTCTCTCCCTAACCCATGTGTCCCAATTGAACTTGCCTTTGAAGACTACTCAGGGGTCATTCAACGATCACCTCCCCAGGCTGGTTGTATCTTTCTCCTCAACACAGCTGGAGCCCCTCTATACTGTATTATCACAGCATTTATCAGATCTTTTATGTTTTCCTTATTAGACAGTGATTTCCTTTGACCTGTGTCTGTGTCCCCAGTACTTATTTTGTTTAGTGTCTCAGCACTGAATAGATGTTCAGTTTGGCAAAAGCCTTCCCTGCCACCTCTTCTGTTCCCAGTCTAAGTTGGGTATACACACAGTGCTATGGGGCAAAGAGGGAGTGCCTAAGTCAAACAGTTATTTCCTATTGTTGTTAAAAATGAGGAAATGTAGGCCAGGCATGGTGGCTCATGCCTGTAATCCCAGCACTTTGGGAGGCCAAGGCGGGTGGATCACTTGAGGTCAGGAGTTCGAGACCAGCCTGGCCAACATGGTGAAACCCTGTCTCTACTAAAAATACAAAAAAGCTGGGCATGGTGGCGCATGCCTGTGATCCCAGCTGTTCGGGAGGCTGAGGCAGCCAAATTGCTTGGACCCAGGAAGCGGAGGTTGCAGTGAGCCAAGATTGTGTCACTGCACTCCAGCCTGGGCAACAGAGTGAGACTCTGTCTCAAAAAAAATAATAAAAAATAAAAAATAAAGAGATGTCAAGGCTGCTGATGTGAAAGATCTCATTTTTTCTTCTGTGCTGTGAGAAATATATAAACTGCTACCTCCCTCTTTATGTACTGATACAGAGTATAATTTGCACTCATTTTCCAGTTACTTTATAAGTACTCTTGAATTGTTTTATGAGGTGTGTAAATATCCCAAGGGCAAGGGCTGTGCTTACCTCTCTCCAGTGCTCTAGTGTCTGCTACAGGTACTATAATCAGATAGAGACACAGTAAATGTTGACAAAAAGGGCTGTAGAATCCTGAAACAGTGACACCAATTAAAAATATTTATATATCTTTTTTCCCTTCTTTCCCCTTGCTGTCAGTATGCATACATTTTATATATCTTTATCATTGGTGGCTAATTTTCAGTTTGGCCAGGCAGTAAACTATATGTCTTACAGACATTATCTCATTATGTTAAGAGCAACCCTATGAGGCAGTACCACTATTATCTGCAATTTCTTTTCCAGAGAAGGAAACTAAGGCTTAGAGGAGCTTAAAAATATGTTCATTCCACATTAGTAAATTCAGAGCTGGAGTGAAAAAAATGGTGGCTGTTTGATTCCAAATATTTCACCTTGGCTTTCTGCCTGCTCATACTTTCCTGAATAGTACTCTTCTCCTGCATCAGCCCAACTTTGGTGCTGCTAACCCCTGATTTATTAAAGAATCACTTGCTGTTGGTTTGGCCTTGGGTAAGGCGATTACAAATTCAAGTTATTGGACTTCTTTTTTTCTGACCACCGATATCTGATTGGGGGATTAAAAGTTGAGATCATTTATTTTGACCAATCTAATATTCTTATTATAAGTTGTAATAACATAATCTTTATTTCTTAATTAAATATGGTCAAGTCATTTAACAAATATTTATTGAGCATTTACTGCATTATGCCAGGCTTTGTTCTAGGTGCTGGGGCTACAGGAGAGACCAACACAGGTCAAAAAAATTTCTTAGAGCTAAAATCCATTTTAAAAAAAGAGGTGGGAGGAAGAAGAAACAAAGGAGGAGAAGAGAAAAATAAATTATTATCTACTAGTAAAAATTATAATGTCCTAAAGCAATATTAAGAGTTTTCAAACTTTGACTAGGGAAGGGTTAAAAATTGAATTATCTCATCAGTCTGTGCAAGAAACAAAGTAATGTAATGGAATATATTGACAATTAGAATAAATCTAAACCAGCAGGTCCAGATGGTAGTTATCTTGGATAAGTTAAGAAATTGCCTGATGAATATATTAAACTAATTATGTTCCTTTTTCAAAAAAAGTATGAACTGTTAAGTTAGGAAATAAGGGAAAAAAGTCATTTTCCAGTTAAATGTAATAATGATGTGGGTAGTTGTTATCCAGTATAGATAAGATACATAATTTAACAAAAGTAAAAATAACCAATGATTATTTAAAAAATGGAAATAAGCAATATATAAAATTTATAACCCATGTTTCTAAATCTCCTTACCACATGCAGTTACTTTAGAGATTGGAATGTGGGGGTGGTACCACATATCATTCCATGTGGAGTTGCCATCCAGCTCCTAGGAAAAACACTCTAATGCACTGTCCTGTCATTCAGATTCATTTGTGTATACAAATTTGAAGTATGCCTTAGCTATGTGGAAATACATGAAGACATCCCCAACAGGAACAGAGGCTATTTATTCAGAGCTTGCTATAGCCAGGGACTCAGCCTCCATCACTTGTATTTTGCAGAGACTCAAATATAGGCGAAGTAGTGGGAAATCTTTATAGTGAAAAAAAGAGAAGATTTTAGGCATACTCCCATTGGAGGCTGTTAACATAGGAAGCTGAAAATGAGTTAACTAGAATCTAGTGGGAATCCTATGTGATTGATTTAGGGAACATACTTGGCTTTTTTTTTGTTGGTCCTGAGTGGGAAGAGACGGCAAAATTAGGGAAGCTGGCAGTTACCAAGTCCATACCATTCTGAGCCTATTGCTGCAAAAGTTGTGGTTCAGCTTCCAAGGCTGACTGCTGCCAGAGTTTTGTCATACATGGCATGGCCACTGTCCATTTGTATATTCAGACTCTCAGCCATATAAAATATCCAATTTCCATCAAAAATTAAAATCACAATGATAGTATGAATTTTGTCTCTTGGTGCTATTCCTGTTCACACTCAGAAAAGTTAAGAACAAGGCTTACGTTGGCTTATGTTGGACCCTACCACACCAAACTCAGAGAAGGACTGACACTTTAAAATCATTAAACAATAGGTAAGATGCCTGAAAATATGCTTCTGATTGTCAAGGAGATATTTACACATACATATACTAGCCAGTCTCTCCAACAGTACTTGGGAGAATCATTAAATCCCTGTAGTTTTTCACACTAAACAAGCTACATAAAATACCGCAAAGCAAATTAATCATTGTACTTCAGAAGGTCAGCCCTTGTGGTTTTTGGTTTGAGGCTCATGTTGGAAAACCTACAGTCTTTTTCTCTGTCTGTAGCAGCTTAATATGATATCACTTTTGTCCCACAATTATACTGGTTTCTCATATCATAGTTTTAGCTGTTTTGCAGGGTGATTGCCTGAGATGTTCTCCAGGATTCCCCAAGCTGAATTTCAGGTGTACAAAAAAATCTATGTAAGAACATCCCAAACAAACACTTCAAATTTGCTGATTATATGTCCGGAGTTAGAAGAGAATAAACAGAGAAGCTTAATTCCATTTATGTTTATATTTCTATTTGTCATTAAAGACTTTGATTTTAAACTATCTTGGTTTCAACAATGATAAAGAAAAAAGGCTTTTCTACAGTTTTAGAAAAACTGGCTAGGGGCTGGATGCAGTGGCTCATGCCAGTAATCCCAGCATTTTGGGAGGCTGAGGCAGGTGGATCACTTGAGGTCATGAGTTCAAGACCAGCCTGGCTAACATGGTGAAACCCTGTCTCCACTAAGAAAAAATACAAAACATAGCTGGGCATGGTGGTGCGTGCCTGTAGTCCCAGCCATTCGGGAGGCTGAGGTAGGAGAATTGCTTGAACTCAGGAGGTGAAGGTTGCAGGGAACCGAGATTGCACCACTGCATTCCAGCCTGGATGACAGAGTGAGACTCCATCTCAAGAAAAAAAAAGAAAAACTGGCTAGGGTTTATCACTTGGGGGGCAAAGACAGAATCTAATGTGCTAAAAGTAAATAGTTCAAGCGATTCTCATGCCTCAGCCTCCCGAGTAGCTGGGATTACAGGTGTGTGCCACCACACCCCGCTATTTTTTTTTTTTTTAGTAGAGATGGGGTTTCACCATATTGCCCAGACTGGTCTTGAACTCCTGACCTCAGGCGATCTGCCTGCCTCAGACTCCCAAAGTGTTGGGATTACAGGCGTGAGCCACTGCGCCCAGCCGAATTGTGTACTTTAAATGGGTGAACTGTGATATGTCAATTATATCTCAATGAAGTTGTTACCAAAGAAATTAGCAAAACATTATAACAGTTTATAACCTAGGCATTTGGGTTCAAATTACTGTCTTTGTGGTTCTCACGCCATTCTTTAATCTCGTGAGATTGCTTTTAGAGAGAAAGGCCACATAACATAGTGGTCAAAGAGCAAGGGCTTTGGAATGAGACTTTTGGCTTCAGCACTTTCAAGCTATGTATCTTTGAGCAAATTATCTCACCTTTCTAAGTTTTGTAAACTGTAAATTGAGACTAATATCAATCTCTTTGGGCTATTGTTAGGAGCCCATAGCAAATATGTAATAAGTGTTAGCTACTATTAATGTTAAAACAAATTGACTTCCCATCAGCATGGGCTATCTAAAATAGGGATGAACAAATCCTGCCTGTGAGCAAAGCACCATGCAGAATGATCGCAATGGAGAGCAACTCCAGAAGTTCATTTCAACAAAGATCTAGCGAATGGTAGGCACTCAGCAGGGGATGTGGTGGGGCTGGGAGGAGGTTAAAATAAAATATAGCTCCCTCAGCCCCCAGGAATTTACTGTCTGGTGGGTGGCACTAGGGGAAGAGGGTGTACCTCTTCGTACCAGTGATTTTAATACATTTTTGAGATATGGGTTTGCACCAAGTATTCAAGAGCAAGAGGAGAGACAAATGAAAATAATTCATGGGAAGGTATACTGAAGGAGATGAGACCCAAGCTGAGTTTTGAAGAATGAGAAAATTTAGCCTGGTAAAGAAAGGCCAGGAGAGTTTCTCTGGTGGTAGAAACAGCACAAGCAAATGCCTGAAGAGCCCACTTACATGCTAACTCGCAAATTGCTATCTCCCAAATTCTGGGTTCCTATGTCAAATGCAAACTGAAAATCTTCATTTGGATGACTAATAGACTTTTTTATTTTTTTCAAACTTTTTAAGTTCAGGGGTACGTGTGCAGGATGTGCACGTTTGTTACATAGATAAATGTGTGCCATGATGGTTTGCTATACAGATCATCCTAGGTATTAAGCCCAGCATCTATTAGCTGTTCTTCCTGATGTGCTCTCTCCTTCCATCTCTACCCTCCAACAGGCCCCAGTGTGTGTTGTTTCCCACCATGTGCTATCAATCAGCTCCCAGTTATAAGTGAGAACATGCAGTGTTTGGTTTTCTGTTCCTGTGTTAGTTTGCTTAGGATAATGGCTTCCAGCTCCATCCATATCCCTGCAAAGGACATGATCTCATTCCTTTTTATAGCTGCATAGTATTTCACGGTGTATATGTACCACATTTTCTTTATCCAATCTATCATTGATGGGCATTTAGGTTAGTTCCATGTCTTTGCTATTGTGAAGAGTGTTGCAGTGAACATATGCATGCACATATCTTTATAACAGAATGATTTATAATCCTTTGGGTATATACCCAGTAATGTGATTGCTGGGTCAAATGGTATTTCTGCATCTAGGTCTTTGAGGAATTTCCACACTGTCTTCCACAATGGTTAAGCTAATTTACACTCCCACCAACAGTGTAACAGTGTTCCTTTTCCTCCACAATCTTGTCAACGTCTATTGTTTCTTCTTTTTAATAATTGCCACTCTGACTGGTGCGAGATGGTATCTCATTGTGGTTTTGATTTGCATTTCTCTAATAATCAGCGATGTTGAGCTTTTCTTCATGTTTGTTGGCTGCATATATGTCTTCTTTTGAGAAGTGTCTGTTCATACCCTTTGCCCACTTTTTAATGGGGTTTTTTTTTCTTGTAAATTTATTTAAGTACCTTGCAGATGCTGGATATTAGACCTTTGTCAGATGAATAGATTGCAGAAACTTTCTCCCATTCTGTAGGTTGTCTGTTCACCCTGATGATAGTTTCCTTTACTGTGCAGAAGCTCTTTAGTTTACTTAGATCCCATTTGTCAATTTTTGCTTTTGTTGCAATTGCTTTCGGTGTTTTAGTCATGAAATCTTTGCTGGTGCCTATGTCCTGAATGGTATTGCCTAGGTTGTCTTCCAGGGTTTTTATAGTTTTGCTTTGTTTGTTTGTTTGTTTTTTGAGACAGAGTCTCACTCTGTTGCCCAGGCTGGAGTGCAGTGGCACGATCTTGGCTCACTGCAACCTCTGCCTCCCAGGTTCAAGTGATTCTCCTGCCTCAGCCTCCTGAGTAGCTGGGGCTACAGGTGTGTGCCACCACTCCCAGCTAATTTTTGTATTTTTAGTAGAGACAGGGTTTCACCATGTTGGCCAGGCTGGTCTTGAACTCCTGACCTCAAGTGATCCACCCACCTTGGCCTCCCAAAGTGCTGGGATTTCAGGTGTGAGCCACCACGCCTGGCCAAGTTTTGGATTTTACATTTAAGTCTTTAATCCATCTTGAGTTAATTTTTGCATATGGTGTAAGGAAGGGGTCCAGTTTCAATTTTCTGCATATGGCTAGCCAGCTATCCCAGCACCATTTATTAAATAGGGAATCCTTTCACCATTTCTTGTTTTTGTCAGGTTTGTCAAAGATCAGATGGTTGTAGATGTGTGATCTTATTTCTGGGCCTCTATTCTGTTCCATTGGTCTATGTGTCTGTTCTTGTACCAGTACCATGCTGTTTTGGCTACTGTAGCCCTGTAGTATAGTTTGAAGTTGGGTAGCATGGTGCCTCCAGCTTTGTTCTTTTTGCTTAGGATTGTCTTGGCTATTTGGGCTCTTTTTTGGTTTTATATTTTTCTAGTTCTGTGAAGAATGTTGATGGTAGTTTAATGGGAATAGCACTGAATGTATAAATTGCTTTGGGCAGTATGGCCATTTTCATGGTATTGATTCTTCCTTTCCATAAGCATGGAATGTTTTTCCATTTGTTTGTGTCATTTCTGATTTCTTTGAGCAGTGGTTTGTAGTTCTCCTTGAAGAGGTTCTTCACTTCCCTTGTTAGTTGTATTCCTAGGTATTTTATTCTTTTTGTGGCAATTGTGAATTGGAGTTCATTCATGATTTGGCTTTCTGATTGCCTGTTATTGGTGTATAAGAATGCTAGTAATTTTTGCACATTGATTTTATATCCTGAGACTTTGCTGAAGTTGCTTATCACTTAAGAAGCCTTTGGGCTGAGACAATGGGGTTTTCTAGATATAGGATCATGTCATCTGCAAACAAACATAGCTTGGCTTCTTCTCTTCCTATTCGAATACGCTTTGTTTCTGTCTCTTGCCTGATTGCCCTGGCCAGAACTTCCAATACTGTGTTGAATAGGAGTGGCAAGAGAGGGCATCCTTGTGTTGATTTTCAAGGGGGATGCTTCTAGCTTCTGCCTATTCAATATGATATTGGCTGTGGGTTTGTCATGTATGGCTCTTATTACTTTGAGGCATGTTCCTTCAATACCTAGTTTATTGAGAGTTTTTAACATGAAGGGATGTTGAAGTTTATCAAAGACCTTTTCTACATCTTTGGAGATAATCATGTGGTTTTTTTCTTTAGTTCTGTTTATGCGATGAATCACATTTATTGATTCGTGTGTGTTGAACAAATCTTGCATCCCAGGAATGAAGCCTACTTGATCGTGGTGGATAAGTTTTTGATGTACTGCTGGATTTGGTTTGCCAGTATTTTATTGAGGATTTTTGCATTGATGTTCATCAAGGATATTGGCCTGAAGTTTCCTTTTTTTTTTGTTGTATCTCTGCCGGGTTTTAGTATCAGGATGATACTGGCCTCATAGAATGAGTTATGGAGGAGTCCCTCCTTTTCAACTGTTTGGAATAGTTTCAGTAGAAATGGTACCAGCTATTCTTGGTATCTCTGGGTGGAATTCAGCTGTGAATCTGTTTGGTCCTCAGCATTTTTGTTGTTGTTGTTGTTGTTAGGCTATTACTCCCTCAATTTCAGAACTCATTATTGGTCTATTCACAGATTCAATTTATTCCTGGTTCAGTCTTGGGAGGGTGTATGTGTTTAGGAAGTTATCTATTTCCTTTGGATTTTATAGTCTATGTGCATAGAGGTGTTTATAGTTTTCTCTGATGGTGGTTTGTATTTCTATGGAATCAGTGGTGATATCCCCCTTAACATTTCTGATTGTGTTTATTTGAATATTCTCTCTTTTCTTCTGTATTAGTCTAGCTAGTGGTCTATTACTTAAAAAAGAAGAAAACCAGCTTCTGGGTTCGATAATTTTTTGAAGGGTTTTTCATGTTTCTATCTCCTTCAGTTCAGCTCTGATCTTGGTTATTTCTTGTCTTCTGCTAGCTTTGGGGTTTGTTTGCTCTTGGTTCTCTTGTTCTTTTAGTTGTGATGTTAGGTTGTTAACTTGAGATCCTTCTACCTTTTTTGATGTGAGCATTTAGTGCTATATATTTCCCTTTTAACACTGCTTTAGCCACATCCCAGAGATTCTGGTATGTTGTATCTTTGTTCTCATTAGTTTCAAAGAACTTTTTGATTTCTGCCTTAATTTCATTATTTACCCAAGAGTCATTCAGAAGCAGGTTGTTCAATTCCCATATAGTTGTGTGGTTTCAAGTAAATCTCTTAATCTTGAGTTCTAATTTGATTCCCCGGTGGTCTGAAAGACTGTTATGATTTCAGTTATTTTGCATTTGCTGAGAAGTGTTTTACATCTGATTATGTGGTCAAATTTAGAGTAAGTACTATGTGGCAATGGGAAGAATGTATATTCTGCTGTTTCGGGGTGGAGAGTTCTGTAGACATCTATCAGGTCCACTTGATCCAGAGCTAAGTTCAGGTCCTGAATATCGTTGTTAATTTTCTATCTCAATGATCTGTCTAATATTGTCAGTAGGGTGTTAAGGTCTCCCATTATTATTGTATGGGAGTTTAAGTTTCATTGAAGGTCTTCAAGAACTTGCTTTATGAATTTGGGTGCTCCTGTATTGGGTGCATATATATTTAGGATAGTGTATTAGGGTTCTCTAGAGGGACAGAACTAATAGGAGAGATACATATATATATATATCCATATATATGTATCTATATATAGGTATATATATATCCATACATATGTATCTATATATAGGGGTGTATATATATATATCCATACATATGTATCCCTATATAGGGGTATATATATATATCCATATATGTATGTATCTATACATAGGGGTGTGTGTATATATATACACATATATATATATATATCCCTATGGTGTATAGGGATCCCTATACATCCTAATAAGCTCCCTTTTATATATATATAAAGGGATATATATTATAAACATATATATAAAGGGATATATATTATAAACATATATATATAAAGAGATATATATAATGGGGAGCTTATTAGGATGTATATATATATACACACACACATATATATGTATGTAAAGGGGAGTTTATTAAGTATTAACTTACACAATCACAAGGTCCCACAATAGGCTGTCTGCAAGCTGAGGAGCAAGGAGAGCCTGTCCGAGCCCCAAAACTGAAGAACTTGGAGTCTGATGTTCGAGGGCAGGTAGCATCCAGCATGGGAGAAAGGTGTAGGCTGGGAGGCTAGGCCAGTCTCTCCTTTTCACATTTTTCTGCCAGCTTTATTTTCGCTGGCAGCTGATAAGATTGTGCCCACCAGATTAAGGGTGGATCTGCCTTCCCCAGCCCACTGACTCAAATGTTAATTTCTTTTGGCAACACCCTCACAGACACACCCAGGATCAATACTTTGTATCCTTCAATCAAGTTGACACTCAGTATTAACCATCACAGATAGTTAGCTCTTCTTGTTTAATTGAACCCTTTACCATTATGTAATGCCCTTCTTTGTCTTTTTTTTTTTTATCTTTGTTTGTTTAAAGTCCTTTGTATAAGAAACTAGAATTGCAACCCCTGCTATTTTCTGTTTTCCATTTGTTTGGTAAATTTTACTCCACCCCTTTATTTGAGCCTATGTGTGTCTTTGCATGTGAGATGGGTCTCTTGAAGACATTATATTGATGGGTCTTGGTTCTTTTTTGTTTGTGTGTGTTATCTTTTTTTTTATTTTTTATTATTATTTTTAAAATATCTTTTTCTTTTCTTTTTTTTTTTACTTTAAATTCTGGGGTACGTGTGTAGAACATGCAGTTTTGTTACATAGATATACATGTGCCATGGTGGTTTGCTGCACCCATCAACCTGTCACCTACATTAGGTATTTCTCCTAATGTTATCCCTCCTCTAGTGCCCCCCACCTGCCAACAGGCCCTGTGTGCGATGTTCCCCTCCTTATGTCTATGTGTTCTCATTGTTCAGCTCCCACTTATGAGTGAGAACATGTGGTGTTTGGTTTTTCTGTTCTTGTGATAGTTTGCTGAGAATGATGGTTTCCAACTTCATCCATCTCCCTGCAAAGGACATGAACTCATGCTTTTTTATGGCTGCATAGTATTCCATGGTGTATATGTGCCACATTTTCTTTATCCAGTCTATACTAATGGACATTTGGGTTGGTTCCAAGTCTTTGCTATTGTGAACAGTGCTACAATAAAAATGTGTGCATGTGTCTTTATAGTAAAATGATTTATAATCCTTTGGGTACATACCCCGTAATGGGATCACTGGGTCAAATGGTATTTCTAGTTCTAGATCCTTAAGGAATCGCCACACTGTCTTCCACAATGGTTGAACTAATTTATACTCCCACCAGCAGTGTAAAAGCATTCCTATTTCTCCACTCTGATGATAGTTTCTTTTGCTGTGCAGAAGCTCTTTAGTTTAATTAGATCCCATTTGTCTGTTTTGGCTTTTGTTACCATTGCTTTTGGTGTTTTAGACATGAAGTCTTTGCCCATGCCTATGTCCTGAATGGTATTGCCCAGGTTTTCTTCTAGGATTTTTATGGTCCTACATCTTACGTTTAAGTCTTTGATCCATCTTGAGTTGATTTTTGTATAAGGTACAAGGAAGGGGTCCAGTTTCAGTTTTCTGCATATGGCTAGCCAGTTTTCCCAACGACATTTATTAAATAGGGAATTCTTTTCCCCATTCCTTGTTTGTGTCAGATTTGTCAAAGATCAGATGGTTGTACATGTGTGGTGTTATTTCTGAGGCCTCTGTTCTGTTCCTTTGGTCTATGTATCTGTTTTGGTACCAGTACCATGCTGTTTTGGTTACTGTAGCCTTGTAGTATAGTGTGAAGTCAAGCAGCGTGGTATCTCCAGCTTTGTTCTTCTTGCCCAAGATTGTCTTGGCTATGCGGACCCTTTTTTGGTTCCATATGAACTTTAAAGTAGTTTTTTCCAATCCCGTGAAGAAAGTCAGTGGTAGCTTGATGGGTATAGCATTGAATCTATATGTTACTTTGGACAGTATGGCCATTTTCACGATATTGATTCTTCCTATCCATGAGCATAGAATGTTTTTCCATTTCTTTGGGTCCTTTCTTACTTCCTTGAGCAGTGGTTTGTAGTACTCCTTGAAGAGTTTCTTCACATCCCTTGTAAGTTATGTTCCTTGGCATTTTATTGTCTTAGCAGCAATTGTGAATAGGAGTTCACTCATGAGTTGGCTCTCTGTTTGTCTGCTATTGGTGTATAGGAATGCTTGTGATTTTTGCACATTGATATTGTATTCTGAGACTTTGCTGAAGTTGCTTATCAGCTTAAGGAGATTTTGCATTGTGACTATGGGGTTTTCTAAATATACAATCATGTCATCTGCAAACAGAGACAATTTGACTTCCTTTCTTCCTATTTGAATACCCTTTATTTCTTTCTCTTGCCTGATGGCCCTGGCCAGAACTTCCAATACTATGTTGAATAGGAATGGTGAGAGAGGGCATTCTTGTCTTGTGCTGGTTTTCAAAGGGAATGCTTCCAGTTTTTGCCCATTCAGTATGATATTGGCTGTCGGTTTGTCATAAATAGCTCTTATTATTTTGAGATACGTTCCACTGATACCTAGTTTATTGAGAATTTTTAGCATGAAGGGGTGTTGAATTTTGTTGAAGGACTTTTCTGCATCTATTGGGATAATCATGTGGTTTTTGTGATTGTTTCTGTTTATGTAATGGATTACATTTATTGATTTGCATATGTTGAACCAGGCTTGCATCCCAGGTATGAAGCTGACTTGATCGTGGTGGATAAGCTTTTTGATGTGCTGCTAGATTTGGTTTGGCAGTATTTTATTGAGGATTTTTACATCCATGTTCATCAGGGATATTGCCTGAAATTTTCTTTTTTTGTTGTGTCTCTGCCAGGTTGTGGTATCAGGATGATGCTGGCCTCATAAAATGGGTTAGGGAAGATTTGCTCTTTTTCTATTGTTTGGAATAGTTTCAGAAGGAATGGTACCAGCTCCTCTTTGTACCTCTGGCAGAATTCGGCTGTGAATCTGTCTGGTCCTGGACTTTTTTTGGTTTGTAGGCTATTAATTACTGCCTCAATTTCAGAAGTTGTTATTGGTCTATTCAAGGATTTGACTTATTCCTGGTTTGGACTTGGGGGAGTGTATGTGTCCAGGAATTTATTTTCTTCTAGATTTTCTAGTTTATTTGCGTAGAGGTGTTTATAGTAGTCTCTAATGGTAGTTTGTATTTCTGTGGGATCAGTGGTGATATCCCCTTTATCATTTTTTATTGCATCTATTTGATTCTTCTCTCGTTTCTTCTTTATTAGTCTGGCTAGTGGTCTATCTACTTTGTTGATCTTTTCAAAAAACCAGCTCCTGGATTCATTAATTTTTTGAAGGGTTTTTCGTGTCTCTATCTCCTTCAGTTCTGCTCTGATCTCAGTTATTTCTTGTCTTCTGCTAGATTTTGAATTTGTTTGCTGTTGCTTCTCTAGTTCTTTTCATTTTGATTTTAGGGTGTCAATTTTAGATCTTTCCTGTTTTCTGTTGTGGACATTTAGTGCTATAAATTTCCCTCTACACACTGCTCTAAATGTGTCCCAGAGATTCTGGTTCGTTGTGTCTTCGTTCTCATTGGTTTCAAAGAACATCTTTATTTCTGCCTTCATTTTGTTATTTACCTAGTGGTCATTTAGGAGCATGTTGTTCAGTTTCCATGTAGTTGTGTGGTTTTGAGTGAGTTTTTAAATCCTAAGTTCTAGTTTGATTGCACTGTGATCTGAGAAACTGTTTGTTATGATTTCTGTTCTCTACATTTGCTCAGGAGTGTTTTACTTCCAATTATGTGGTCAATTTTAGAATAAGTGCAATGAGATGCTGAGAACAATGTATATTCTGTTGATCTTGGGTGGAGAGTGCTGTAGATGTCTATTAGGTCTGCTTGGTCCAGAGCTGAGCTGAAGTCCTGAATATCCGTGTTAATTTTCTGTCACATTGATATGTTGTGTTAAAGTCTCCCACTATTATTGTGTGGGAGTCTAAGTCTCTTTGTGGGTCTCTAAGAACTTGCTTTCTGAATCTGGATGCTCCTGTATTGGGTGCATATATATTTAGGATAGTTAGCTCTTCTTGCTGCATTGATCCTTTTACCATTATGTAATGCCCTTCTTTGTCTCTTTTGATCTTTGTTGGTTTAAAGTCTGTTCTAGCAGAGATAAGGATTGCAACTCCTGCTTTTTTTTTTCTTTCCATTTCCTTGGTAAATATTCCTCCATCCCTTTATTTTGAGCCTGTATGTGTCTTTGCATGTGAGATGGGTCTCCTGAATGCAGCACACTGATGGGTCTTGACTCTATCCAATTTGCCAGTCTGTGTCTTTTAACTGGGGCATTTAGCCCATTTACATTTAAGGTTAATATTGTTATGTGTGAATTTGATCCTGTCATTATGATGTTAGCTGGTTGTTTTGGCCATTAGTTGATGCAGTTTCTTCAAAGTGTCAATGTTCTTTACAATTTGATATGTTTTTGCAGTGGCTGGTATTGGTTGTTCCTTTCCATGTTCAGTGCTTCCTTCTCTTGTAAGGCAGGCCTGATGGTGACAACATCTCTCAGCATTTGCTTGTCTGTAAAGGATTTTATTTATCCTTCCCTAAGCAGCTTAGTTTGGCTGGATATGAAACTATGGGTTGAAAATTCTTTTCTTTAAGCATGTTGAATATTGGCCCCTACTCTCTTCTGGCTTGTAGGGTTTCTGCAGAGAGCTCTGCTGTTAGTCTGATGGGCTTCCCTTTGTACGTAACCCCACCCTTCTCTCTGCCCTTAACATTTTTTCCTTTATTTCAACCTTGGCAAATCTGATGATTATGTGTCTTAGGGCTGCTCTTCTCGAGGAGTATCTTCATGATGTTCTCTGTATTTCCTGAATTTGAATGTTGGCCTGTCTTGCTAGGTTGGGGAAGTTCTCTTGGATAATATCCTGATCTTGGTTTGAGAATTGAACTTGGTTCAGTTCTCCTCGTCACTGTCAGGTACACCAATCAAACGTGGATTTGGTCTTTTCACATATATTTCTTGGAGGCTTTGTTCACTCCTTTTTATTCTTTTTTCTCTAATCTTGTTTTCTCTCTTTATTTTATTAAGTTTATCTTCAGTCACTGATATCCTTTCTTCCGCTTGATCGATTCGGCTATTGAAACTTGTGTACGCTTCACGAAGTTCTCATGCTGTGTTTTTCAGCTACATCAGGTCATTTATGTTCTTCTCTACACTCGTTATTCTAGTTAGCAATTCGTCTAACCTTTTTTCAAGGTTCTTAGCTTCCTTGCATTGGGTTAGAACACGCTCCTTTAGCTTGGAGGAGTTCATTATTACCCACCTTCTGAAGCCTACTTCTGTCAATTCGTCAAACTCATTCTCCATCCGGTTTTGTTCCCTTCCTGGCAAGGAGTTGTGATCTTTTATAGGAGAAGAGACGTTCTGGTTTTTGGAATTTTTAGCCTTTTTGTGCTGGTTTCTCCCCATCTTTGTGGATTTATCTACCTTTGGTCTTTGATGTTGGTGACCTTCATATGGGGTCTTTGAGTGGATGTGCTATTTCTTTCTGTTAGTTTTCCTTCTGACAGGCCCCTCTACTGCAAGCCTGCTGGTTTGCTGGAGGTCCACTCCTGACCCTGTTTGCCTGGGTATCACCAGCGGAGGCTGCAGAACAGCAAAGATTGCTACCTGACCTTTCCTCTGGAAGCTTTGTCCCAGAGGGGCACCTGTCATATGCCAGCCAGAGCTCTCCTGTATGAGGTGTCTGTCGGCCGTACTGCGACGTGTCTCCCAGTCAGGATACACGTGAAGAGTCAGTCTGACCCTTAGCTGAGCTGGAACGCTGTGCTGGGAGGTCTGTTGCTCTCTTCAGAGATGTCAGGCAGGGACATTTAAGTCTGCTGAAGCCGTGCCCACAGCCGCCCCTTTCCCCAGGTGCTCTGTCCCAGGGAGATGGGGGTTTTATCTGTAAGTCCCTGACTGGGACTGCTGCCTTTTTTCAGAGATGCCCTGCCCAGAGAAGGGAAATCTGGCAGTCTGGCCACAGCAGCCTTTCTGAGCTGCAGTGGGATCCACCCAGTTTGAACTTCCCAGTAGCTTTGTTTACACTGGGAGTGTAAAACCACCTACTCAAGCCTCAGCAATGGTGGATGCCCCTCCCCCCACCAAGCTTGAGTGTCCCAGGTCTATCTCAGACTGCTGCTGTGCTGGCAGCAAGAATTTCAAGCCAGTGGATCTTAGTTTGCTGGGCTCCATGGGGGTGGGATCCCCAAGCCAGACCACTTGGTTCCCTGGCTTCAGCACCCCTTTCCAGGGGAGTGAACAGTTCTGTCTCACTGGCGTTCCAGGTGCCACTGGGGTATGGAAAAAAAGAACTCCTACAGCTAGTTTGATGTCTGCCCAAATGGCCGCCCAGATTTGTGCTTGAAACCCAGGGCCCTGGTTGGGTAGGCACTGGAGGGAATCTCCTGGTTTGCGAGTCGCGATTACTGTGGGACAAGCTCAGTATCTGTGCCGTAGTTCTCAGGCTCAGTCCCTCACAGCTTCCCTTGGTTGGGGGAGAAAATTCCCTGACCCCTTGCACTTCCCGGGTGAGGTGACGCCCCACCCTGCTTTGGCTTGTCCTCCGTGGGCTGCATCCGCTGTCCAACCAGTCCCAGTGAGATGAACTGGGTAGCTCAGTTGGAAATGCAGAAATCACCCTCCTTCTGTGTCGATCTCACAGGGAGCACAGATGAGAGCTGTTCCTATTCAGCCATCTTGCCAGCAATCTGGATCTTGGTTCTTTATCCAGCTTGCCATTCTGTGTCTTTTAATTGGGGCATTTAGCCATTTACATTTAAGGTTAGTATTGTTATGTGTGGATTTGATCCTGTCTTCATAAAGGTAGCTTGTTATTTTGCAGACTTGTTTATGTGGTTGCTTCATAGTGTCACTGGTCTGTGTGCTTCATTTGGTGTTTCTTGTTTGTTTTTTTACTGGCTACTAATGGTTTTTCCTTTCCATATTTAGTGCTTCCTTCAGCTCTTGCAAGGCAGGTTTGGTGGTGACAAATTCCCTCAGCATTGCTTGTCTGAAGAGGATCTTATTACTTCTTCACTTACGAAGCTCACTTGGCTGGATATGAAATTCTGGGTTGGAAATTTGGTTGAGAATGCCAAATATTGGCCCCCAATTTCTTCTGACTTGTAAAGTTTCCACTGAGATGTCCGCTGATAGTCTGAGGGGCTTCCCTTTGCAGGTGACCTGGCCTTTCTCTCTGGCTGCCCTGAACATTTTTTCTAACATTTTGACCTTGGAGCATCTGACGATTATGTGTCTTGGGGTTGATCTTTTTATGGAGTATCTTCCTGGGGTTCTCTGCATTTCCTGAATTTCAGTGTTGGCCTGTCTTGCTAGGTTGGTGATGTTCTCCTGGATGATATCCTGAAGCATGTTTTTCAACTTGGCTTTGGCTAATAGACTTCTTAAACTTTCCCTCTCAATGTGGTCCACTCACAGCTTTCCCCAACTCTGTTGATGGCAACTAAACTTTTCTGGCTGTTCAGACCAAATCTGGAGTCTTTCTCAACTACTTTGTTTTACTCCCATGTCCAACTTGTCAGGAAATCCTCTTGGGTCTACTGTTAAAATGTCTGCAGAATCTATCTGAAACCTGTACCGCTTGTTCTGAACCACCCGGTCTGAGCTACCATTAGCTCTTGCCTGCTTCGAGTCATGCTAATATTAATATATTCTCTAGACAGCACCCAGAGCGATTCTTTCAAATAGAAGTAAAGTCATGTCATTTCTCTGTTCAAACTCTGCTAGTGGTTTGCATTTCACTCAGAATGAAACCTGGAGTCCTTACCAAGGGCCCACAAAGCCCTTTGTGATTTGTCCCCCCACCCCCCACCTCCCACCTCTCCATTATCTTCTGCCAGTATCCCGTCACTTCATTTGGTCCTCTAATTTTGTCTGGCCAAGATAGTGGTTTATTTTTGTCTTTTTCTATGTAATAGGGAAAAGGTAATGAATTTAACTAGATGGGAGTTATGTTTCCTTGCAATACAAACACTCATTGTCTTATTCCTTCTTTTGTTAAGCATTCATATACCTGTGGGGCCCCTGCCAGCCTTGGAGTATTCCTACAATGTAGGAGGCAAATGTAAAGCCGCCGAAGGTTTTAAGCAGGTCAGATTTGCGTTCAGATGGATGATTTTGCATTCATCATGGAGAATGGGCTTAAGCTGAACTCCACTGGAAGCAAAGACTGAAAAACCAGTTGGAAAGTTTTTACAACAGTTCAGATCGAGCCTGTACTAAGGATGTTGTTACTAGCAGGAGCGCAAAGGAGACTCCAGATTTCAGAAACACTAAGGCAGAATAAAGAGGACCTAGGGCTTGACTGAGTAAGAGGGTTTGGGCGTCAGGCAGTAAGTTTCAGGGAAAAGCTCCTAGGTTTCTGGCTTGAATCTTGAGTAACCTAACAGACGAAGGTACCACGTTAGGTGAACATGAGGCCTCCTCGGGTAATTTTTAAGCCTAGCTATCTTGAAAATGCAGCAGTCCTGATGGGCACACACGTGTTGGGGAAGTTTGCGGTTCCTATAGGCCGCGAATTATTTAACTTTTTACACAAGCATTTCATACAACTGTGGTGCAGATCAAGAGCTGTGTGTTGCGGGCCTCCTGAGGAATGAGGAAAACTGGAGGCCTGACTTCCCTGCTTCCTCCGCTTCCCGGGACCAGCTGTCCTGGCCGCCTGGCGCCCCGCGTGCCGCGGCCTCTCCCTCCCGTGGAGCACCGCGTTTCCCTGGCCGTTGCTGGCGGGCTGTAGTGGAGGAAGAACGGGCCTGAGCCGCGGTCACCACAGTAACGAATTCGCTGCCAGTGGAGTCTCGAGGGCCACAGGCGTCTCCAGGGCGCCCCTTCCGGGTGACCGCGCCGGGGTCCGCACGCGCGTCCGCCCCCAGCCTTCGCCGCGCTGGCCCCTGCCCAGAAGGAGGAGGAAGGGAGGGCAGGGGGCGGCAGGGGTCTTCCCGTGGCAGCTTGGGAACCCCGAAAGGCACCTGAGTGGCCGGCCTCGGCCTCCTGGGGCGGCCGTATTGTCTAAGCTCCATAGCAACCCCGGCGCGGCGCCGGCCACGCTAGCCAGCGTAGCTCCGGAGCCCGCGCGCAGTCGCCGCGTCGCTCCGGCCCTGACCCGCGTTGGACCCGCGTGCTAGGGCCCTGACGGCCCGCGCGGGCTCCAGGCGCGGACAGCGGGGACGGCATGCCCGAGAAGAGGCTCACCGCGGGTAGGTGGCGGCCCCACAGGGACAGAGGATCAGCCCGCGGCGTCGGGGCCGCACCACGCGCCAGCCTCTGGACTTCACCTCCTGCCCTCCTAGCGGTATCCCCGCTCCCAGACATGAGAAAAAAGGGCTTCACTGCCCTCCTGTTGGATTTTATGACGAATTTCACGTCCTCGCCGGTTTACGCTGGCACCACGTTATCTCGCTTAATTCTGCATATTGTACGTAGAATAATAGAGGGTTCCATCTGTGAAGAAGGGTAATTTCTGGGTCACAGTGAATTAGTGACCAGGCAGGATTCCAGAGGCCTTTCCTTCCCACTTCCACCTTGAATTCCAACTTAAAATGCAAGCCATGTACAGAGAATGAACAGAGGGCCAGAAATGTACTACGCTTGCCTGTGTATAACGTAGGGCTAGGTGCTGTCTCCCATGATTTCATTTACTCAAAGGAAATCAGATTTGAGGGAGATAATGTAATATTTTGTCTTGTTTCAGAGCCACCAACTATTACAGAAGAAGAATTTGTAAGTATAATTTCAAGGGGCTATTTTTTTTTTGGCCTTTAAAAAAATAGCAAATATTAGATCATAGAAGAAAGCTGTGTGTTTTCTTTCCTCCTTTTTGCCAGAGTTTTGGTTTAGTAACAATTGTAATAACTGTGTACAAGATCTTTTTAAATTCTCTATCTGGCACATAATTTTAAGAAGGGGCCAATTAATTTGTATGGTGGATGCTGTTCATCATTAAAGTTCTTTCACATAAATGGCCTCGTTTAATTTCTCTAAACTCTTTAATGACTCCATGAGAGGAAAGTTTTATCTCCATGGCTGTATTGTGATGTGGCTGTGCAGTTCCTGGTTGGAGTAAACATAAGTAAATGGCGTTGATGGATAAAGAGTGGTTAATTTATCATTCCTTTACAAATGTACTAAATACTCCCATTTCAGACTTCTAGAGAGGTTAAGTAATAAAAGTACTTGCTAAATATGTCCTATACATTGCCATTTAGGTGAGTGCTACATTTAGGGTGGGTTCCATTGTAATTCCCATTGTATACAGTGTTTGAGGAACTTGCCTGAGGTTACACAGACAAATAGGAGGTGTCAGAGCCTAATTCCTACCAAGGTCTGAGTCTGATTCCAAGAGCTCTAACCACTTCTATTATTTATTTATGTCTTCCAGCACTTACTTCTCTTGTTGGCTAATTATCTTATTTGCTTTTGGCTTTCAATCAACAAACATGCGTGATTGTATAGTCATAGTGTGGTCCTAGATGCTGAGGTTAAGTCTCAAGAAGTTCACAGTCTAGCAGAGTCTGAGAGAGAAGAAAGGGCTAAGGCTGTGTGCACTGGTGGCTTTCACATTCACCTTTCCAGAGCTCTGGTCCATTGCTGGGAGAGACAGACACACACACACCTACACATACACACATACACACACAGAGCCACTGAAGGTAGAGGTACACAGAACAAGTCAGAAATTCCTTCCATCTTCTGGCCATGTTGACAGAGCTCTGCTTTAAGAAAAAAAAAAATATATATATATATATATATACACACACACACACATACACACACACACACACACACACATACACACACACACACACACACACACATATATTTTGAGACAGGGTCTGTCACCCAGGCTGGAGTGTAGTGGCCCCATCACAACTCACTGCAGCCCTGACTGCTCTGGGCTCAGGTGATCTTCCTGTCTCAGCCATCTGAGTCACTGGCCCTATAGGCACGTGCCAGCACACCTGGCTAATTTTTATATTTTTTGTAGAGGCAGAGTTTCACCATGTTGCCCAGGCCGGTCTCGAATTCCTGGGCTTAAGCGATCCACCCACCTCGGCCTCCCAAAGTGCTGGGATTACAGGCCCGAGCCACTGTTCCAGGCCCAGAGCTCTGCTTTTAATGGGAAATTTCTTTAAGCTGCTCCAGGCCTTCCTGAATTTACTCTTAGTTCCAGCAGGAGGTGAGCATTTCTGAAGCCAGCAAATCTTTTCCCATGCTGCTGAAGACTACTCAACAACACGCCACTTACCATTTGAACAGTTCACTATTTTAGGTGTTGGCCCCATCCTTGAACTCATGATAGCTTGAAGACTCTAGGCATTCCCTTTCTCTTGGCTTGGTTTCACTGTCTCCGAGTTCTCTTATCTTTCATTATTATTCCCCCTTTCTGGCTTCTCTTTTTCTTTTCTCATGAAAGTATTGACCTTCAGGATTCTGTTCTCTGGGCTTTCTCTGGGTGAGCTCCTCTTCTCCTCCTATAGCTTCAGTACCCCTGTTTCGTGGGACTTCCACATCTCCACACCTCCAGTCCAGACACCACTTTTAATGCTAGCTCTGTATATCCAGCGGTTATTGGGACTCTTTATCATCTGAATGTCCGTGTCAACAGTCTAAACTGAACTTTTCTTCCCAGGCCCCTCCACACCATGCTGTCTTTCCTCCACTTCTTATTTTGGTTTGTGGTGCCACTGGCCCATTCAGTCACTCACATCAAAGACTTTCTTCCCTTTTCTTCATCCCCTGCCTGCAATCATTTACCAAGCTCCTTTCGTAGCCAGATCTTTTTCTGCATCCACACAACTACTGTCTCATTTCAGGCCCCCACCCTGGGTCTGGACTTTGGTAGTAATCCTAACTGATATCATTGCCTCCAATATTCCTTCTGCCAACTCCAGTTTTTCTTTGTCTAAAGCATAAAATTCAAGCTCCTGAGCATCAGTTGTATTAGATTACTTCCTATTCCTTTGCTCTGTCTACCTTTAGATTTTTCCTTCTCCTATCACTCTTACCCTGGCTATCAGATTGCTATTAATTTTTTAAAACATTACCATGTTACTAGCTTGCTCAGAGCTTTTATTAATAGCTAGTATTTATTGAATGCTAACCACATGCTAGTATTTAGTCTCAAAACAACCCTATTAGGTGGTTATTACTGCCTACATTTCACAGAAGAGGAGGTCGAAGTTCACAGTGGTTAACTAACTGGGCCTGAGGCCACATATCTCATAACTGGTAAAGCCAAAATGTCAAATGCTTTGCTTTAGCCTTTAAAACCTTTTCTATAACTTTTCAGCCTTCTTTAACCTTACCTCCCAATGCTTTTCTCTGTGATAAAGACAACATTCTTACTGTTTTTGGTTTGATTTATAAAGTACATCCACATGCCTCCTGCCCCAGCCAAACTATACCCCACTTGTCTCCTTGCCTTTGCTGTCAAATTTTGTCTCAGTTGCCCTTCCCCATCTATTTCACAATCTTGCACATTCTTCAAGGCCCAGCTAATCTCCTCCATGAAGCCTTTCCAACCTAACATCATCCAGACTGCCTGTGAGCTCTGAGCAGCTTTTAGCTGAGAGCAGTTTATAACCAGATTCTCAAATTCATATGCTCAACCAAGTATTGTCTATAGATTAAATAATTAACATGTCTTGCACATGTATTTACCCGTTTTTCAAAAGTGTGAAAGTATTGTTCTCATTAATAAATTACGTATTCTTAGGAAAAATGTGTCAGGGACCTGTAGTTCCCCAAACTCCATTCTCTCCTTTCCATGGTAGATATTAGACCCATTGCTATCCCAAATTAAGACTACATTTTCTAGTTTCCCTTGCAGCCAAACATGGTCACACAACCAAATTCTGGCCAATACGATGTAGGCAGAAGTGTTGTATGCTACTTCTCTGGAGAGCTGATGTTTATAGAGATCAAATAATGGACCCTTAGGTCACACAGCTAGTAATTAGTTGAGCCACAGTTAGAAGCTGGGCTATTCTAACTTTAATACTTACATAAGTGTAGAAGGAAAGAATGAGCCCTTTTTCTTCTTTTCTGCCAGCTGGAATAAAGTTGTGATGCTGGAGCTAAAGCAGTCATCTTAAATCATGAGATGGATGTGGCATCTTGAGGATGGTGGAGACATAAGATCAGAGGGGCCTGGGTCCCTGATATTTGGGAAGCCACAATGCCTTATGATTAATGTCTTATGATTACAACTGCTTTTGATTACATGAGAAAAATATTTTATTATTTTATTTAAGTAGTTTTTTTTTTTTTTTGGTTTCGTGCTCCTGTGTTCGTACTAGCTTTTTTTTCATATTGTATTTTCTCAGTGGATCTAAAAGTACCATGCTGTTATAGACATCTGCAAAATAATATTTGAACCTCAGCATGGGGTCTTCATCCTCAAAGGATAGAATAACTCATTTAGAATAAATTATTTGTTTGTTAGGGACACATACCTTGTATATATTTTTAATTTTTTACCTAGGTGTAAGATACACATTGAGAAAGTTTAAAGTGAGAGTGAATTACAAAATTTACACATTAAAATTTAGGGCTGGGCGCAGTGGCTCATGCTTGTAATCTCAGCACTTTGGGAGGTCAAGTTGGGCGGATCATGAAGTCAGGAGATCGAGACCATCCTGGTTAACGTAGTGAAACCTTGTCTCTACTAAAAATACCAAAAAAAAAAAAAAAAAAAAAAAAAATTAGCTGGGCATGCCTGTAGTCCCAGCAACTCGGGAGGGTGAGGCAGGAGAATCGCTTGAATCCAGGAGGCAGAGGTTGCGGCGAGCTGAGATCACGCCACCACACTCCAGCCTGGGCAACAGAGTGAGACTCCATCTCAAAAAAAAAAAAAAGAAATTTAGGAGTCACTGTCACTTTAAACTTACAGCTAAAGTAAGGTGTAAGGTACACATTCAGAAAGTTTAAAGTGAGAATGACTCTTAAATTTTTTTATCATTAAAATAGAGTGCATTAATAGCGAAGATTTAAGCGCCTGACTTTTACATTCAAAATAATATCTTTTTCTTGTGCCTTAAAAGTAGTTAGTTTGCAACTATGCAAGTAAGTGTGCCAGGCTTCAAAAAAAGTCTTTATCAAGTCTTCCATCAAAAAATGGAATCCAGGAAAGAAAATTCTTTATGGAGTAAAAACATTGTAGTGTAATGATCTATTTTGTTGAAGGTTTTCTGATTTAGAAAACCCACAGTTTTATTAACTTTAAAACTGGATTAAAAGCTGTTTAAAAAAGGAAAAGTTAAAAAAGAGACTACCTTGTAATCTTACCATCAAATTAAGATAAACTTTAGCTTTAAGCAGTGTTTACTTGTATTTTAGTTGTTAAAAGTGGTATTCATTTTTAACTAATTTTTAGTCTGTTCAAATTTCTATTTTGTTATTTTTACAGGTTGAATGAAAGTATAATAAACATAGGGTATTTCCCAAGCATGAAGACATTCTCATTATTTTAACATACAGTAACATAGTTGACTCTCCATATCCATGGATTCCACATCTGTGGATTCACCCAAACTTGGATTGAAAATATTCAGAAAAAGGCCAGGTGCAATGGCTCACACCTGTAACCCCAGCACTTTGGGAGGCCGTCGCGGGCAGATCACCTGAGGTCAGGAGTTCGAGACCAGCCTGGCCAACATGGTGAAACTGCGTCTCTACCAAAAATACAAAAATTAGCTGGACGTGATGGCACATGCCTGTAGTACCACCTACTTGGGAGGCTGAAGCAGGAGAATTGCTTGAACTCAGGAGGTGGAGGTTGCAGTGAGCCCAGATCATGCCATTGCACTCCAGCCTCGGTGACAGAGTGAGACTACGTTTCAAAAAAAAAAAAAATCAGAAAAAAATACAAACTTTAAAAATACAGGATAACAACCATTTACATAACATTTACATTGTATTAAGTATTGTAAGAAATCTAGAGTTGATTTAAAGTACATAGGAGGTTGGGTGTAGGTTATATGCAAATACTATGCCATTTTATATGAGGGACTTGAACATCCCCAGATTTCAGTATCTGAGGGGGGTCCTGGAACCAATCCCCTGTGGATACCAAGGGACAACTGTATAGAATAAAGGTCCATAATTCCAGTCCTCCTAAACAAGACTAGTTACTTGGCAATTAATGACCACTTGGTGGTTTTTTTCAAACAAAATATGTTAAATTACACATAATTGGGTTAAATGAACAATGAGAGCCTACTGGGGCTGACACACTAGGCAGCTTTATATGGAAACACTGGAAGATAGGGCTAGACCTAAGTACTACCCCTACATTCTCCTGTTCTTGTTTCTTTAAGAGGTTGCAGAGCTAGGGGCCAGAAGTGTTGTGAACAAGTCTTTAGGAAACTAAGACAGGTCCCAGAGGTCCTTTGTAAAGTGTTATGTATGCTATTTGGAATTCTTTCATCTCTATGGAATCCTTTACTCTGGGTAGGAATCAAATTCTCTGATGCTTTTTTGGAACTACAGAAACTGTTAACAGTCCCATTGATAAGTTAGTAAATAAGTATATCATTAAGCAACTTTTTCAACGTATGGCCATATTAGACACTACTGGGGACAAACATTGTCATTAGTCCCCAAAGTAGCATACCTTCTGATCAGAGAGATGGCCTTTAATATGAAACAGTAAAAGGATAAGCAGTTTATAGTTAAGTGTGAGGTTTGAATTAAAAGTACGTTGGGATTTAGAGAAGCTTGCCACATCCTCTTTTTACCCGTAAAGTATAGAATGGGAGACAAGGTGACCAAGGGCGTGAGATACTCTCTGCTTTAAATGAGTTTATTGAGTTGTAAGGATCTTTGTACAAGGAGAAAGCCTTAGGGTGTTTGTGCCTAATGGATTGTCTTAAGCCTAGTAGGTGTAATTCGAAATATTGGATTGGATAAAATTGATTGGATAAAAGGGAGTCTGGGCCAGGCGCGGTGGCTCACACCTGTAATCCCAGCACTTTGAGAGGCCGAGGCGGGTGGATCATGAGGTCAGGAGATTCAGACCATCCTGGCCAACATGGTGAAACCCCGTCTCTACTAAAAATACAAAAACTAGCTGGGCTTGGTGGCATGCACCTGTAGTCCCAGCTACTCAGGAGGCTGAGCCAGGATAATTGCTTGAACCTGGGAGGTGGAGGTTGCAGTGAGCCAAGATTTTGCCACTGCACTCCAGCCTGGTGACAGAGCGAGACTCCATTAAAAAAATAAAATAAAATAAAATAAAATAAAATAAATAAAAGGGGGTCAGGGGCGGGGGAACATCCACAGCTTCCTTCACCTTCTCAAGCCTTTTGGGTACTTGTTGAGAGAGAGAGACAGAGAGAAGGAAAGGGAAGAGAAAAGAGAGTAGAAGAGAAGAAGAAGGAAGAAAGAGGGAAGAAGAGAGAAGAGAGGAGAAGAGAACGGAAACCCGATGGAAAAGTGCTTCTGGATAGATACTGATGTAATCTGTGATGATAACCTTTGGAGGATAAAAGCAGAGTCCATACTTTTGCTCCTCATTGCATGAACCACTTTAATATCTTCCTCCTTCATAGACTTCGTTTCTAAGAAAATATAATTTTGCAAACCAGTGGGGATCCGATATGTGGGCTTTTGGTTTTCAAATTTCAAAAATGCCTTGATCTAGGCAAGCTATACTTTCAACAAGATGTGTTGTGGAGCTTGTCTCACCTTGCATTCTCTTTTTCTGACCCTTTTCTCTTTTGACAATATCTCTTCTTTTAATTAGTATTATTATTCATTAGAGTCTTTTTAAAGTTATTAGTCTTTTCTCTTTAGGTTTCATGTCCTCAGTGTAATCATTCAATTATTCAGTAAAAATGTTCTAAACATTTACTATCTAAAGGCATTGAGAAATTAAAAGAATAAATAGGAAACAGCCCTTTTCCTCCAGTTCACAATCCAGTGGATGAGACATGTAAACAATTATAGTATGAAGTGATAAAGGTTTTTATAGGGGAAATGTAGATGACCACTACTCCAGACTTCTGGAGAAGAAAAAAGATAGGTACGTGAATAAAGGGGAAAATTTTTCTGGGCAGAATAATCAGCATGTGCCAAGGTGGAGAACTATAAAAAAATTACTATGACCACAGCGTGTAGTATGAGATAAGGCTGGACAGTGGGCAGGAGCCAAATTGCATTCACCATAAGCCCTTTTTGTAGTATAAAAGGATTGGAGATTGGGGGAACAATGGATCCCTTGTATTAAATGAGGTGTGGCTAGGAAGACTGACCCATAGGGTGGTGTGGATAAGAAGGAATAGGAAAGATGAGGTTTGGCGTATGATGGACAGTATGGTGAACCAGAGGTCAGTCCCTTAGTGGACAGGATTCCAGAGTAGTAATCAGAAGATGGTCAGATAACCAGGAATTTATTCTAGAGGCAACGATGCTGATTTGAGAATCTGATATTTAATACACAGAAGGCTAAGAAGCCTGTCCATAACATGCAGAGAAACTTGATCTTATTTCCTTGTACATAAAGCCCTCCTCCAAACATTTTACTAGGAAAAAATTTAAACATATAAGAATTAAAAGAACTGTATAGTGAACACTGATATACCTACCACTAAGATTTCACAATTTTTGTTACATTTGCTTTTTCACATAGCTGTCCTATCTCATCATCCATCAGTCCATCTTATTTTTTATGCATTTCAAAGTAAGTTACAGACATTGATAAACTTCACCTGTAAATACTTCATGAGTATCATGAACTATTAATAATATTCAATATTAATTTATGATTCTTTTGTTGATGCACAATTTATACACTGAAATGCAAACATTTAAAGAATGATAATTTGATGAATTTTGACAAATGTATACACTTGTGTAATCCAGACTCCAGTGCATACATAGAACATTTTCATAGTCCTAGAAAGTTCTTCAAGCTCCTTCTCAGTTGATTCTCGCCCCCATTCCCCAGAGACACCTGCTATGCTGTCTTGCTTTCTGGCCTCTCTTCTTTGCTCATGTGTTTATCTATGTCCTCAGCATTATTGCCCCTCATATTTATATTTCTAAATACAGAATTTGAAGTTATTTGAAATGCATTTCAAATGCCATTTTTCCCACTTGAGTCTCTTCTGATTCATCTTACCAGATAACGTCTTTCCTTCCTTTGGAAGAAACAGTTTATATTGTAATTCCCTTATGGCATGTATCACATTCTTTCTTGGACTGTAGTTTTTTTGTCTGTATCTTATTTCCTCTTCCTTGTTTATAGTGTCTTTGTATATCTTGCATCTTTTAGAGTTGTAAAGAAATTAGGCTGGGTGTGTTGGCTCATGCTTGTAATCCCAGCACTTCGGGAGGTCTAGGTGGGAGGATTGCTTGAGCCCAGGAGTTCAAGACCAGCATAGGCAATATAGTGAGACCCTGTCTGTACCAAAAAAAAAAAAAAATTTTTTTTAATTAGCTAAGCGCCTAAGTGACAGAGCAAGAACCTGTCTCAAAAAAAAAAAAAAAAAATTGTAGTTCATCTGATTTGAAGGTGCAGCAAAATAAGTTTAAGCAAAAAATTTTACCTACCATAATTAGCAGGCACACATAAACTATTTTGTTAACCCTCTTTCAGTAAGACATTTGAGAAGTCTGGACTAAAAATGGAAAAGCTGACTTCATTTTCACAGATGGCACACCTGTAATACATGAAAAAACAGGTTTCAAGAGTACATTCAATTCTGAAGAAGTGTTCCTACCTTCA